>NC_073313.1:361814099-362124724 GCF_027595985.1 Sorex araneus | reverse complement strand
ACTCTTACCAGGTTATCATTTTTTTTTTCTTCTTTTTTTTTTTGGTCACACCTGGCGATGCACAGGGGTTACTCCTGGCTCTGCACTCAGGAATTACCCCTGGCGGTGCTCAGGGGACTATATGGGATGCTGGGATTAGAACCCGGGTCGGCCGCGTGCAAGGCAAACGCCCTACCCACTGTGCTATTGCTCCAGCCCCGGTTATCATTTTTTTTTTCACGTGGAAATTCCATATTATTTAATCTCTCCATTTTAAAGTACTTTCTTCTGTTTCTGTTCTTGGGCAACACCCGGCAGTGCCCAGGGATGATTTCTGGCTCTCCCCTCAGGAGTGCCTCCTGGCGGGGCAGAGGGAACCATATAGGATGCCTGGGATCGAACCCAGGCTGGCCCTGTGCAAGCCAACGCCCTCCCTGCTGTACTCTCTCTCTGGCCCTAATCTCTCCACTTTTAAATGGTGGCAATTAAACATGATCTGAAATGGTTCCACATCCACTGGCCCTTGTGGACAGGAATTCCGCTCCTAGCCTATTCACACTGGCCTTTCAATTCATTTAAGCAAATGGAAACACGGTCTATCTAAGCACCAGACACAAGGTTAATCCAGAAGTAGTTTCCAGAACTTTCTAGGAGTTCTCCTCTTAGTTTCAATGAGTCAGCAAATGCTGATTCAGAATAGTCAGAAACTGTTCTGAACCTTATAGCACACATTTTATAATTCACTATTAATCCTGATTTCATCTTCTTTCCTACTTTCATTTTCCTTTGGGCCTATTTTTTTTTTCTTATTTAAATTTTATTCTAACGTCTATCATGCTGTAAGCCTCTTAAACCCTCTTTGTCATACAGTGGGATATAAAGACCCCTCAAATCTCTTAATGCACGATTATTCCTGATCCAAGTTCCCACAGTTACAAGGCTGTAAACGGAGGCAAAATGTTTTACAATAACAGCCAAGAAAACCACTTCTCAATAGCTTAGGACAGAGAAACTCAATCTTGGGCTTGTAATCCAGGAAACAACATAGAATTTGACTGAAAGGACTCCAGATCCAGCTCGTAGTTAAACTCTGTTAGCTACAGTTTCCTGAAATTAATTTTTCTGGTAAAAATAAAGACAGAATTAAGTACAAGAATAAAAAAAAAAATCCCAGCCACTCAGTAAAACTCCGAGATGATGTGGAGATGTCACTGTGGAGTGACACCTGGTGCTGAAATTTCCCTGCTCAGTGGGTACCCCAAACTCCAACAACTCTTTTCTGAAAAAAAAAAAAAATATTGGTTTATTTTGTTTTGGGGCCACACCCAGCACTGCTGAGGGTTTACTCCAGGCTCTGTGCTCAGCAATTACTCCTGGCAGTGCTCAGGGAACTATATCGGCTACGGGGATCGAACCTGGGTTGGCCACATGTGAGGCGAGTGCCCAACCTGCTATGCTACTGCTCTGCCCCCCCCCCCAAACCACACACCAACAACTCCTGACAACAGAGGAAAGTCTATGATGACATCTGACAAAGTATGACTCATCTACACCTTGCTGCCAGGGTTAGACCATCATTTTTCCTTTTGAAACTCTGGGGCCAGACACTGGATTAGATTTAGACTAAACTCCGAAGATTAGGAAAATCCCTATACTTTGTGGGGGCCGGAGGGTTTTTTTGTTTTTTTTTTTTTTTTTGGATGCAAAAGCACGTAGAGGGCACACAACTAACCGGAACTAACCAGAAAGTTCCAATGTTCCTTTAGGATTGCAACTGATTAAGAAGAAAATTCTGTAGTGTAAGAAAAATAAATTCGATATTTATATCCTGCAGCTACTGGTATTGTTTTAAAGTAAAACAGTTTTTATTTGAAGAAATTTGAAAAGAGTGAGAAGCGGTGTGTGTGTGTGTGTGTGTGAGAGAGAGAGAGAGACAGATACAGAGACAGAGAGACATAGAGAGACAGTAGTATTAGTAAAATGTCCGTATAAAACACAGAATATCAAAACCCCAGCTTTTCATAGTTTACTTAGAAAACCAATCCTTCACACCATAGCACAGCACCACCCCGATAATTTGGCCAGTCTGTACCCAGGAAGAAGCTGCACCGGCCTGACCCTATAAAATTACCGTGGCAGGGTAACTTCTTGATCACTCGTTAAGCTGGACACAGGCGTGTAAAGGAGCCCGTGGGCAGTCTCCCACCCTGACGCTTCTCTCCTGAAACAGCCAGTCAGGGAAACCCAGACGGGAAGCACGGCCTGGCTGCCAGGCCCGCGTCCCTGTCCTCGGCCCTGCGGCCAGTGGGCACTAACGCTCTTCAGCCTGATGCATTCGCACGATCAAACCGAATTCTCCCCATGACTCAAGGATTACAGTCATTTTACAGTTTAGAAACAACAACAACAAAAAGCAGGTTCAGAGAGCAGGAGGAATTTCCTTGGGTCACTGCCACCAGACAACGGTCCAGCAGGGTCTGAACCTGGGCCCGTGTGTCCCCAGAGTTCACGCGGTGTCTGGTGGATGTCACGCTCTCTGGGAGCATGGCGCTTGGGAGTGGACCATGGCCGACGGGCTTCCCGCAGACCACCACCAAGGCTGGCGCCGGGTTGCCCCGTGCCCAGTGGCTCCAGGACCCCCTCAGCGCTGCCCCTGCTCAGCACCCACCCCATCCGCCAGCCGCCCAGGCTCCCGGGAGCTGGGGTGCGCTGTCACACCTAGCTGCGTGGCTGCACCGTGCGGCGCTGAGCTCCGGTGTGTGAAGCACTTCAGCGCGACAAAAGGCAGTTTTCACTGCGGGTTTACTTTCGACGGGCCACGGGGCTGCACCCTTTATTCAGCTCGGGAGTTTCTCGGCCGGGGAGGGGCCCCGAACCTTCCTTCCAGCGTCACACACCGATAAGTGCTGCTGATTCATGTCTAAATATCCGCCTCCCGGGTAAATATTTAACAGGCCTGCTAGAGCCTGAACGCTGCCCTGGTCGTGCTGAATAAACAGAGTCAAGTGCCATGAAATAAAACAGTAATGGGTGTTGGGAGGCTCGAGACGGAGGTCCGGCCCTGTGATCGCTGGTTATTTCGTGCTCGTGCATCCGAAGCGGTCGGGCTGGGCCTGAACGGGAGGAAACGCTGCTTCTGCCGAGATTCCAGGGCTCGCTCAGTTGGGTGCAGGAATGCAGGGCTGGCTGGAGAGGAGGGGTGCACGGGGGGGGGGGGAAGGTGCAGGGGTGAGGGGAGACAAAGGGGCCTCTGGCTGCGGTTGCTTCTGCTCTCTGGAGGGAGCAGCGAGGCAGCGTGGTCTTGGGGTGAAGCGGGGAGCGGCGTGGGGGAGCCAGGGCAGTTGGGGTGAGAAGACCATCTCCTCAGGACCGGGAGGAAACATGACATGGGCCGACAAGCGAGAAGGCACAAGGCAGGCTGCCAAGTCTTTCTCCCCACGGAGCTCCAGAGGCCCGAAGGGGACCGGGAAAGTGTGGGCCTGGGACAGAAGCGCCTGGATGAAATGCTACAGTGGCCCGGCCACAGGAGCCGACACTGTCGTGTTCCATGCGAGTACAGAGACGGAGGCCCCTGGGGGCGCGGCCGTCTGCACACGCACTCGAGCACCGGAGACCCCACCTGCGTCGCCGACGGCCTCAACAAGCTCTTTTCCGGAGCATCTGGACGTCAACCGACGCGGCCCGGCAGCCTCTCTGAAAGCTCGACTTCGACATCGGGGTTTCAGTTTGGTCCATGATGGAACGGCAGCAATTCCCAATTCCCATTTCCCTGCCCTGTCGCCCCCCGCCCTGCGCCCCCATGGGCTTCCTCCTCCCCCCCCCCCCCCCCCGATTGCACCGAAAACAAAATGACACAACTGGATGCTGGGATCCAAAAACCAGGGGATTCTCCATTTTCCCTCTGCCAAATCTGTTCTCGCTGGTTGCACTCGACTCTTCTCATTATATGCCGGAGAGAACACTGCCGTCCAATAAAATACTCGGCTCAAAGGGGCTCAAGGGTCAGAGCGGAGGGTCCCCTCTCCCACCAGCCCCGCCCTGGGAATCTACCTTCTTCAAGCGAACGGAAAGCACCTCCATCAATTGCACCCAAGGCAACCGCCCCCTCCCATTTCAGCAGCCCCGGGGGGTGTGGCAGGGGAGGCCCTGGCCACTCTGGGAAACAGTGGGCTAGAGGGATCACAGGAACCGGACTAACACCGAAACGCCACTAGCCACTCCAAGAGCGGCTGTATTCTAGAACTCTCAAGCCAGGGCTCTCCGGGCAAGGGCCAGGCCAAGACACAACTGACTGGACACAACTGGAAGAGTCTCGGAACGTTGTTCCTGCCTGAGAATTGGGTTCTGGGGGAGCGGGAGTTGGCGGGCCTTGGCCTCCATGCGGGAGGTGGAACTACAGGAATGGGAACCCCCGGTGCCAGGTGAAACCACTGGCTGCCAATCCGCAGCCGGCAGAAACGCCGAGGGAGACACGGGTCCTCGGTTCCTCGGGCGAAGGACTGCGCCGGCCCTGTGGACTGAAGGAATCTGAAGACATTTCCGGTCTGAGTGCAGCACGCTGGTGCCCCGGAGGGCGCAGGAGGGCCAGGGTCCTCACAAATGGGGGCACTCTGAAATGTCCCTCTAAGAGGCTCCCGGGGACCAGCCAGGAGAGCCGTTACAATCAGACAAAAGCCACTGTTCTCTGTTGACTGTCCACTTGGGCCCAGCACCCTCCCTGGCATTTCATTAACTCAAACGACCAGCTACCAACAGGCCTACCTGGCCCGGGTACAGGGGAGGGAACCAGCTCTCTGTGTCTGGGACGCAGACTCGCATTCCGGTCCTTCTGGTTCCAAAGTCTACGCATTTTTCACGAGAAATCTTTTTTTTTTTTTTTAAACGTTTACTCTTTGTATTGACTGAGATCTGTGATTTACAAGACAGTCACCGGCGGTTTCCCACGCCCATAGCTCCAGCACCAAACCCCCCTCCAGCTCTCCGTCCTCCCCAGCAGATATTCTGACTGGAAGATGCTGCGGGATTCTACACACGGAAATCCCTAGCTGACTATCTCCCCGCTCCCACGAGAAAGAGTGGCAGACAAGCAGAAATTACTTTGGGGTTTATGTGTGTGTGGGGGGGGGAAGGGGGGTCACACCTAGTGGTGCTGAGGGTTTACTCCTGGCTCTGTTCTTCGGGATCACTCCCAGTAGGGCTCAGGAGGAAATAATGGGATGCTGGGGACCAGCCAGAGTTGGCTACATGCCAGGCAAGCACCTGACCCCCTCGGACTATCTCTCAGCCTCAGAAAAGTTTTTGTTTTTTGGGTGGGACAAACCTGATGCTCAGGGGTTACTCCTGGCTCTGCACTCAGGAATCACTCCCGGCGGTGCTCAGGGGACCATATGGGATGCTGGGATCCAACCTGGGTTGGTCGCGTGCAGGGCCCTACTGACTGTACTATTGCTCCGGCCCCAGAAAAGCTTTTGTGCCTAAAACTCATCACCTTACCATCTCACTTTGTGTGTGTGTGGTGGGGGGGGGGGGGGCGGTCCACAGCTGGCAGTGCTCAGGGGACCAGATGGGGCGCCAGGGATTGTGTAAGTCAAATGCTCTATCCACTGGCCATCTGCATCTGGCTCCATGTGGGCCAAGCTCTTCTCACGGCGAGGCTCCGCAGCACTTTTTTAGGAGTCTGAAGTGGAGTGATTGAGGGTCTTGGTTCATTCAAGGCAAGCGAGGTGCTCTGGAGGGTCAGAGCATCTCAGGGAGTGCAGAAGTGCGGATACTGAAATTGCAGACAGCACAGTGGAAGGATATGAAGAGCAGCTATGCTTTTGTCCAGAAATGTGGTTTTAAAAAAAGTTTGTTCACAGAGACAGCCATCGTAACAGATGCCCACTGTCAGGATTGCATTAGCATGTGGGAAAGCGTTTCACCCCACACGCGCTCACCTCTCCCAATAAGGAACTCAGCAGATGTTTTATTAAGATTGGCAATAAAGTACTTATAATGACGCCGGGCGCATAGCGCAGGAACGGACCAAGGAGAGAATGGCCTTGCCCCTTGGGTGCCTCTTCTCTTACGGGGACGGGGTTGGGTGGGGGGCACACCCACTGGTGCTCAGGGATCCATTCTGGTGGGTTCAGGGGACCATACAGGGTGCCAGGGACCAAACCTGGGTTAGCCCCCGGCAAGGAAAGTGCCCTACCCACTGTACTATTGCTTTGGCCCCTGCAATTTCCCTAAGAAGTAGAATGGCATTCAAGTACCAGCCAGCAAAAATGAGTAAATCTACCGGGAGTTTGCTAGAGATTTCCTAACTCTGAAACTGCTGTTGCCCAGGTTGAATGTCTCCTTAAGAATAATGCTCTCGGGGCTGGAGTGACAGCACAGCGGGTTGGGTGTTTGTCTTATATGTGGCCGACCCGGGTTCGATTCCCAGCATCCCATGTGGTCCCCCGGCACCGCCAGGAGTAATTCCTGAGAGTAGAGCCAGGAGTAACCCCTGAGCATCGCCGGGTGTGACCCGAAAAGCAAAAAAAAAAAAAAAAAAAAAAGCAAAAAAAAAAAAAAAGAATATTGCTCTCCTGGTGGGAGTGAAACCTGGTCCAGCCTTTTCGGAAGACAATACAGAAACTTCTCAAAAAATTAAGGAACTGAGCTTCCATACAACCTAGCAATTCTGCTCCTGGAAATATACCCTAACAGCTCCAAATCGCAACCCAGAAAAGTCATCTGCACTCTGATTTTTTTTTGTAGCCAAAATCTGGAAACAACCCCAGTGCCCAGGAACAGATGAGTGGACCAAGAAGCTACGTATATCCACATAATGGAATACTACGCAGCTGTTAGAAAATAAAAAAATGAACTCACGAAATCTGCTTACTCATGGATGGACATGAGAGTATCGTGGTGAGTGAAATGAGTCAGAGGGAGAGGGCCAGGCTTAGAATGACTCTGCTCATTCGTGGGCTATGAAGAAACACGGCAGGAGAGTAATACCCAAAGACAACAGAAACAACGGCCAGCAGAACCGGTCCTTAGTAGAGAGTCAGCCACAACGTGGGGAGGGTGGCCAGGTCAGAGAGGGGACCTCCAGGACAATGGTAGCGTTAAGTGGTCCCTCTGGACAAGAACCAGGAGCCGCAAGGAGTAAACTGATACGCATGTCACCCTTTCAGGAACAGTACCGAAAACCACAGGGCCTAAAAGGGAAAAAGAAAAAGGAAAGAGACTGCCATACAGGCAGGCTGGGAGGGTGGGGGCAGGAGGGAAACTGGGGTCATTGGTAGAGGGAAGTGGACACTGGTGAAGGGACTGGACACTGCATGCTTGAGACTCAAGCACGAACAACTTTGTATCTCAGAGTAATTTCAAAACAATTTTTTTTTTAAAAAGAATAACATTTACAACATACTTCCAGAAACACATGCTTACATCCGGTACCTGATAGACTCGAAACGCCTTACAATTTGAAGGCTGCAGAGAGTCAAGTGGACAGAGTGCTTGCCTCCATGCGGCCGACCCGGGTTTGATCCTCAGCACCACACATGGCACCTGGAGCCCAAGAATGATTCCCGAGTGCAGGGCCAGGACTGAGCCCTGCGCACTTCGGGGGGCAACAGCCACCCTCCACCCCTACCCCGGCCCAAATCTTACAATTTTATTTGTCAAATTACACAGGAGTGAAGCTGGGTAAAATTGTCGTATACAAAAGTTATTCTCTACCAAATCCACAGGCATTTTTCTAGCTCTTCCTCTGCTGTGAATCTTTTACAATGATGGTCACAAGAAGATGCAGAGAACTGGAAGAAAATCCCCGTCTGGCCAGGAGGGCGAGGAGAAGCACCTGACCCCTGTTGCTGGTATTTACTAGAAGTTTTGACCTTTATGTAGACAATACCGGGCAATGTCACAAACACATCACTGTCCCCAGGCTCAAAGAGAGCAGGAGTCTGCAGGTAGCTGGCTTGCACATACCACAGTGGAAAGACGGCAGGTGAGAACGATGACCTTACAATTTGTTTCTAAAGTGTTCCTCGTTTGTTTTTTTTTATTAAGGTTTTATACAGTGGGTGGCCATTGTTAATGTACCCATTACAGAGAAGGGAGGCCTGAGGCCCGAGACGAGATGGCGTGCCCAAGGTCTTCAAGATGGAAAGAACAAAACTGGGATTGGACGCTCTTCTCTGCACGAGTGGCTTGCATGATGACGGGCAGAAAAGTAACCTGGGGAGTCTGTTTCCAACTCAGCTAGCCAGGCCCCCGGCATAAAAGCTGGCGGGTTTGGTTCAGCGGGTCTGAGAGGGAGCCCGGGAATGTGCACGCTGGCAGGTGTGCACGGAGGCGGGGTCCTCCGAATGGAAGGGGAAACACAAGAGCACTCAGCGTACAGAGGCAAGCCAAAGCATCCCGGTGCAGAGGGAGGGGGCCGGCAGGGAGAGCACGGCCCAGGCTGCCCAGGGGCCCGGGTCCGGGAGCACGTGAGTGGCGCTGTGTCCAGACCAGGGCGGAATTCCCAGAACGCCCCTAGCAGCGGCTGTGCGGGGGCTCCTGCCACTCTGTCCGGGGAGACCTGGGCGCGGAGGACGATTTTAAGTCACAAAAGCCGAGAGAAGCCAGTCCTGTGGTCGGTGCGTCAGAGACGCAGGGCGCGGGGGGCTGAGACGGAACCGCCTTCTCAGGCGGGCAACGTCCAGATCTGGAAACCAGCTCACAGTAGGACACCTCTTGGGAGGCCAGAGCGACTGCCCCCTCCACGCCCGCTCCCAGATGCCTGGAGTGCCGGGAAGCCCCCGCACCCCAGCAAGCCCGGCCCACACGTACCCCACCCACCCCCGGCCAAAGGCAGCTCCTGCGCCCCCACGCCCACGCCCACCCAGCCAGCACCCATCTGCCATCCCTCGTCTGGACCCTGGACGCCAGGGACGGTCCCTGGGGTCTGTCCACCTCTGAGCTGCTCGTCTACACGGCGTGCACCTCCCCTGCTGCCCCGGCTCTTCAGAAACCCATTTTCCTCACAGCCCAGGGCAGCCTATCCAAACAGATCTGCCTCTGTCTCTGGAACCGTCTTTAAACAGAAACACCAATTATTTATCAGGGCAGGGGTTATCCACAAAGGTCTGGGGGGCTCCTGACATACTCCGGGGATCCAGCTGGGGTCGGGTGCCTTACCCCCTGTACTATCTCTCTGCCCCAGGTGTATTTCCCTGCAGTTCTTATGCGTATGCTGCTTGTATTCCCACTTACCCCAGCCTTCCCATCCCCAGAGGACCACAGGCCTAGTCTGCCCCCACTCCCGCCCCCAGCTTGGCACCCTGGGCCCCGTTTTCAGAGCCCCCAGGGTTTCATCTTCACTGCGCACTCTCCGCGCCTTTCTTTGTTTCTGTGTATCCCACACATGGATAAGTTCATCCTGACTTATTCTAATTAACATGAAGCCTTCTGAGTCCATCCACGTTGTTGAGAAAGGGGAATAGTACGTCTTTTCTAACAGCTGAGTAGTAGGTGGACACACACACACACACACTCGCGCACGCACACACACACACACACACACATACACAGAGCTTCATTATCCATGTATCTGTCACTGGGATTGGGCTGAGTCCAGATTTTGGCTACTGTAAACAGTGCTGCGGCGAACAAAGGTGTGTGTCGATATTTCTGAACCGATGTTTTGGGGTTCTCGTGTGTGATGCCAAGGAGTGACTCACAGGTTCAGGTGGCAGTTCTATTTTGAAGTTCTGAGACGTTTCCATACTGTTTCCCACAGAGGCTTAACCCAGCAGACACTTCCCCCGACACAGAGGAGGGGGACCTCTGCTTGGCTCTCCTTGGACACGGCATATGTCTTCATTCGTTTGCTTGCTGCCCCCTCCCCCCCTTGAGAGAGCCTCCTCGAGGGTGGAGAATCAGAGTCTGGTTCTGGCTGAAAGGGAAACCCCGGGAATGCCCGGGATGCCAAGTTCGATCAGGCACTCAATACTTGTGCTAGCCGAGTTTCTGAATGAACACGGGGGAAAATATGGGGATCACGTGTCCAAAACGGACCGTCTGGAGTCTAGGTGGATGGATGGTTCCTGGAAGGGTCACTGGACACGGGAAGTCTGGGGTGGACTTTTCTGGGCCAGGCCGTGGCCTCCATGTCAGGCCCAGCTCTGGGCCTGTCCCTGGAGCAGCACAGACCGAGCAGAGCACCTCCCTGCCCCACCCAAAGGTGCTTCCTGCGTGGTGAATGAGGGTCTGCTGTCATTTTCACACGTCATAAAATATCCTTCCTGCGATGGTCTCCTGGCTGCGTAAGAAGATGCAAACATCACTCTTCGCTGTGGGCCAGACCGAGAGGGTTGCGGGCTGGCCACGGTCTGGGGGGGCTGCAGGTCAGTGGTCCTGGAGCGAGGACGATGGGGTGAGGGCAGGCACCGAGGAGGGTGAGAGACCGAGAGGCGGAGACTGAGTCAGCAGCCACGAGCAGGGAGAGGCTCTGGTCAACCTCGAAGACTGCCAACCCCCGGACGGGGGGAAGCCGGCGCTCAGGGTGTTCCAGGCATGACTGAGGTCAGTGCACCCGTGGATGAGCAAGAGCAAGGGTGAGTGTGAGTGTGTGTGAGTGTGTGAGTGTGTGTGTGTGTGTATGTGTGTGTGTGTGTGTTAGAGAGGGGGGGGCAAGTGAGAGAGAAAGCGAGCATGTGAGAAAGCAAGCTAGCAAGAGAGCGTGTGATATGGGCTAGAGTGATAGCACAGCGGGTAGGGCATTTGCCTTGCATGCCGCTGACCTGGGTTCTATTCCCAGCATCCCATATGGTCCCTTGAGCACAGCCAGGAGTGATTCCTGAGTGCAGAGCCAGGAGTAACCCCTGTGCATTGCCGGGTGTGAACCAAAAAGAAAAGAAAAAAAAAGGGCATGAGAGACAGGAAGAGAGCATGAGAGAGAGAGGGAGAGAGAAAAAGAGCGAGTGACAGAGCGAGAGTGAAAGACCAAGAGAGAGTGCAAGTGCAAGAGAGAGACAGAGAAAGAGAGAGCAAGAGAGAGTGCAAGAGCAAGAGCGTGAGAGAGAGCAAGAGTGAGTGAGCGAGAGAGCAGGAGAGCGCGCGAGCGAGAGTTATTTATATGCTCCCCAACCAAGCCTGCGGCATATTCTGGTGCTTTTCTACTTCAATGCTAGGTGAAAAGGCTGCCTACAAAAGCCTGCCTCCCACCCGAAATACTAGCTGTTAGTTGGTGACTGATCTGCAGAAATATTAAGATGAATCATATATGCTCTTTTCCCAGCACAAAAAGAGATAATTTTAAGACTCGGAAAATGTCACTTCAGCAGTCACACCTCACACAGTAGCAAAGGCTGCCCAGCCGAAAACTCGTAAATAAATAAAATAAAAAACGATTCCCGCGTGGAAGCGTTTCCCCCTCAATTCAGACACCGAGCGTAGGATCTGCTGGCCGGGCGAGTACGGGGGGCGGTTCCTACCCTGAAGAAGGAGGCGGCCCCCGGTGTGCCACCCGCTCCCCTGCTCTTCTGGGGGGCCTTCTCGGGCTCGGCCCACCCACCCTCAGGCACCCCGGGCCTCCCATGGTCACGGCCTGGCAGAGCCTGGCCAGCCTGCAGGCACCCAGCCGGGGAAGGTCCCTGCACGGCTTCTTCCTGCTGGAAGACGGTACTGACGCCTTTGATCCCGAGTCCTGGGGTTTGTTTTCTTTTTCTAGAGTTACCAAACAGCTCGTTCCCTCTCAACGCTGCCCATCCCTTTTCTGCAACTTCATCACTTTTTTTTTTTCACATGGCAGAGGGGGTGGGGAGGGGCAGGAGGAAGAGGAGGAGGAGGAGGAGGAGGAGGGGGAGGAGGGGGAGGAGGAGGAGGAGGAGGGGGGAACCACATCAAAAGCAGGAATGCGACCACAAAGCGGCCTGGAGCAGAGGGCCCCCGGCCCTTTTTTTTTTTTTTTGTCAGTTTACTGTTTTTGGACGTGTTCTCCCATAATCAAATCCTCCCTATCGTGTTAACAATGCGGTGGTGTGTCAAGACATTGGAATTCTGCTTCAATCAGCAGCCTGGGCTTAATGGGAAAGCAAAGCGGCAAATGCTGCTCTTGCTGCTCCTCAGGCCGGGCCTGCACCGGGGTCGGGGCTGCTGGCTTCCTGGGGGCGAGCGGGCTGAGGGGCCCGGGGGGTCGCCAGCAGGGGCCGGAAGCAGCCGCGTGTCCCGGGAGGCGCTCAGTGCCAGGGTGGGCACAGGGGCCGCGGCTTGGGGGGCCCCGGAGAGCCAGGGCTGAGGGGCGCTTGCTCAGAGGAAGGGCCACAACTGTGACCAGCGGCCAGTCCTGGCCCAGGCCCTCTGGGATGTCCAGCGGCCCCGAAAGGACTTGGGTAAAGTGAAAGTGGGTATTTAAAGACATTCTACATCCTGGGGCTTAGGGGGCACCCCCAGCAGTGCTCAGGGTTTACTCCTGGCTCTGTGCTTGGGGAGCACTCCTGGAGGGGCTGGGGGGAGGGGGCCCACAGTGCTGGGGGCTGAACTCGGGTCGGCTACCAAGACCAGGCCCTTACTCCTCTTCTCCAGCCCCAAAGTAGGGTTTGTAAAAACTGAAAAACAAACAAACAAATAATAATAATAATAATAATAATAATAATAATAATAATAATAATAATAAACCAAACACAAAAATACCCACCAGCTCCTCCCACGTGGCATTTTTGTTGTTGTTCTTTGTTTGATTTTTTGGGTGACACCCATCGATTCTCAGGGTCACTCCTGGCCCTGCACTCAGGAATTACTCCTGGCGATGCTTGAGGGACCATACGGGATGCCGGGGATCAAACCTGGGTCGGCCATGTGCAAGGCAAACGCCCCCCTACCCCCCGCTGTGCTCCAGCCCCCCCATGCGGCATTTTAAGACAACAGAAAGGTGCCATGATTCTCAAAGGTCTTGGCAAGTCCCTATTCTCAGTCCGTGGGCTCCACGTGTCCCACGGTTTGGCAACGGTCATGGTGCTGGAGAGCCCCGAGTGACCAGCCAGGGGAGATTCCTGTCACCGGGGGCCTGGTGCACCCAGGGTTGAAACGTGCAGTCCTGGCTCTTCTGGACACCATGCTGCTCTGCCCGTCACAGAGGCACTGACAGGCACTGGGCAAAGCGGCGGGTGCCAGTACCCTCCTCGGAGGCCGCCGGGGAGCAGGGGGCTGTCTCTGGGCCCGCCCGGGCAGCCGAGCAGAACCTCAGGGCAGAGAAGCGTGTGTCTGACGCAAACCAGCACAGCCGCTGCTCCCGTGCGGGCCGGTGGGGCAGAACGTTCTGTCCCCCCAGCGTAAGAAGCACCAGGTCGGGGCCAGAGAGCTAGAACGGCGGGCGGGGCACCTGCCTCGCAGGCGGCTGACCCAGGTTTGACTCCTGCACCCCCTGTCATCCCCCCAAGCCCTGCCAGGAGCGCTCCCTGAGCACAGAGCCAGGAGTAGTAAGCTCTGAGCACCACTGAGTGTTGACCAAACCCCCAATCGTCATCGTCACCATCACCATGTCAAACGCACAGGGGGAGGCGGAGTCTTCGGCCTTAGGCGCGGGAGCAGGTGAGCGGGCCGCATGGACCGTCTTCCGGTCGTGGCCACCTTCAGTCTGGCTCCAGGACCGCCGCCATGGCCCCCCGCCACCATTCCAGCTGCCGGCAGACCTTCCCGCCCCCCTGGCGGTGGTGGGACGCCCTAGCAGGGAGGGTCGGACAGAGCCCAGGCGGTGGGTGACCAGGGTCGGGAGCCCTCCTGGAAGCATCCCCGGACCCCTTGCTCTGCCGCATCTTCCCAAAGCACCACCCCTGCCCGGGCACTGTGCCCGGAGACCATGGCAGGCACCAAGAGGCACCAAGAGGCATTTTCTGGGCCTACGGGGTGAGGGAACCGCGGGGAAGGACGATGGAAAGGGCCCTGTGGCGGCCTGATGAGATGAGGGCTGGAGGGGCTCCACGCGCAGTCGGCGCCCGGACGAAAATAACACGGCTCCGGTAGGTCCTTGTCAGCTCAGAAAACATTTTATCTTCCCAAACTGTTTACTGATTAGCAGAGGAAGTGGGAGTGCGCTTCTGCTAGTGCCCATCTGTGCGAGCGGGGAGGGGGCCTGTTTCTGGAGATCACAGTGTATTTACCTGGATTGATTTTTTTTAACTTAAAGTATCTACTGGTCCCCAAATTATTTTGATGGATGGGATTCTCTAAATGAGGCGACTCCCAATTGCCCGGGGTGAGAGGGGCATGCCCTTCCCCCTCCCCCTGCCCCCAACCAGGATCGGGCGGTCCCTGAAGCTGGCAGCGGGTGGGGGGGGGAAGGTCTGTTGGTGGGGACCTGCCAAGCCCGGGAGAGGAGGGCCCGGGTCCCGCACACGGGCCATGCCCACACCAGGCCGACTCACGACTCGCGGAAACCCATTTTCTTGGCTGGAAACCCATTTTCTTGGCTGCTCTGGAATTTTGATGGAGACTCTGAGGTTTGCAGAACCAAGCCCCCACAAATGCCGAGCAGAGCGAAAGGGCGAGTGGGCGGGGAGGCGAGCCCACGGGTGGAGGGAGCCGGAGGGCTGGAGGCCGCCAGCCACCCCATCAACAACCAGCGGCCTTGAAAGGGCCAGGACGCGGGGGCCGGCCGCCGTGGAACTCCCTGGCCGTCCCCAACAGTGACCCACCCACCCCTCAATGCCGAGGGAGGGACCCGTGGGTCTCCAGGGACTCAGAACTCCAGGCCATGCGGGCACCCTCAGGCCACAGAGGGCCACCCAGAGCTCCCAGCTCCTCAGGGGGACCTGCAGGCTGCCACCAGCCCCCACCTTGGCCCCCGGGACAGAGCCGGCGTCTCGGTCTGGGTCGCAGCGGCTGCACTGGAGACAACCCAGCTTTCTAGGAGCGGGTCACTCGGGGGCACCCGGAGCACTGATGGTGGCACACGAGGCCTGGCCAAACTGTGGCCGCGGTCGCCCGGGTCGCTGCTGGCACACCAGGGTGGCCTCGGAGAGCCTCTGCAGGAGGGCGAGGGGCAGAGACCAGCGCTGGAAGTTCACGGGGCTGAATCGGAGCCTGAAGGTGAAAAGGAACAGCACGCTGCGGGCTCGGCGGCAGAGCCTGGACACCACCAGTCCCCAGAAGGACGCTGAATGGCGGTGACACGCCGCTCGGGGGGGGGGGGGTTAACGCCCCACAGTGGGTGGGAAGCCGTGGACTACACCCATGGCTGCAGCCAAACTAAAGCAGCAAGTGCGGAGCCTGGAGCAGAGAAGACCCCGCTGGGTGGGGAGAGGGCGACACCAGCCTCCAGGGGCGGAAGGCAGGGGCAGAGAGAGGAGAGGTCGGGGGACAGTGGGGTGTGCAGAGAGGAGACACCGGGAGGCAGCGGGGGTCCGAGGGGCGTCTGGAGTCTGTGGAGGAGGGGAGGGGGCCCAGGGGAGGGAGAGTGGGGCCAGGCGGCAACGGGGACCCAAGCGGGGCGGGGACAGCTGCCAATGTGCCTCGGAGCCTCTGTTCTTTGGTGGCTCTGCCAAGTTATTATCGGCACACGGACTGCGGCGACACGCCGGCGATGCCGGGCTTGAAAAACAAGGGCTGGAGAGTGAGGACAGTGGGGAGGCGCCTGCCAGCACACAGCCCACCCGGGCTCAGTCCCCGGTGTCACAGCATGAGCCCCAGAGCCCTGCCGGAAGTGACCCTGAGTGCAGAGCTGGGAGTGAGCTCTGAGAACCGCTGGGCGTGTCCCCCCACCCCAAGCAATAAATAATTAAAAATAAGAGAGAACAAAACAAAGGGGTGAGCTTGGCCTGTGGGGTAGGAGGGGGAGGAGAGTGGCAAAACGAAAGACCAGACAGAATGCTCTGCAGAAAATTTCATGGTGGGGGGGGGGGAAGAGAGAGAGAGAGAGAGAGAGAGAGAGAGAGAGTGGGCCGGCAGGAGAAGGCGGTACTACAACTTGAGATTTCCAATAGTTTGGAATTCCATATATATATATTTTTTATTTTTTTATTTTTTTTGCTTTTTGGGTCACACCCAGCGATGCTCAGGGGTTACTCCTGGCTCTGCACTCAGGAATTACTCCTGGCGGTGCTTGGGATGCCGGGGATCGAACTCGGGTCGGCCGCGTGCAAGGCGAATGCCCTACCCGCTGTGCTATCGCTCTGGCCCCACCATATATATATATATATTTTAATCTAACGTCTATTACTATTTTAAAAAGTCATAACAGCTCAGCCATGCCGAGCACTTTCTGAGAGAGCCCATCTGGCATGAGGCTTCATTGATCCCCTTTACTGAACCCCGACCAGGTGCTGATCTACTTCCCAGGAGCAGCCATGGGGCCTCCGGGCCCAACGAGTCCCCTCAGCCGGTGATGGACACTGGACCCAGCAGCTTCTCCGCCGCAGGGACAGACGCTTCGCCCCTGTCCCGACTGGGCCCCGAACGTGGGGGTCTGCACAAAGCCTTCTGCTGTTCCGGTGGCGCCTCGGGCCCGACGGTCTCTTCCGGGCTCGCTGCTCTCCCCGCAGGTTCGGAAGTCTCGGGGGAGGCCTCCCCAGTCAGTTCTCAAAGAAACCCCGCGTGGGCCCAGACACAAGCTCTCAACGTGGAAACGGTCCTGGCAGCCAGCAACAGACGGGCCAGTGAGGAAAAGAATCCTGCTCAGAAGCGGGTCTGGGGGCTTGTGGACATGGTGGGGGCAACTTGCCTCTGCGGCCCAGCAGACTTCTCGGCAGCCCAGGGTGCAGCCGAGAACCCGTCGGTGGGGTTCTGCCACAGGGAGGCTGGACACGGGCCTCTGAGCTCCCTTGCGCCCCGGCAGGGCCCTATCCTGTGGTAGAGACCCCGCAACTCCCACTTGGCCTTTCCCCGCCCGCTCCGGCCCCCCGGCCGACTCCTGAAAGAAAACACGCGGTCCCGTCCCCCCAAAACAGCTTCCTGCCTTGTGATCCTCGGCCTGACATTTTCTCTGATTCAACAGTAGTAATCTCCCAGCACAAGCCTTGGGCAGGGCCGGCGTTTTGTGGGCGACGGAATAATGGCTCCCCAAAGATGTGCCAGCCCCAAACCTCCAGAGCCTGCGCTACTTTACGAGGCAAAAGGACTTAGCAGATGGGATAAAGGTGAAGGCCCTTGAGTAATTATCCTGGATTAGCTGGGTGTGCCCATGGAGATGTGGCAACGCAGCAGGAGTCAGAACAGCTCACAAGTGGAGCAGAACCGGACCTCCCTCTGCAGGCTCCGAGAGAGGGGAAGGGGGCGGGGAGCTGCCTCAGCTGACCTCTGGCGCGGCCAGGGGCCCCGGGCCCGCGTGCCTGCAGCTGCTGCTTGCGACAATCCGAGGGAAAGGGGACCGTGCTCCTGCCCCGGGAAGGAATGCAGCCCGCTGGCATTTCTGCCTCAGCCCGGCAAGACCGGCAACTGCACTTCTGACCCCCGGAACCGACTGTGCGACATAGCTCGCGTGGCTCGGAGAGGCCCCCGGTGGCGGGGACTTGTGACGGAAGCGCCTGAAAGCCAGTCCGGCTTTCAGAAGACGGTCAAGGAAATGCGAAGAGCTGAGACTTGTGCGGCGACACGATGAACAATAAAGGAAATGGGAAGAGATGAGACTGTTTTTCTGCGACTGAATTAACGTCAGAGCAAGGGCCGGTAACAAAATGTTAAATTTGAAAACAAAACAATAAGTTACTAAGACCTTTCCGGTCGACACAGATACTAACCAGGCAGACGGACGAGCAGAAGGGCCGGCAGAGCCCGACAAGGGCCCGGGGCCGGCCGCGCTCCGGCCAGGCACACGGCCTCTCGCGTCTCCGCCGAGAACCACCGCGATCGCGGAGAGGATTTAGTCGAGTGAGGGCGGAACCCTGGCCCTCCGCCACCCATTCACTGAACGATGCAAGTCAAGAGGACAGAGCAGCGTCCTGTGCTCTGGCAGGCCGCCCCGGGGACGCTCGCACGTCTGCTGGGCCCCCGTCACACAGCCACCGGCTCTATGGAACCACAGGAAAGGGCAACCCGGCCCAAGGGCCGCAAGAGAATAACTGGCCTCTGCGCTCCGAACTGCCATGGTCGGGGGAGACAGACAGACTCAGGGATGGTTGGAGGCGAAGGACAAACAGACGTGACTGCGAAAGGCAACGTGTGACAGAGACTGGCCCACATCCCAAAAAACAAAAGCAACCGGTGTTGGCGTGGATGCGGGGAGAAAGGGACTCTTCTTCACTGCTGGTGGGAATGCCGACTGCTTCAGCCCTTTTGGAAAACAAGATGGACAATTCTCAAAAAGTTAGAAATTGAGCTCCCATTTGACCCAGCAATACCACTCCTGGGAATATATCCTGGAGAGGCAAAACGGTATAGTAGAGATGACATATGTATTTCTATGTTCATTGCAGCACTGTTTACAATAGCCAGAATCTGGAAAAAACCAGAGTGCCCCAAAACAGATGACTGGTTAAAGAAACTCTGGTACATCTACACAATGGAATAGTATGTAGCTGTCAGAAAACATGAAGTCATGAAATTTGCATATAAATGGATAAACATGGAAAGTATCATGTTGAGTGAAATGAGTCAGAAAGAAAGAGACAGACATAGAAAGATTGCACTCATATGTGGAATATAATGTAACTGAGAAGTACAAGTTGGCAACGATGCAACTTCTGGCAGATATCTCTCTGGACTTAGTTACTAAAATACTGAAATACAGAAACCCAAAACCGAGAGGCCGCTAAGTGTGGTCACTCGACCTCATACCTCTTCATCCTCAGCAATGGAAAACAAATTATCTAATGCTTCCTTTTCAGCAGGTCTGACTTTAGGGGAGAGACTCTCCAAATAATAATAGTGAGTTTTGTTGAAATATTGTATGCAATCAAAGTGAAAGTAAAGTGAAATTTATTAGTTACATAGGCGGGGGGGGGGCTAAGGGTGGGGGGGCTCGGGGTGTGGGGGGGTTAGGGGTGTGGGGGGGCGGGGTGGAGCTATACTGGGATTCTTGGTGGTGGAATATGAGCACTGGTGAAGGGATGGGTATTCGAGCATTGTATAACTGAGATTTAAACCTGAAAACTTTGTAACTTTCCACAGGGTGACTCAATAAAAAATTAAAAAAAAAAAAAAAAGAAAGGCAACGTGTGAGAGCCGGGGGGGATGTCACCGGGGCGGCAGGAGAAAGAAGTCTGGCTGCGGGTTAGAGGTCAGGTGCTGAAGACCATTCCTGGACGTGAGGCCGGCAGGTGCTTCCGGGAGGGGAGCGCCAGCTCCGAGACACCCACCTCCAGTGCGCCCCTCGGGTAAGACACGCGTATGCTGACCGTGAAGGCGGGACGGGCAAAAGGTAAGCAACGGGCGACAGCAGAAGAGCACCCTCAGGGGAGCGCCTCCTCCTACCCTCCCAGCTCTTCCTCGCAGGGATTCACTTTAAAAGTTCCCTTAGACACTCTGCAAACTCTCTGTTTAGGTTCAAGCATGATGCTGACATCAGACCCACGGTCAGATGATACACAGAGAACCGAAAGAAAATACCAGTTCGATTCGTTTTTATCTTTTTAGCGTAACCTAAGAGCCAACTGGTGACTTCTCCATGAGGGAGTCCGAGATGTCCGTCCTTGGGGACGAAAGGCGGGCGGAAACGAGCCACGGAGGCAGAGCCGGCAAGCTACTTGTAAGAGTACTAGCGGGAAGCAGGTGAGGTTTGTGAGTCGAACGACAGGGACAGGCACAGAAGGGTCTCTCCTACGTGGGACTCAAGAGGTCTTGGAAAGAGCAACAACAAAGGGCCAAAGGAAAAGGCGTCTACACAACTGAACTGCTAGGGGTGTGAGAGGGAGGGGCACTGGGCTGCTTGCGGGAGGGAGCGGGGACATGGGTGACCCGTACTGGAATTATGTGCACGATAAGTCATCATTACGTATGATTCACAGGATCTCAATAATAAAAAAAAATTTAAGCCATATTTACATAGGTTAAAATCATACAGCAATTAATCATAACAAAATGGCTTTTAAAATATATATCTGGGGCTGGAGAGATAGCACAGCGGGTAGGGCGTTTGCCTTGCACGCGGCCGACCCGGGTTCAAATCCCAGCATCCCATAGGGTCCCCTGAGCACGGCCAGGGGTAATTCCTGAGTGCAAAGCCAGGAGTAACCCCTGTGCATCGCCAGGTGTGACCCAAAAAGCAAAAAGAAAAAAAAAATAAAATAAAAAATATATCTTACGATAATTCCATTTGCCATTTCTTTAAGTTTCAATGGATCAAGCAATATGAAATATATTTGTTTTATTTATATGCCTGCCGAGGGGGTGGGCGGGGGAATGGCAGGGACCTTGGGGACACAACTGGTGTCGCGACATCACATGCCTGAAACAATTCTACTAAGAACAGCTTTGTGACTCTTGGTGTCTTGATAAAAAGGATAGAAAAAAATCCAGTATCCCAAATACAAGGATGGCAACTCTTAAAACTAAACTTTTCTTCTAATAGCTAGAGGGACAGTAATGTGGTTCAGTGCCTTTGCATACATGAGGATCCTTGGTACAAGGGAAGATATGGGGAGGGGGAGGAGGGGAGAGGAGTGGAGGAAGGGAGAGGGGAGGGGAGGGAAGGGAGGAAAATAAATGAAAAAGTCTGAAGGAGTCAGGACAAGCCGACTGAGAGTCCTTACTCTGCAATCGGATGGGAAGCGGACTTGAGAACCGGACAGTGATCCGCTGACTGACCTCGGCCAAGCTGTTTCAAGCTCCCCCAGGCTTCAGTGTGTCCGTGTATAAGGTGGGGATAATAAACTCACCCGGTTACAGTCGAAAGTAGAGAAACCAAAGAATCATGGAAGGTATTTAGCAAATGCCTCGCACATGGTTTTAAATGACCGTGGAGTCATGAACATTGGATTCCAATACTCGGCACTTCCCTATGGGAATCTATGAGAATCCACACTCAGACCAAAGGATAAGTTCATTGTGTGGGTATCTACTATTAAATACTTGGTGAAAACAATCACGTTTTTAACGAACAGGTTAAAAAAAAAAAGTCTGCCCTGCAGGAGGAAGCGCAGGTAAGGCTCTTTTTCAGCTCTCGAGGTCCCTAGTCAGGCAGCCCCGCCTTCCGGCACTCCTGCCGCGGCCTCAGACATGCTTCTTCAGATATGAAATGGCTCCAGCAGGTTATGCTTTCTGCTTTTTCTATTTCTGGCCTCTGGGTTGTTTTCTCAAATCTAGGATTGTTCCCCCCACGGCCCCATCTACCTGTTCAGATGTGAACCTCTTCTTATTGTTCAGTTCCAGCCCACTTCCGGGGGGCGGGGGCTTCACCTGGGTCCAGGGAGTGTCCCCACATTCTTACAGAACACGTGACTACTGCCCTCTCCATCCTACCAGCGGGAGCTGATCACTCCCGGGGCCTTAGAGGCCTCTGACCGCTGTTTCTCACCCAGCCCCCAGAACACGTCCATCACCTTTTCCTGAACTGGCTGCCAGTCCAGGACCTTCTTTACCACGAGGTTCAAGGGCTCCAGCTATTCTCGGCTCGCCCGGTCCTTCCTGCGCCCATGCCCTCGTTCATTCCACAGGACATGCAGGGACCAAGACAAGTACGATCCTTCCCCTTGCGGGATTTACAGTCTGATGGTAACAATGCAACAGCTCTAACTGAAGGGAACAGAGAGCGTCAAGGAAACTGAACTCCCCTAATATGTCAAGGGTGCGAGGAGGAGTCTGGGATGGTGGTGGGGGACATCTGAGGGCAGCCCTGGTAAGTCCCAGGGGGGTGGGGTGGTAGTAAACGAATTTACCGTGAGCCCCCAAATGACAAAGGGACAGAGAGCCCCAGGGAAACAAACCCCAAGGCAGAGGGGAGAGGAAGTGTGGAGGCAAAGTGGCCAGGCCTGGCGTGCGTGCCCATGAAGAGAAAGTTCCAGACGCTGGTAGAGTGGCGAGACTTGATTCTATGCCTGAGAGAGGGCTCTCCGTTGGGCTCTCTCCTTGGGTTCATGGTCTTCTACCAAACTTCTCACATGTGTTCAGTCAGTGCCCACGGAGGGCATCCCTTGGAAAGGAAGCAGGGGTGAGGCGGGCGGGCAACAGACAGGCGCTCTAAAATCAGGGGCAGGAACGGATTCTGTCATCAGCAAGCTCTCCACTCAGTGGCCCCAAGGCCCACTTGCTGCCTGCGAGGGCATCTGGGGAGCGCATTTCTAGTCCTTTAGAAATCAGCTGTGATGGACTTCATTCACACTCAGACCAATCCAAGGAAGCTCTTTAACAATGTCTAAGGTAGCAGGAAGTCCTGGAAATTTGCATGGAGAAGAGAAAGAAATCCTTTTGAAATGGAGCAATTAAGCACGATGCTACTGCCGCAGCTTTTAATTTACCTCCGATGCTATTATTCGAGGAAAGGGTTTAATGAGGAGAAAATGAGAAGAGTGTGATATTCAGAGGCGATTCCATTAAGGCATTCTGGGCACCATCAGGCGCTTGGAGGTTAATGTCACTAATTTCCTTATTGGCATTACACAGGACTCAGGTGTCCTTGGAGTCTGGTCGTGACCCATGGGTCATTTTGGGCTCAGACACAGGAGATTTAAAACATGAGGAGGGACGATTATGAGGTTCTGGGGGAATGGGAGAAAGGGAGAAAAATAGACAAGATGACCTAAGATACAATTATGATAAACTGAAAAACTAGAAAAGTAAACTGGGAAGAGAAAAAGGAAATTCTCATGACAGGTAAGTGTGGCAGAGGAGAAACGGTCCCTTAGGATGGACCATCTTGGATGAATGTAAGAGAAGTTTTCACTCATTTAGTTGAGCAAATAGGATGCCTAGATAATGAAATGACACATTCTTCTAAGACTGAATCTGTACTTCACATACCTCTGTCTCATCCCAAGCCCCCCGCACAATGTTTGCAATAATAATAGTGAACGGTTGAATATATGAATGCTAAACAATAGCCAACATGAAATGTCTACGCTGTAGCATTCTACACACACACACACACACACACACACACACACACACACACACACACACACACACACACACACACCCTCATTTAAACCCCACAAGGGCATAAGACGGTTATCAACCACATTCTCCAAATGAAGAAACTGAGGCTTGGGCAAGTTGTCTGCTTAACTGATGAAGGCAACATCAGAACAAAGTCTAGTACCAAGGTGTGTGCACGCAATCTTGCTGGGCCACAGCTGCTCAGCGATCACTCTGGCCACGGCGGGAAGGGAAGGACACGCAGAGGTCGGGCCTTCCGTGACTACCTTTCCAGACAGACATTCCTTGCTTCAGAACTGAAAAAGAAACGCTTCCTCTGACTGGCTCTCCGTCAGATCACCGTATTTTGGCGCCGGGAACACGGCAGTGAGTACTGGTAGAGCACGGTGGTGGCAGGAGAGATTTCATTTGCCAAAATCAAGTAACATATAATGGGTGCAGAAAAGGCCTCTGACAGAACTCAACCACGGGCAAACACCACACTTCCTGGTAAAGGGAGAACGGCTGCCAGACTAGGGTGGGAGAGCAGCGGGAGCCCAGCCCAGCCCGCTCCGCCCTGCCCTGCCCATCAACACAGTATCCAAAGCCCTAATCAATGCAGTGAGACACGGAGAAGGAACAGACACAGAGTTCAGGAAGGAAAGAAAATGAGATTGCTCAAATGTCACATGCTCTGACTGTTCTGAAAATTCCTAGGAATCTACTCCCAAAGTTCACAAAACAAATATAAGAATTCAGCACAGTCGTAAGGTATTTCACCACACAGAAGTATCACACTAGAAATAAACACATAACATCAAAAATTGAAAGCACAATAACAGTATCATTCTCCCAGCCCCCACCCCAGAAGAAAAAAAAAACCACCAAAAATATACGTGCACATAAATACCTAACTCTAAAGCAAACCCAAGGACGCAGTGCAAGGAATTTCCTTTGTGGGAATACAAAAGCACTGCCAGGACTGTGATGCTCATTACCTGAAACTCTTCCCCTGCACCTGAGTGCACAGAGGTTCACGCACAGGCACGGGCACAGGGTGATGGACGGGAACGACGCCTGCAGAGGAGTAAACGGTAACGTGCCAAGGGCAGTTTCCCAGCACAGGGAAGGTGTCAGCGCTAGGTCTGGTGTGAATCTGACAGAAGTCCAGGGAAAGGGGCGGGCGGGCGACTCTGCTGATCACTGCTAGCCTCTCTGAGTGTTCCTCCTCCTCCTCTTTCTTCCCCTCTTCCTCCTCTTCTTTATTTTGCCTCACTGGTGGTTGCCCAGGGCTTACCCCTGGCTCTGTGCTCAGGGATCACTCCTGGCGGGCTCGGTGAACCGCATGGGGAGCCCAGGATGGAACTCAGCTCGCCTCTGTGCCAGGCAAGCATCCTACAGGCTGTCCTATCGCTCCGACCCCAGTATGTCAAAATAAAAACTGTATCTGGGCCTGGGTTGAGTGTACGGGGATAAATAAAGCACTTTGCATGCATGGGATCGTCCTGGTTTGATTCTTGGCACCGTTTACGGTTTCCTGAGCATTTCCAGAATCAAACCCTGCATGCAGAGCCAGGAACAAACATGGGACACCCCTGGGCATGGCCCAACTAAGCCCCCTCCACCCCACCCCATGCCACACCCTGAGCCAAAGTGTTTTTGTTTAACAGCAGTTAAAATTCTAGTGATGGATAGTGTCCGCTTCTAGAGGCAAACTTTGAAAAAAAGGAAAAAGCAAAGTCACTTATCCCTGTAACCCTTCACACCACCAAAGCAATCACTGACACGGTAAGGCCTAAGTTCTGATAAAAAGAAAAAAGAAAAATGAAAAACTACAAAAGTGTTAAATCAGAAATAAGAATATTTTGTCTTAACATTCTAATGTTGTATTCTAAATCTGATACACTTTTTCCTGTTCCTAATTTTTAACCCTAGAATATGCATCTTATTTATAACACTATGATCTCTTCTGGATAGAGATGAGGTCTAAACATTATTTCGACAAATGAAACAAAAATCTGAATAAACACTGGACACAAAATCAGCATCATTTGACAAAATTAGTTATATTCCTTATCAGTACTGCTGACTTCCTTTTCCCTAACACGTATAAATTTTACCTTCATTTCAGTATAAAAACTGTTGCTCATCTATTACATTTCTGAAATTTCCATATTTTCAAAACACGTATGCATATTTAGAAACTACCTTGAAAAAAAAAAAAAAAGAAAACCGCTCTTGTAGATCAAAAAACATTCCCATTGGTTATTCAGTGCTTTTAGGAGAACTTTTCATGCCTGTTTCTTCCCAGGTTCCGTGCTGACATCTTCAAATAACAGCTTACTAATTGCTTAGCATATTTTTCTTGGGGCTCCCGAGCTCGAGTTAAAAGGGATCAGGAATTATAATCCTCAGTAAGGTTTCAGGTCCCCAGAACATGCGCTATTACAACTATGACTAATTTTAGTAGCATTTTTCAATGACACTGTAGGTGTTACCTGATACTCGCAGTCTGTTTTACAATGAAAACAGCTCTGCTAAATACTTTATCACTAAAATTTAAATTACGACGAATCTCCCTGCCCCCTAAAAATCCCAAAGTAATAAGGGGGCTGGAGAGACAGTACAGTCTCTTGCACGCAGCTGACCTGGGTTCAATCCCTGGAACCATATATGGTCCCTAGATCTTGGCAGGAGTGACCCCTGAGTGCAGACCTTGTCCTGAAGTAAAACAGGGTGTGGCCCAATCACCCCCACCCCCGAGAAAGAAATAAGGTACAATCTGTATAAAGATAAAAAGACTATCTCTGGTCTTAACTCAGGTCTTAAAAGTTAATTTTGATGCTAGCGATAAACAAAGTATTATAAAGCAAGTCTGAAAAGATACAAGAAATAAATCCAATTATTTGGGATTTGGTCTGATGAGGGCAGGTGTCAAGGAGAGACTTCATGTACCTTTTATAATTAAAAAATTCTGAATCATTACAATGGCTCCTATACTAAACAATGAAGTTAAAATATTCAATTTTACCAGAACAAAAGCGGTGCTAGGGAAAAAAAAATTGTAATCCAACAAACTCAGCACCTAGAACAATGGGAACTACGGAAGGGGCACTTAAGTACTATTGAGTGACTAATCACAAAATAAGTCTGTGACTGAAATCAAATTTAGAGACACCTTTACTTTTTTTTTTGGGGGGGGGGGCACACCTGGCAATTCTCAGGCATTTCCCTAGCTCTATACTCCTGGCTGAGCTTGGGGGGGCCACACGGGACACTAGGGATCAAACTTAGGCAAGGACCCTACCCACTGTCACTGGGCCCCCTTTACATTTTCTACACAAAGAGCTTTTAAAAAAAAATCTCAATGTAGTCTAGTTTGAAGGCAAGAAAAATAACTTGGATAAAAAATGTAGTAAGTGGGTTCTTCCAGAAAATGGGAGCTTCTTCAAGTCAGCTTGACAGGGGGTTGGGGTGGGTGCAAAGAAGCGAGAGCTTCTGGAGTGAAACTGGGGGGAGGGGGTGACCCCGCAAACCCACCACCAACCTCATGCTGTTGACTCTGGATCCTGACCAGAGAGTCACACAAACTAACTACGAAAGAGAAGCCAGACAAATGCGGGAATCCAAATGTGGGCTAAATTAAAGAATTAGTGGTGACTTCATAAAATGTGATAATGGTATTATGTAACTTCTAAACATCTATTTTTACTGATGTACGTGGAAATATTTTTGAATGAAATGAAAATGCGGTTGGCTTTAACATGCCAACAGCCCTTCTCCAAAAAGAAAGGACGAGAGAAGAGTGGGACGAAGGACGGAGAGAGACAAACATTAAATAACGTTCTCTCAGGTTTGGTGCGTGCCCTAAAGCTTCCCTTCCAAAATCATTCTTCAGTCCCACTCTAACTCAACAGAGGTGGCAACGGATCTTCTGGAATTTCCCACACCAAGCACACTATTCTCTATTTTAGTGACCAGGAGGAAATCTAGAAGACACTGGGATGAGATTCTGTGTCCCCACTGAAGATTCTGGCCAATACTCAAGAAATACAAACTCTATCAGTCCAAGACAAGTAGCACGGTCCCCTGAACAAGCGAAGGGCAGATTTGGCATTTGGATGCCAGACTCGAGAATGGTCTTCACCCTGGTCGTCAACAAGAAGATGGCAGTACGGGACAGCTCTCTCCCCGAAGGCGGTGAATGTCCTTCTTCAATGTTTATGGGTATTTCGGTTAGGAGAAACATAGAAATTTCACAAAATCTGCCTTGAAGACGGATTCTTCTTATACCCCTGAGGGGGGCTCGTTTCTAAGGATCTGCCCCAAAGTACTTCATGACTAAGCTTTGCAACTGTACTCCCATCCCCAACATGCCACCTGGAAGGAATCAACAGGACAGAAGCTTGCCCACCCTTGCTTTCCCTTTCTTTTGTACTTTAGAACGCTTTTAATGAAGGGATCATCATCATCATCATCATCATCATCATCATCATCATCATCGTCGTCATTCCGTTGATCGTCGAATTTCTCGAGCGGTCTCAGTAACGTCTCCATTTGTCCTAGCCCTGAAGAAGCCTCTCTTTACTCGTCCTTCCCAACAGTGCCGCATTGGAGGCTCCTTCAGGGTCAGGGGAATGAGACCCATCATTTTTACTGTTTTTGGCATATGAATACGCCACGGGGAGCTTGCCAGGCTCTCCCATGCAGGCAGGAAACTCTCCGTAGCTTGCCAGGTTCTCTGCGAGGGAGAACTAGGCTATAAGATCTCAGCCCCAGGTCCCACACACCTAGGTTCCTCTGCTGGATAAAAGGAGAAAAAAAATATTTTCACTGAAAGCAGGTTCCCAGAGCATAAATCCCGTGAGCTATGAAGGTGAAATATTACCTCCTGCTACCACCCCCACCTGCTGGTCAGCTCCAAGGCCTTTGTGAACAGCTGGTCCAGCCACCAGCATCCCTTGGTCATGCCCCATGCCTGTTGGGTCTCTTGGTCATTCCCCCGTGCCCCCAGTTTATAACTCAATCACTGTATTTTCTACGGCACAGTGTGATTTACTATTTTCCAGTGCTTGCCCGTCCTAGACTGTGAAAAGTCCAAGAGTGAAAAAACATCTTCCTAATTTATTTGTCTTTGTAGCTCCAGACCCTGGCTTGCTTCCAGGCACACAGACTGCCTTATCAATTATTAAGAGGAGGCAATCAGGGGAGGTGACTCAGGGAGGAGACGCCCTCCCCTCCTCTGCCCCTTCATCGGTCTCCTCTGAGGAGGTGATGAGGAGCCCTGGCAGCGGGAAGGGCGGGCCGTGAGGGATGTCTGCAGCTACGGAGGGACGTGAAAGGAGAGAAGGGAAAAGTCTCTTCTGGATCCTTGGAACAGGACAAAGAACAGTAATGGCATGTGAATTAGATGCTGAATAATTCCTGATCTATGTTTCCTTTTACTTTGGTTTCATACCAATTGCTTTATTATTTTTTTAATTTTTAAAATTAAAAATTTTACTTTAATTAAAAATTTTTTTAAATGTATGAGTACTGCTATTTATTCAGCCATTGATTAAGCTGACTGAATATACCAATTACTTTAAGATGCCAGTATCTCGGAGCCAGAGAGATAGTACAGCAGGTAGGGCGCTTGCCTTTTGCATGCATTCAGCTGATTTGGGGGTCAATCCCTGGCAAATTTGGGGTCCCCCCAAACCCCGCCAGTAGTGACCCCAGAGTAGACCTAGGCACTGTAAGCCTAGCAAGTCTGTGATCCCTGAACCAATTAATACTACTACTACTACTAATAATAATAATGATGTTGATGATAACAATCACTGTATCACTGTCATCCCGTTGATCAATGATTTGCTTGAGTAGACCCAGTAACGTCTCCATTCGTTCTAGCCCTGAGATTTTAGCAGCCTCTCTTTACTCATTCTTCCCAATGGTGCCATATTAGAGGCTCTTTAGGGTCAGGAGAATGAGACACATCATTGTTACCGTATTTGGCATATGAATACACTGAGGGGAGCTTGCCAGGCTCTCCCTGTGCGGGCAGTAAACTCTCAGTAGCTTGCCAGGTTCTCCAAGAGGGAAGATGATGATGATGATGATGATGATGATAATAATAATACATCTAGCTTTAGAGTCTAAGCGTCTTTTATGTAAAGTTTCTGGAAAGTAAAATCATGACGTATCTCTGTGATGTGGACTCCACAGGGTTTGCTTCTTAGTTCCCAGGGCTGAATTATCCCTAGGTGGGGGAGGGGAGGGAGAGAGAGAGAGAGAGAGAGAGAGAGAGAGAGAGAGAGAGAGAGAGAGAGAGAGAGAGAGAGAGAGAGAGAGAGAGAGAGAGAGAGAGATCCCATCCAGTGCTAGAGTACCTGCATCTTCCACTATGAGGCCCTCAGCAAAAATAAATAAGATAAATCAATAAATGAATCAGCTCTACCTCAGCCGGCAGGAAACCCCTGCTGCAGGCCAAATGTCTCAGCAAAAACAAACAGCCCTCAACGCTGGCCTGACAACACGCAGCGCACGGGGGCTGGACACGGATCCCACGCAGAGCTGGCGGTGAAGGCACGTGGGGCGAATGCGTCGGCGATGGGGCCACAACAACACAATTACTGCCCCTACATCCCCCCTACCCAGCTCTCCTGCCCCCCCCCCAGCAGGGCCAGAAACAACAATCCTTACTCTTCTTTATCAAGGTAACCTTTCTGTCCCCGGGCCACACCTTCTGCGGGAACCCAAGGCCAGGCTGAAGTCCAGAGTCTCTGTTATTGGTCTGAGGGCCCCGCCCGGCTCGTGGGCTGCGAGTGGTAATTAGGACCTTCCCCACCCAACGCTGCTCCGGAAAACAACACTGCTCCCCCGCCACGCAGGAAGGATCCGGAAGGATCGGGAAAGAGCTGTGGACTTCGGCTGTGGACACTCCCCAGCCTGGCGGGTCCCCATCGGGCCCCCAGAGGGTCTCCGAGCGTGGAAAGACGGTGCGAGCGCAGACGTGCCCACCTCCGCTCTGGCAAGTGGCTCCCAGAGACGCCCAGGCTTCATCGGGCCGGAACCCCAACACAGGAAGGCAGTCCCCAAACACGGAGCTGTGGGGGCAGAGGAGCGGGGGAGCACTGGCCGGGGGGCCCAAGGGAGCAGAGAGTACAGCGAAGGAGAAGGGCACCCCAGGGGCTCACTCACCCTCACCCCTCCCCGCACCTGCCTGTCAGCGCCAGGGCCTCTCTGCGAGTCACGGCTGAAAGCGAGTCACTTGAGGCTTGGGGGCTTACATGGTGTCTGGGGGGCAGGAGAAGAGGGGGGGCGCACCAGCAGGCACGTGGGGAGGGAGGACAGAAGCCAAGCTGCAGGCCGGGACACTCGGAGACGAGTCTCTCTGCAGAAGGCAACGCCTTGGGGTGCCCGCCGAGGCCCGAGGGAGCGTGCGTGTCCGGAGTTTTGCAGGTCCCCACTCTGGCTGGGGGGGAGTCGGCTACCGTGAACCTGTCTAGCAGATGGGGTGCAGCTGAGTGGCCCTGCTGTGCCCGCATGCACGAGGCTCTGACTTCCATCCCCAGCAACGCTCCGTGACCCTCTCATCCCTCCCCCCAGCCTCCCTCCACCCCCCGCCAAAAAAACCCAAACCCAACTGCTCTAATTCTCAAAGATCTCAAACCATACACATATTCAGCTTTCTTCTTTCTAAAAACCTGCCGTGGGGCAAGGCTGGCTGCCACAGAACACACCGCCCCGGCCGCTGCCCCCGCCCGAGTGTGTCCCGAAGGGCAGAAGAAGGTCCTGCACACTCCAGCCAGCAGCGGGGGACCAACTCTCCCAGCATCTTCCCATGCCAGCTCTGAGAAGGGGGCTGCGGTGGTCCCAATCTCCTAGGTTTGTAGCTGGACAGATGGGTGGACGGAAGACAGACAGACAGACACAGACACAGACACAGACACAGACACACACACACACAGACACACACACACACACACACACACACACACACACCCCATGTAACATCGCCCCCTTTTCACTTACAAGTTTTTGATGAACTTCCTTATGAGAAACGTATTCAATGGTGAAGGAAAGAAACAAGACAGAAATGAAAATAATCACAGCAGAAACCTGGAGCCTAAGTGACAGAGGAGAAGCGACCAATAATTAGCAGAGAACTAGACACCTGTATTACCGAAAAGGAAATAAAATCAGACCCAACTAATGCCCAGCCTATACCATCAAACGTCAACTCTCTCGAAGTGACCTAAAAATTAGCATCAGAATTTTCATATTACACACGAAGTTGTTCTCTAGGCCTTCATTTTCCGCTAACGGAAAGTGACTTTTCTCCCTCTAGTAAGCCCCAGCCGTGGAGACGGTTGCGTGTACAGACGGAATCTAATAGGTGTGGTGCCCCCAGGACCCGCCGCCTGGATTCAGGCGACCTATGCGCACGTCCACGGTCTGAGAAAGTCCAACGTAAGAACTACGACGGGAACCTTAGTCAAGTCCAGGAGACAAGGCTCAACGCCTGACAGCTTTATAAATAACATAACACTGAGAACAGGAAGATGGAGGGGAAACGGGGGATGGAGAAGGAAAACGACAAAGCCTAATCGGGGCCTGGGGTGCTCAGCGCTGAGTCACCTGGACGGCCAACGAGAGGCCTTGGATGCGCTCAGAAACCGGGCCGGAACCAGCTGCCCTTATGGCCTCTTCCCGCAACCCCCGCAGGACGCGAGCGGAAGGAAGGGACCAGCAGGCTCTGAGGGGACAGGCTCTGAGCTCCAGGCACCTCGGAGCAAATACGGTGGCATAAATGTCGTGGCTGGGTTTTAACTGTGGAGTTGCCAGGACTCGCCAAGTGGGCCTTGGGGGAGCGGCCACTGCTTCGGGGGTGAAATGACCAAGGTCTGGAGGGAAGCAAGCTCCGAGGCTACCACCGGAGGCCCGACGGAACCAACTCGGAGGCAGGGAGCCCGCACCAGGGCTTCATTTCGGTTTTCCCAACCGGGGCGTGTCAGGCTTGGCAGGCGGTGATCCTCCCGAGACAGCCGCGCCCACGCTGACTCATCAGCGGGAATGTATCTGTCCTGTGGAGGTGTGTGAGGGCACCGAGGGGAGGGGGCAGAGCACAGCCAGCGCCAGGCTGGCACTCTGCACAGCCAGTGCAGTCACAAAGACACAACACACAGACACACACAGACAGCCACAACACAGACAGACACACACAGACACACACACCCCCAAAACCCAAAAAACCGAAAAGAAAAAAAAAAAAGAACAAACAGAAACAACTATTCTCTGACGCGTCACAGAGTTTTGATGTGTGACCCACGGTAGAGGTTTTGTAGAACTTAAACATCTCTCCCCCCCAATCAAACCCTGCTCCCTGCCCCTCCCCCTCCAGATCTATAGAAAGGATGAGACCATTTGGACACGGGGTAACTTTTCCCCCTTCATAGTACTGTTAGCAATGTTGTCCCATTGTTCATCGATTTGCTCGATCGGGCACCAGTAACGTCTCCATTGTGAAACCTGTTACTGTTTCTGACATATCGAATATGCCACGGGGAGCTTGCCAGGCTCTGCCGTGCGGGCGGGATACCCTTGGTAGCTTGCCGGGCTCTCCGAGAGGGAGGGAGGAATCGAACCTGAGTATTTCCCTCCGTATTAAGGACAATGCTCTGGTTGAGTTCATCGGTGCTGCTGGCTCCGCTCCTCCCCAAGCCGCACGTATGGAGGGAGAAACTCCACCCAAAGCCTTCCCAGCACCACGCCCGCAGATGCCGCCGTTCCTGAAGCCGAGACTCCAGTCTGATCCGTCCTCTGAGGCCCATGTGAGAAGATCAGCAGTCCCTGATAGCGCAGTTGAGAGATGTTCCTTTTTCAGTCACGGAGAAGGGAGAGGAGCGGGAAGGCCGAGGAGAGAAAGGGATGGGTGGGTTGGGAGGTGGGCAGTGGGCTGGGGGGGGCAGGGAGGGAGGCAGTTACTATGGCACGGCTGCAGGAGTCCGGCCCTGGGAACACAGTGTCGGGCACGGCCTTCCCCCCGGAACGCGGTACTTCAGCTAACTTCCGGCTCCCCTCTCCGGATTCCCTTTTCTCCCTCCGCCTCCCCAGTCCTCTTCAGCTGCCACACGCCTATCAGGTGGAGGTAGGGGGTCTGCGCCTGGGCACGCCGGTCCCCAAGTGTGGCCTGAAGTACCCTGAACTAGGAGAAGCCCCACCCCCCGGGGGGGTCTACACCCAAACCAAGCAGAGAGGGGGTGGGACACCGCTCGGCTCACGGCTAAGGGCGTTTCAGCCAAGGATGCCCCAATCTGCTGCTCCCCGGGGTGCTCAGGGCCAAGCCAGCCTCTGCGCCCGCAGGGGGCACGTCCCGGGACCCGGCTGCATGTGACGGTGGGCACCTGCCCCTGCGCGGGGCCTGGGATGCGCCAGGGGTGGGGGGGGGAGGGTGGCTGCCCTGGGTCTTCCACGTTTTGCCCAAGATACTGTCTTCGTCTTGCAGCCCTGCCCCGCTCATGCTCCGCAGCCTCCTGCCGGCATTTCCCGACTATTAAGGATGAAGAAATCCCTGGCCAGAAGCCGTGAAGGATGAGCCGAGGCTGCAAGATGGGGATGAGACTCCCAGGGTGCCAAAGCCGAAGCGGGTGGCCAATGTTTTTGTCGCCTCTCCTTTCTTAAAAAGTCTCTTCGTCTGAAAAGCCTACGTGAACCGAACTTTCTAGCAAAATTCACTGCGGCCTCTTCAAGATAACGAAGCCATGAAGCAACGGGTGGTCCCTGCACTCAGCATCTCGACCGCCTGACGCTGCCCGGGCCAACTCGATGCCCTCCTGGAGTGGGGGACGGCTCCCTCAAAAACGCTTTTCCTCTTGGCTCCCTGAAGCCCCACGTATAAACAACAGAGAGAGAAGCGGGAATGTATACACGTGGGAGCCTGCGAGCGTCGGAAGGCCGGGTCCACGCCAGCCACGCGGCTGGCTGATCAGAACAGTCACCACGTGATGTCAGACCAAAGAATGCGAAATTCAAGCTCCCCTCACACTGGCCAGCTGTCTCTCCCTTTGATCGTGTGGTGGACAAGGGTTTCTTTCCTTATAGCTAAATCCTCAACAACAACCCAAACACCCCAGTACGAGGTAATACCACGCTCCCTTTTTGCAAAAGGAATATAAATCCTTTTTCTTTTCTTCTTTTTTTTCTTGCCTTCTGGGCTACACCTGGCAGTGCTCAGGGGTCAATCCTGGTGGTGCTGGGGGTGTGAGTGTGGGGGTGGGGGTACCCTGGGTGGTTCTGGGGACAAACGGGTGGGCTGCAGGCAAGACAAGCGCCTTACCTCGTGTGCTGTGTCTCCAGCCCATAAAACCCTTTAAAAATCCATAGATAAAAAGGGACACAGGACACATCTCCTTGGTTATTACTGAGATTTATTCACTCCTCCTCTACCCCAGGACAAACCCACAGACACCGTACGGGGGCCTAGGGAGGGCGCAGAGGGTGCAGCCCCCGGTCTGCATGCTGGCATGTCAGGCCCCTCACACTGCAAGGCTCCCCAAGTGACCCTGGGGCACCACGAGACGTGGCCCCTGACCCCCCCCACCCCCGCCAAGAAATGAAAACAAACATTCTAAGCCTGGCAGCGGCCGAAGAGCTCCCGTCCCTGACCCACCGTGGGGCGTTCAGTGTCCCACCAGGCCTGGGCCCAGCAGTGCGAGGGGACCCCCAGAGCTATACCTGGCGGTGCGCAGGGGCTAAAGCATAGGACCCCCCACCTATTAGGGTGTGTTTATACCTCGAGCTCACATCCTCGGTGCCCAGTCTGGAGGCTGTTTTTTCTTTCAACACGGGGTGCCCCAAGCAGTGCTGAGGCGATCTGGAGCCGTTCCCAGCTCTCAACTCCCAGTCCAGTGCTCTGGGGCCCCTTCCCAGCTCTCAGCTCCCAGTCCAGTGCTCTGGGGGCCCTTTCCAGCTCTCAGCTCCCAATCCAGTGCTCTGGGGGCCCTTCCCAGTTCTCAGCTCCCAGTCCAGTGCTCTGGCCAGAAGATGCGGTGCTGCTTGGGCCCTAGGTGTGGAGGATGACCTAGGCCAGCTCAGGGCTGCTCAGGACCCTCCGGGGACCCTCAGGGTCCCCACTGTGCTAAGGGCCACACTGGGGTCAACCACATGAGAGGCACGTGCCTGCACCCTTGTACTATTTCTCTGGGCTCCCAGACTGGAGTTTTCAGTAACGAAAGACAAACACTGTGATTCTGGTCTATTTTTGGAAAAGTCAATGACCCTCTCCAGAGCTGGAATCTGACTGGCTGTTTCCGTGAAGTGCGCAAGGAGAGGAAGTTTCCGAAACCATTATTTCTAGACGACGAGGCCAATTAATAAGCACTTGACCCCCTGGCTAATGAGTGTCTTCGGAGGACGGTAACAAGCGGAGCTTAGGGTCTCTTCTCCCAGCTGAGAAGAAATTCTGGTTCTTGAACAGGGAGGAAGGAAGGCTAATGCCCACAGCCTAACGACCGACCGCTGTCCCGGCTCTCACACGGTCCCCTCCAGCTCCCGCTAGCTGCGGGGTGGGCGAGGACTGAGACCCAAACCCCACAGACCCCGCCCTGGGGAAGGAGCCAAGTGCAAAGGGCCCAGCTCTCATCCCGCTGTTCCTCTGAACGCTGTTGCTGAACGGCACAGAAATGAACACTGGGGGCTGGAGCGACAGCACAGCGGGGAGGGCGTTTGCCTTGCACGCGGCCAACCCGGGTTCGATTCCCAGCATCCTGTATGGTCCCCTGAGCACTGCCAGGAGTGATTCCTGAGTGCAGAGCTGGGAGTAATTAACCCCTGAGCATCACTGGGTGTGACCCCCTAGCCCCCCCCCAACACACAGGAATGCAAATGAACACTGTTGCTCATTGTCACCTCGTCTGGTGAGGTGAAGGAAAGGCTGCTTGAGAGTCTCAACTGGGTCACCCAGGAGACCCCTGTCCCCCGACAGGCAGCATCCACAAAACTTCTTGCCGGTGCTATGAGGAGCAGCTGACAGAGGGTGGAGACGGGGTCCGAGGCGCTGCCTGCCCGCCTCGGCCGGGCTGTCAGTCCTGACCAGGAACAACTCAGGTTTAGTTGCACGGGGGGGAGTTTTTTCAGACCTGCTGACAGGAGCGCCCCAAAGGTTCCCGAGAGGCCCCTCAGTCTGCAGCTCCTGGAGCCGGGCCGTGGCCATGAGCTGTTCCCCGCTGGGAGCCCAGAGCGTGGACTCTGAGCCCAGGGCCTGAGCTGGTGCTCTCTCCGTCCCCCGCTTCACTGCCAAGTCGGGGGACGGGAGCCTGGCTCTGGAGGCCAGCGCCTCGCCAGCTGGGCCTCCTGGGCCTCGAGCTCAGCCCAGCTCCTCTCCTGGACACGCACTGCACTGCGGCCACGCCCCAATAACGGCGCGCTCTCCAGCAAACTCAACAAGGGCTCACCGTTTGCCCAGGACAACTCGAGGGCTTGCTCTGACGACGGTCAACACACTTGGCGTGAGACTTTGCAGAAGCCGGGACGCAGGGCTGCGGTCAGCTAGGAAAGCCTGAAGCTGCCCACCCAACAAACGCAGGCTGGGAACGCGCAGGGCTGGGTGGCGCCCGGCGCAATGAGCCGGGAGTCTGCAGGGGGCACGAGAGCAGAGGACGTGCCGGCCAAGAGGTCAAGTTCAGCATTGGGGTGGGCCCACACGCGCCACCTAGTTTCTGGGATTACAAGGACGGGTGCAGCACTTCTGAAATCAATCGCCCGCCCTCGGCGCTGACACAGCAAAGGGATTAGCTTTTCTGCACAAGGAAAAACGGTTCCAAGACACACTGAGACAAGGCAGGCGCTGGGCCTGCTGGGACGTTATGGTGTCAACAGCTCCCAGGCTTGAGCCGACACTCAGGGCATCTGGTCGACCTGTTGATCTTCTCCCAACAGCAGGCACTTCTGGGCCTGTGGCTCCCAGAGGCACCCTGGTTTAGGATGCCCCCCTCTCCTGGAACCCTACTGTACAAGTTACCAGCTTTAACTGAGGAGTTGGGGCATCAGAATCTCTGTCTTGTTTGGGGGCCACAGCCAGAGATGCTCTGGGTTACTCTTCGCTCTACGCTCAGGAATCACTCCTGGCAGTGCTCGGAGTGACCAGGTGGAATGGGATGCTGGGGATTGAACCTGGGTCGGCTGCATGCCAGGCAAGTGCCCCACCTGCTGTACTCCAGCTCTGGCCTCCGAGAAACTCTTCTTTTTTACTTCTTGGGTCCTTCCCACTGGTGTCTTGCGAGTCAAGACTAGAAATTGCAGCTCTGGCCGTGGATTTCCATTCGTGGGATTGGTGTGAGCAGAAGACAGGGTGGAAAGCACCACCATCTTCAGGAAAATTCTCTGGCTGGAGGTTTCCACCCACTCCGGCCATTTAACACAGGGTGCGTCCCTGCCTGGGGATTCTCGGGGGAGAGTCGGGCAGGCAGGTACCCCTCCCGGGACTCAGGCCCCTCCTAATGCATCCTTAAAACCGTGGGGCTGCACTTTGGGGGGAAGTTCCCCAATTTTAGATGCCTCTCTCTCAGCTCCGTGGCTCAGGCAAAGCAGTGGGTTTGGCCCCTCTCCAAGGAGTGCCCAGGACTCGGATTCCGGAATCAGGTCTCCGGGTGAACAGCGTGGTTCAGGGACTCCTGCTTCTGGCCCGTGATGAGGTGGCCTCTGGTTTCAGGCCCAGTCTCCAGGTCAGAGTTGTGTTGGGGTGCTTGATTTTCTCAGAGTTGGGAGCAACACGCTGGCGCAGATGTTTTTCATCAGCAAACTGCCCCGAAGGACCCAGACAGAGACTCCGCTTCGGTGCCCTGTCGCCTATCTCAGTGAGCGCCAGTGCCGGCCCTCGGGCACGGGAAGGTGGGAATCCCCTGGCTGCCCGCCACAGTCCGTGGAGCAGGGCGCAGGACGAGTGGAGATCCGCAGGGGTGACAAAGGCCGGAGAACACAGCTCTAAACTACAGCTGCGACAGGCATAACTGATTGGTTCTGCCTCACAGGAACAATAATTATCGAGTTAATCTCTTGCACCCATTCTCACCTCCCATCTTGGTAAGGGCAGGACCGACGGGTAACTGTCTCCCACTTCCAATTCATTCCTCATTACTTTTTTCAATCATTGCGAGAGCCGATCCTGACGGTACTGGATTGGGGCTCGAACCCTAGGCCTGGGCTCATCCTCTGAACCACATCCCATCCACAAGGCAGAGAATGTGAAGAGGAAGCTGCTGTCTCCCACAGCCAGGCCCACCTACCACGGCAAGGCTTGTGGGGCCTTGTGAAAGGGGTTTACCTCTTTCCAGATCAAGGAGTAAACTCAAGAGAATGAGCTGGTCGCAGACACACAGGTAATGAAGCTGTGTTTTGAGTCCGGGTGAAGCAAAGTGCATCCTCCTCCCCGCCCGGTGCTCATCAGATGTCCTAACACCCAGCCTCACACCCTTCTGGGGTTGCGTTTTCCTGGGCTAACTGGTGTGCAATTCAGGGATGAGGAAACGGAGTGGTAGAAGGAAGCCGGTGACCCGCTCACAGATTCAGGTCAGGTGAGTGCTCAGATGTCAGACTGAATGTGAAAAATTATTTTTTTGGGGGGGAGGGGCTTGTGGTTAGGGCCACATCTGGCAATGCTCAGGAGTTACTCCTGGCTCTGAATTCAGGAATGACTCCCGGTGGTGCTTGGGGGAACCATATGAGATGCTGCGAATTGAACTGGGGTCAGCCACGTGCAAGATAAGAACCTTTACCTGCTGTGCTCTCTCTCAGTTTTGTATTATTATTTTTTTTTTTAGATTTTGTGACCAGGTCATCAGCTGGGTCATCCTGTGCGGGGTGGCGAGAACGTGCCACTCCAGCTGCTGCTTCTGAGTGTGGGCACCACCTCCCAGCACCTTAGGCACGCTGCCTGCCCCAGGCGCTGGCTCACATGGGCACTGCCGTGGTTTGCACACCCAGCTGCTGGACAGGAGCGCGAGACTTGTGCGACGTGAACTCGGTCAGGTGGGCCTGAAGTTTCAACTCTGCAGTGTGAAAACTGTGTTAAGTTCCACCTGGGATTTGCGCTTCTGCCGTTAAGCAGACAATGCCTGGGTCAGATAAGCATCATGAGTCATAACGTCCCAGTGACAGCGGCTTTTACTCAGACTGTTTCCATCCAGACTCAACACACACGAGAGCCCTGAACAAACACCGACGTCTTGCCCTGGTACACCCGGGAAGTCAGGCCTTCCTGGCAGCCCACCGCCCCACTCCCCAGCCCCCACACGAAGGAAACTGTGCCCCCCCCCAGTGGCTGGAGTGTGTACCTTAAGTTATGTTCATAGGCCGATGTCCCTCTGGCCCTTGGAATTTTCCCTCCTGAACAGAAATCTGAACATCAGACACGAGTAAGCGGAGAAACGGCTCGGGGTCAAGCACTTGCTCTGCAGGCAGGAGGCCCTGGGCTCATCGCCGGCACCGGGAGACCCGCTGCCCACTGCCGGGACTGCAGCTAGGAGCACGGAGCCCGGGGGACTCCCTGAGCACAGGCAGGAGGGACCCCAAAAACCCACCCAGAGGGGAAAAAGGCCTCGGAACCTAAAACACACTGTGAGGGTAACCCTGAGCGGTCGAGTAATAGCCACTGTCTATTCGGAGAGGTTTCGGTTTTCTTGGCAGGAAAACAAGGTAAACAAAGACAGTCTGTCACCGCCAGCTAAGCTCTATCCAAGAAAATCCCGCCTCGGGAGGTCAGCAACCCCCGAGTCTTGAGGACCACCCACGGAGCGTCCCGAGAGGGCCTGACCCCGGGGGGCTCTCCACCTGGCCTGTGGCCCTCTTCCCGATTCCCCACGCTGTCCCCAGGGCTGCCACCTCCAGTAACACCCCCCCTCCCCCCCCCGCACCAGCCTGGCCCTCACCTCCCAACCTGTGACTCCCACGACCTGCACTGGGCCCTTGCCTCTCCTGACGCTTCCCGAGCCACCACCACCCCCGGGACGGCAGCGACTCAACTGTCTCCTCCCGCAGGGGCCGGCAGGGTTTCGGGACCGGCCAAGGGAAGCAGAGGAGGACAAGTGAGCTCGGTCCTTGCTGGGGCGACAGGGGTGGCCGCCGCCAGTGCCCCACGTTGGGTTTGGTTTTCTGGGCGGAGGACACACTTGGTGATGCTCAGGGCTTCTTCCGGGCTCTGCGCTCAGGGATCACTTTTGAGAGATCTCAGGGAGGGGGTGGGGGGGAACATGACTGAACTCCGGTCTGCGGCGCGTTCAGGCGAGCACCTTACCCTCCCACTACCCGCTCTGGCCTCTACATCCCAAGTTCTGGCGACCACCTGTTTCGACATAGACGCGGGCTCTCCACTCAGCTTCTCCCCGTGTAAACCGCCACGATGCGACACCCGAGGTGATGGATGAGCAGACAGGGTAACAAGCCCCCCTAGAGCAGCGCCCTCCCATGGAGGGGTGGGCGGCACGGCCTCCCCTCCCAGACCCAACCTGGGAGGTGAGGCTGGCGCTGAGCTCGCTGTTTATTCTGCAGAACTGGAGACACTGGGCCTTCCATCACCCTGAGGCCGACCTGGGTCCACCTGGCACAGAGGCCGCCCCCGGGGCCCTGCAGAAGCACCCGCCCGTCACTGCCTCAAAGAAACGCGAACGGGGGCTGGAGCAATAGCACAGTGGGTAGGGCGTTTGCCTTGCATGCGGCTGACCCGGGTTCAAATCCCAGCATCCCATATGGTCCCCCGAGCACTGCCAGGGGTAATTCCTGAGTGCAGAGCCAGGAGTAACCCCTGTGCATCGCCGGGTGTGACCCAAAACCAAAACAAAACAAAAAAAGAAACGCGAACGGAATCCAAGTCCAACGCCCCCTTCCCCCCCTCGCCACGGTCCAACCTGGGGCCTCACGCAGCCCGGGCAGGACCTGCCTGGCTGTTCAGGGTATAACTGCACCACGTGGCCGCTTCCTTCTCCACACACAGCGCTATTGCTCAAGGGAGACTCTGGGTAGCAAGTGCAGACGCAAGCTGAAAACGGGAGCTCAGAGCCCAGCAGAGTCCACACAGCCCCATGACTGCGATTACCTCAGCTTCTCGGCTGACTGTACACACCCCTGCCAACATCAACAGCGCGGGGAGCACCTCGGAGGCACACGTGCGCGAATGATGTCATCCTTTGGGTGAAAACAACCGCGTTAGGTAGCCAATACATGGCGGGGGGTGGGGGGGGGAGAATCCCAAGTGGTGCCCAGGGCCCCAAGGGCCACGGTCTTGGCCGACTAGGCTGGTGGGTCCATGCAACAGCCCGATGACACGGTGCCCGGGGTTCCCTGGGCCTCCCGACAAAGCTCAGTATCCGGTGGGCCTGCAGCTGGTGGTGTTCGGGGGAGCCAGGCAGCACAGAGGAAGAGTCTGGGTCGGTCACAGCCTGCGCTTGAACCCCGGACCATTGCTCCAGCCCCAGGCAGCCAAGATTTAAAATGGAAAAAAAAAAATTTTTTTTTAACTGAATCACTGTGAGATAGTTACAAAGCTTTCATGATGGGGTTCAGTTATACAGTGTTCCAGCACCCATCCCCGCACCATTTCCCAACACCACTGTCCCCAGTATCCCTCCCGCCACCCCCCAGGCCCCCGCCTGCCTCTGACAGGCACTTTCTCCTCTTTCGCTCTCTCTTCTGTTTTCTCTTTCTCTTCTCTCTCTACTTTCTTCTCTCTCTCTCTCTCTCTCTCTCTCTCTCTCTCTCTCTCTCTCCCTCCCTCCCTCCCTCCCTCCCTCCCTCCCTCCCTCTCCCCCCCCCCACTTTCTGGTATTATGGTTTGTAGTACAGATACCGAGGGATGGCTCTGGATGGGAGATGTGGGCTCAAAGTGGGTAAAAAAAAACTTTAAAAAACTAGTTTCAAGGACTAACTGCCATGTCATTAACTCCATATTTTCCAAGTGCACCAGGATGATGGTTTCTGACATATGGATACACCCCAGAAACCATGACCTCAACCTCAATCAAGAAAATGAACATCCCCATCATTCTCCGTAGCCCTCTTCCCTACCTCATCGTTCCCAGCGTGTAACCACGCCACACGTGTCCCTGGGCCACGCTGCTCTGCTCCCCCACGGATCAGGAGTTCACATTTCTCTAGAACCGGGTCTAGCTGCCACCCTTTGGGGCATTTGTCTCCCATTTATGTCACCCAACGGTACTAAGTTCAGATACATCGATTTTGTTGGATGAACTGTCTATTTTTATTCTGGCTAGCATCCCCACCTTGGGTATGTGTGTGCGTTAGAGATACGTACCAATTACCTGTGGATGAAATTACATTTGGGTTGCTTTCACCTATTAGCTGTTACAAACAAAATCTACTATGGAAATTCACCTGCAAATATCTATGTGGGCATTAAGCTTTAAATGCTTTCAGCTAAGTACCTGGGAGTAGAATCACGGGGTCATACGGAAGGTGTAAGAACCTTGCAAGATGCTATAAACTGCTCTTCAAAATAAACAACATTGTATATGCCCATGAGAAGTTCCAGCTTCTCTATTTTCTTGCCGACACGAGGTTTGGTTCATCTGGTTGGCGAACAGTGTTCTCTCACTGTGGTTTCAGCTTGCTTTCTCCTAATGAATGTCTGTTCTAATCTTTTTGTCTATATTTTATGCAGTTGTTTACCTCCTTATTCTGGAGAACTCTTAGGAGTTCTTCACGAGACACGTTTTGAAAGCTGCTTCTCTCCAGTCTACCGGCTCATGGTTCTGTTTTCCTACCTTTAAAGAACAAATATTTTTATCTTGATAAAATCCAAGTTACTGTTTTTTTCTTTTATGTTTATTATACTTTTTTGGTGTCATACCTAAGAAAACTTTGCCAAACGTAAACAGACTAAGTTTTTCCCTCCCTTGTTTTTCTTGTAGCTCTAACACTGAGGTCTATAATCCATTTGGCATTAATTTTGTCGGTGATATGAGAGAAAGACCGGGTACCCTCTTTTTCCTCTTGGCTATCCCACTGTTCCAGAATCATCTGTTGTAACAACTGCCTATTTCTATCGAATTACTTTTGTCAAAAACCAGTAGTCCGCTCAGCTGCTGATCTATTTCTGGACTCACTAATCTGCTCACTTATTTAGCTCTGTGTTTTATACTACTTCTATCTCAGCTTGGTGCAGTCTTCATGACTGAGACCTTTGAAGTCTTGAAACCAGGTAGCATGAGCTCTTCCCCCAACTTGGTTTTATTTATTCTTTTAGTGGGTGTGGTTTGGGGGGGTTGCTTCACATCCAGTCGTGCTTAGGAGCTAAACCTGGGTCTGTGCTTGGGGGTTGCTCCAAGTGCTATTCAGGGGTCTTGTGCTAGGGACTAAACCAGGGTCGAAAAGTAAGCACCTCAGTCCCAGTACTACCTCCCCAGGCCTGTCCCTCCGCTCTACTTTCAAAACACAGATACGGCTAATCTTGGTCCTTCACATTTATGTACATTTCAGAGTCAAGTTTGTCAGGCCTACAGAGAGGCCCGCTGAGGGGCAGGGGACACAGCTCAAAGGGTGGCAGCGTGCCCTGCGCAGGTGAAGCGCTGAGTGAGACCCCCAGCACCCCCTCCTCCTCGCGAGCACCAGCAGGCACCGGCAGCTCTGGACTGAGTCCACTACTAGTGAAAGCGGGATGGCGCGGAATCTACTGATCAGTTTGGGAAGAACTGGCATCTTCCTGTCAAATCGTACAAGTCCTGGGCACTGTAGTTGCCAGTTACTTAGATTTCCCCCCTTAATTTCCCTTTCATTTTCCATTGTGCAATTTTGTATCTCTTGTATCAGAGTTATTCCAGAACTGATATACAAAATATATTTTTACATATTATTGAAAATGATATTTAACAAAAACAGCTTTTTTTCAAAGGAGAAGTGTAAATCCTCCTTCCATCCTGCCTTGTTTGGTATTAGTATTTCCTAAGGAATGTCCATATGCCAAGATCTGGGGGCCTGGCCCATGCCACACTCTCTTCTTTGCTCTGAACACTGGTCATACGTCATGAGCACCATGTGCTCTACACAACCCACACTATGACGTATGCTATTGTGTCCTTCCATTGCTCGTGTCCATCTCACCTGCCCAGCTAAGCTGCAAGCCCCTTGAGAGTAAAACTAGAAGTCACGCTTAGTTGTACATCTACAATGCCTGGAATACTGAGAGGCAAAGGAGAGAGGGGAAATGAAGGGAATCATAGATCATAAATTCCAGCAAACAAAATTTATCTGGGAGCCTAGCATATTTCTAGCCAAGACTATCATATAGAGTCAAAGAATATATGAAGTGTTTGTTCTGTTCCTCCGAGAAAATAAGGGTCTGCTTCCTTGTCCTTCCGGAGTACACAAAGAAGGAAACCCATCCATGGTATCCGTAGGGAGGAAGGCCTGCAGTCGGGAGAACCTAGGTCCATGCTGGCTTCTGTCCACTTTCCATTTATTTCCTGGCATATCTGATTCTCACAACTGTCTCCAGTGTCTGACGGAGTCTGTTTACCGATGTAGGTAACAGAACAAATTCAACCCTGTGCTACCCACCAATTATTTTCAGTGACTTCCGGTTCATTACTAGAGTCTGGATTTGTTCCCATGCCTATCTCAATGCCGATCTAAAGTATAAAAAGACCCTGAAGTGCAGGGGTGTCTCCTCACTCCTCCAGAGCAAAGCAATTTCAGGCTCAGTCACTGCAAAGAATATGAGAGTTTAATGAAGTCACAAACGCTAGTTTTGGGGAAAAGAAACAACTGCCATTGCAGCAGAGTAAATTACAAAACATTAGTTCCAAATCAGCCATGCTCCATTATAGAATCGGCTGATATTTATGGACCCAATGATGTAAGCAACTGATGGCATATTTTATTTTATTATCTTTTAATGCTTGATTTATCACTGGTTGACAATATCATTGAATTTCAGGAAGTTATCTTAATACCTCTATATGTGAATGATACCACATGCTCAACCCAGAACCCCGGAGCCTTCCACCCCCGTCATTCTTCTTTTTCCCTCTTTCTCTCTGGAAATCATCGGAGTTTCCACTGGATTTGTAAGTTATACATTTTATTTGTGATTCCAAGCAACCCACAGGCAGATTCTAAAGTCTGCAGATAGATCTACTGACTAGTTGGATGGAGAGGGGAAAATTCACAAGATAATGAAGAAGAATCTTTAAAACCTAATCTCAATGGTGCATTTATGGAATGGTAACAATTATATCACGTGTGTGTGTGTTTTGATTCTGTGGTGAAAGTCAGAGGTGGTTATCTGTGGCCTTTTAAAGGAATTCAGATAAGAATTTAGATGATATAAAGAGATGTACATATAAATACTTGAGAGAGACAGAAAATAGGCAAACAAAAATTTTATTTTAAAACACAAAAAGTCTCCCCAAAGCATCCTGTGACTGTCTCTAAAGCACCGTGGAGCCAACTTCAGGTGCGGGGGTCCGACAAGTGAGTGCTCTCTTTGCAAAGAATTTGCTTTCAGCAAATATCTGCCAGGCCCTGGGAAAACCACAACAATGGCAGACAGTACAGGCAGGCTCCTGCCCCCAGGAAGCTCAGACTTGGGAAAGTCTCCATTTAAGAGGTTAAAATAAGTTATTTAAAAATGCCCACACCATTTCCCCATGAAAATATGGGGAAAGGCAGCAGCATGACCTAGTGCGAGACCTGCAGACCCGGCGGAAATGCAGGAACCTGCCACCATGAGTCACTCTCTTAAAACAGGGCAGACAAAAGTCTCCAGGTGAAGACAGGAATCCAAGACCGAACAGAGTTTAACTAGAACTCAAGTTAAATATTCCAGGTGTCCAGGTCGGTTCCTAAACTGCGCCCATGGACGCGTCTGACAGACGTGCTCGCAGGATCATCCATGGAAGCTATTTAAAACTGCCTGACATGTAACCACGACAGATTGTAAAAGGAAAACACAGGTGTGGATGCGCCTTGCGCAATTCTGCGGTGAGGGCAGAACATGAGCTCATACCCCTAGAAACAGACCAAACACAAACATCCACCTGGGCTTCAGGTGTGTAGCTCTGTCTCCGGGCAGATGCGTTTATCTCGGAGTTGTGTTCTAATATAATCATGCACTGATAAGAGATGAGGTATTGATACATCCAAATTACTCCAAATGGGGTGGATCTTTTTAGCTAACCAGCATCTCCTATCCCTGCCTGTATGTTTGCTTTGCCTTATTCAAAGACGCAAGTCTCAATGTAAATGGATTATAGCCACCTGAGACTTGAAAGGCCATATTGATTCTTTTCAGCCTCATTAAACATGAGACGGAAAGATTCAGGACAGTAGAAGAATCCAGAAAGGTATCAAGGTAAAGTCTTGAGAAAGTAACAGAATTGCTCAAAGCCACGGCACCAAGCAGGTGCACTCTTCTTTCAAAGGATTTATTTAACATGAGGCCGTGCCCATCCAGAAGGCAGTCTATATTGTTATGATCTGTTCTATCAGTTTTCAAACTACTTGGAGAGGCTGGAGGGCCCGAGGAGGAGAGAAGGAGGAGGCGGAGACAGAAACTAAACAGGAGGCAGGCCAGGTAATCACAGTGAGCTACAGCCATGGATCTTTGCTTCAGATTCACACCGAGAGCCAGAGGTTTTGTGCACTCGCCAAGGAGAGTAAAGGAATCCAATGTTGCCGATCAAAGGATGCATTGTGTGCTTATCTCCTCTCAAACTGCACTGCTCAACAGATTAGGACAGAGGCTTTGCAGTAAATGAGAGTGAGCAGAGAGGAGTTACATGTGTGTATCTTCTTCCTGAGCAAATAACTGCATTGTTACTCTCTATCAGGCTTTCCCAAGAGAAGTAAATCCCTTCTTAAAAAAAAAAAAAAAAAAGGAAAACTATGGAAAAAAAAAGAAACACACACAAACATAAGGGAGCATGCTGTACACCACAACCATTTGGTGAACAGATGTTAGCGACTGTTCTCCGCGCTCAAAAACAAATCGGTGCGCTTCAGGTCTGTGTCGCATCCAGTACCGAGAGGAGCATGAGGAGCCGTGGGGCAGGCTCGGCGGAGCGCTCGCAAAGTGCTCAGCAGGAATAACGGCGCAAACACCTGCCCAGCCTGTTCCGGCGCTGTCTGGACTGGGGCTGGCTCCGGGTCACGGTGGCTGCTGGGCCAGAGAGAGCTGCAGTCTTTTTGAAAGTAAACCGCATCACCATCATGGGTCACACGGTGTTCCCACACTTCATGCCGCATTACCGTAGCTGACTCTCACTTGTATGGGGGAGAATGTGTGGATCTCCCCGATTCATAGATGCTTTGGGTTAACGAGAAACACTGTACTTGATGTCCTTCGACAACAAAACAATACTCTCTTTCAGACCTCAAAGAACCCAGAGCTAGTCCCGACTTAACTACGAACAGTCCTCCCCGTCCGAAAACTGTCACGGAACTGCGCTGGATGTCAGTGTTCCTGCCTGGAAGGAGGAGGAGGACTGGGCCAGATTTGTGTTCCCCGACGTTTGTACGCAGGAGGGATGTTTTAACACCGCAAAACCTCCCAGACTAAGCAAAGGACAGCAAGCATACTTCAAGATCTGTGCAATTAGAAAATACATCGCGACGAAAAGATACTCTGGGTACAGTGACAGTCGCAAATAAAATTCCCATTTATTAATCGCAGAAGAGTCTGTGTTCATTTTTAATGTAATGGCGTGCAGATGTGAGGCATTATTCAGGCTGCAAATACCAGCTGGCGTACAGATGAACCGACAGTCTCTGCAATAATGCCAGAGCAGCTCCCTCTGCCTCAGCGTGGTCTTGTGTTAAAACCTAAAGATCCTGAACTAACACAGACACTCGGGAGTCTTTCGGACACTCCTCTCTAGAGTTCTGCTCCCACCACCACCACTTAGCAGCCTGTGTAATGTGGGGAGAGTGTGTGTGTGTGTGTGTGTGTGTGTAGGGGAGGCGTGGGGGATCTACCCTGGTGATGTCACTATAGCAGTGTCAAGCAATGATTTGACAGGCCACGTATTTGCAGAAGCTCTGGGATCCTCAGAATATAGCTTCATCACCCCTCTTCTTGGAGCCCCAGCAATGGGTTTCTACACAGATCCTGCCATAACCCAAGTCCTGTCCGCAAGGAACAGCTCTGGCATGTTCTCACATATCCCATCCTCCCAACCCGAGAGCAAAGAGAGATTCAGGGGAGCAATTTTCTTAAATCGGAGGCATTAACTGGGGTTACCCACTCTTGGCTTTCTCTAGAAAAACATGTGGCTGCTGGTTTGGAAAAACAAAATGAAACAAAAAAGACAAGAGAGGAAGTTGCTCCTGTTATGCAACCCAAATCAGGTTACAATGGTTTTGTCTCCAAAAGGTCACAAGAAGTTCTAAGGTTCCAAATATCACTGATTCTTTCCAGACCCTCCAGTACTGGGGCCGTAAGGTCCACACAGCCGGCCATCAGAATGCCAGGGAGCTTACCACTGGCATCAGCAGGCCGACTACTCAGCATCTGAAAGCACTGCTCGAAACTCTGGAAATGCTTACAAGGATCTTCAGCCTATCAGTGTCGATCCTACCTCTAAACCGACTAACCAACTAAGGATCAAGATCTATCAACAGATAATTACACAAACAACCCAGTTAAAATGCAGACCAAAGCCAAGAACAGACATCTCAGGAAGAAGACACACAGATGCTACAGAGAAAGTAACTGGGGACACAGTCCTATACTAGGTTCCTACCTGGCTGGAATTTACCTACCTGGGGTTTCTCTTCTACTTTTCAATACATTTTTCTATTTTTAAAAATCAAAAGAAAGAAGGTGGGCAGGGAAGAACTAGACAGAGGGGGGAGGCTCTGAGGAACTAGATTATATGCCTTAATCTGCATATGCAACCGAACTGGTTATTTTACAGACCTCATTTGCATGAGGGCAGACAAATCAATCATCCGACAAGCCCAAAAGGACATGTGGGGTGTTATCTAATTGTCCCATAAACTACCCCTCATTTTATAACCTCTAGATTGGTTGTTCCCAGGAGTGAACTTCGAAAGGTGTAACCAATCAGACAGCCCCAACAACTAAGGGGTGAGGATAAGCTGTGATGTACCCAGGTTCAGCACAGTATGGCTGTCAAAACTGAACACAGCATAGAAACTATTTCCTACATAGCCTGTCACACAAAAAGTCAGCTGACCCCTGACTTGGACATTTACCTTTGCCCCAGCTTGGTTCATGCTGAACTCCGGGGCTCAGACTCCACCCTCTCTTTTCCATCTTTATACTTGCTTGCTGCAGGTACCGTCTAATTTCACGCTACGAAATGCTAAGTTGCTCCAGCTCCCAGAAGTATGCATCGCTGGGTCGACCCTGAGCTCCAGGTCCTACAGCCCGACTTTTACTTCAACGCCTGGTGTTCAAGATCTACCACCTGCTCTTCCCCACTGTGCCCCAGAACATATGCCCACACGCTCACATGCTTCTTCAAAGTTGTTTTGATTTCTGTAAAGTCCAACAGAACCACCACCAACAGCAACAACAACAGCAACAATAACACAAACAAAATGCCACGGGGTAGCCTCTTTCTTCTCTTCTGCCACTTGGAATCTTTGTAAATTCTCGGTGGCCTCGGTCCTAAGACACGCTTGCCTTCTGTCACTAACTCTCCCACTCTCGCTCTGCTCAAAGCTGTCATTACCACCTTTCTGGATCCTGGCAGGAGCCCCCTGGTTGATCTCTGGTTTCTGCCTGTGTCCCTTCCACGATTCAGGAGCTCGTGTTAAAACAAGCGTCTGATCACCTTGCACCACCGCCACACCTTGTGGCCCCTCACTCCAGCCGTGGCTCAAGCGGCTTTCGGGCGCTTGGGGTCCCGGATCCCTTTCTCCTCCCGGGCCTGTGCTGGCCGCTCCCCCTCCCTGGAGCATTCTGCCCCGGACACATCCACACAGGAACCCCCCCTGTCCGTTCTCCCGCACAAATGTCAATGGCCGGGGGCCAGGGGAGGCGCTCCCTTTGACAACCCCGTGCAAAACAGCAACCGCATCTGGCACCCCACACCCGCGTGCTCCCTATCCCTCCTCCCCGAGTTTCCTTCCTATTCCTGGCTTGTTTGATTGTCTGCCACTGCTGGCGAGAACGTGGTTTCCAGCAGGACAGGACTTTTTGTCTGTTCTGTTCACTGCTGTGTTCCCCCACTGCCCAGAGCAGTGCCAAGGACGCAGTCGGAGCCACTTAGTGTTTGTTTAATGAGTGCGTGAGTAAGTGGGCTAAGACGCTTTCCCAAAGGCCAGGACACAGGCCTCTGAAAAAACTCCCCATCTCTGACTTTATTGTAAAGATGAATAGGAAAAATAAAACTCCTCTGCGAAACTGCTTTCCAGACACTGGCAGGAAGGTACTATTCTACTCTAAAGGGAGGGACCCTCCCTTCTTCCCCCCTCCCCCCCCCACCCCCCCCCAAATTCTGTTTGTGTTTCACTCAAATACCTGCATAAGTACTCAGGGAGTTTGTGGCACATCTTTATCTCTCTCTTCATCCTCCTAATTCCCTTAACCTTTATAAATCCTATTTCTCAATCCTGTCACTTTTTGTTTTCTTCTGGATTATATCCAAGGCTTCCAAACCCAAAAGGTCATGTACCAACCTGTACCACGCCAGGCTGGAAGCGGCGAGGAATTCTCATTGGCCGCAGAGGGCTGTCACGGACTGCTAAAGGATGCAGTGACTAAAAAAGTCCTACCTCTGGGTTGGGGGTCTTAGAGGGTGGCTCTCGCCACGTGGATGCTGCCGCCACCGCCATTTTTCGCTCAGAAAAAAACAGGGCAGAGAGGGAAAATCCCTCCCTGGGCGGCATGAGGTTGTAGCTCAGTTCAGAGTCAAGATGCATAGCTGCAAGAAGCCGCTCTGGGTGCCAAAGTGGGTTAGAAGACCTCTCGATCAAAGTCTTTAGGAACTCAGAGTCTTCACTCTCAGCAATGAAGAGAAATTATGAAATGATGCCTTTTCAGCAGGCCTGATGGTTGGGGGAAAATTCAAAACAGTAATAGTGAGTTCTCTATTGAAATACTGAATGTACTCAAAGGATAGAGAGAATAAAGGGAAGATCATTAGCTACCTAGGTGGGGGGTGGGTGGGAGGGGGGTATATTGGGGTTCTTGGTGGTGGAACATGTGCACTGGTGAAGGGATGGGGCTTTCATCAGTATATGACTGAGACTTAAACCTGAAAGCTTTGTAATTTTTTTCACGGTGATTCAATAAAATAAAAACTTAAAAAAAAATAAAGGATGCAGTGATAAGTCAGAGGGAACTGACAGTACTATGTCAACCCAACCACGAGACTTCCACTGAGGCAGGAGCTTGGAAAGAACGAGGCAAGATGCGGGCGGCTGTGAGGTCCCCGTGTGGAGGCAGCCTGCAGGGAAAGCTTTCCAGAGGCCTGGCCTTCAGCTGCAGACGAGACCAGGGCACGAACGCAGGGCTGGGTCTCGGGGCTGCTCTCAAATACCCCAGGACAGGGCCAGAGAGGAGCTCGGCGGGACAGCACTTGCTTGTAAGTATAAAACCTTGGTTCCTTCCCTGGCGCCCCAAAAACAAACACCGTGGGACCTTGCAAAAAGCTAAGGACGCAATTCTATTCATCCCTTTCCGGCCTCCTGGGTCCTGGGGAACTGGCTGCCTACTTGAAACCCAAGTCTTGAGGCCTAGGGGCTCGGGCGACCTGATAACCGGAGGTGGGGGGAGTGAAATGAGTCACTTATCAGTCAGATTCTGCTCAGTTCGGGTCTTGTCAAGAGTGGTATCTGGACCGGGGCAGCCCACACAAAGTTACTCAAGCAGCGAGAGCACACCTGCTCTTTCCAACTCAGCCCTCTAGCTCAGCTCGGGGAGGGAGCTGGGGGAAGGTGAGGCCCTGAGGGTCAGCTCCTGGGCGGATGACATCAGTACCCGTACTAGGAGAGGACCCGAGGGGGTCCAGGCCTCGGCAGAGCAGGAAGAGACCATGGACCAACAGTGCCGGAAATCAGTTTCTCTGGTTGAATTCAGCCAGACCTCAGGGTTCGTCACAGAAGCCCAGGCCAACTACCAGACAACACCTCAGATGTCCAAAGTTGCCCCTCAATGGTAATACCCAGGAACACCTAATGACAGGAGCAGGGGAAAAGGGAGAGAACTCTGGGGGCCTGCCCACATGCAGGGGGGCAGAGCTGATGGGAAGAGCCACTCAGGATGTCCTGGGGCCAAGGAAAAAAAGAAAAAAGAAAAAAAAATCAGCCAAACATGTTCCGGCAGAGTCTCAAGCCCCAGATTTTGGGCCCAGCGCTCTCCCCAAACTCTCCCGTGGCTGACCTGGCAGGACGGCTGGGGGTGAAGGCGGGAAGCTCCGCCTGGCTCTCACCCCTCAGAAGAGACCCTGTGTCGCCGGTGGGAGCAGGGGTGAGGGGTGCTGGGGAGGCAGCACAGCAGTTGAGCCATTTGCTTTGCTCACCGTAGACCCAGGCTCGATCCCAGACACCGCGTCTCCTGAGCACCGCCAGGAATGACCCTGAGCACAGAGCCGAGAGCCAGGGCACAGCCGAGTGCGGCCCCAAACAAAATTTTAAAAAGTTCTGGTTGTAGTGAGCCAATGAACCCAACGAATATCAAACAATCAGAGAATGGGGAGAACAAATCAGATTTCGTTATTCCAAATTCCGAATAAACGAATTCATCTGATGACACTATCACACACAAGTCAGAGGAAAAAAAATGAGCAGTGGGTTCTAGCTGAGACAAACTCCTCACAGCAGAACACAGAAGAGTCTTCGGCTCGAAACATTGCCCGATTTCCCCTGGCTTCCCTACTCCCCTCTGCTCATGCCCCTAAACTAAGCTCCGAATAGCTCAGATGCTGTTGAGAGGCCTTTGTCTCTCTCTCTCTCTCTCTCTGTACAGAGAGAAGCGAAATGGCCGTTCTTTCTAAGCTGATGAAGAAAAGAAAATTCACTTTAAAACCCGAAGAAAACAAGGTCCTAATCGCTAACCTTCTTCAACGTGTCTCAGAAAAAATGCTAAATATTCCAGATGTTACACAAAGCCCGGCAAAGCCAGCGCTGCAAGCCGTGGCATACCATTAATTAAAGTGGAATTATGAGGGGTCCCAAACAAGGCGTCAGCTCCCGACCAGAGCTGTCCAACTCAGGACGGCTTAGCCGGCACATGAAAAACAATGGAAGCAGCGAGACCTTCTCCCTACTTCCCCGTCTCTGGTGAGTGAGGATGAACCATAAGCTAAAAACATTGCCTTTAGTTTTTAAAAATTAATTCTTATTTAAAGCACTGTGATTTACAAAGTTGTTCAAGGATCTAGTGTTCCAAGACCACCAGTATCTCCAGTCTCCCTCCCAACCCGTTTCTTTAGGCACATAACAAATTCAGTTCATACTGCTTATTCCAACAAAACTTGAAGAAATGGCAAACAGAACGATCAGAAAATAAATCAGTAAGAAGCAATTTGTGATTACTATGTGATTTTGACCTGTGTTAAGTACAAAATTAAAACCATTTCATCACTGTCACTGTCATCCCGTTGCTCATCGATTTGCTCGAGCGGGCACCAGTAACGTCTCCATTGTGAGACTTGCTGTTACTGTTTTTGGTATATCGAATACGCCACGGGGAGCTTGCCAGGCTCTGCCATGCGGGCGGGATACTCTCGGTAACGTGCCGGGCTCTCCGAGAGGGGCGGTGGAATCGAAAAATAAAGTCTCTTTTCATTTACATATATAAGTTTTCAAATCTGGAATCTAAAGTATATCATGTTAAATTTTATTTTATACTTGGATTTCATTATGGCAATAATCATGTCTCACCTGTCAATAATAAAACTTCTAAAGCAATTCTAAATCTGCACATAGAGGAATTTACATGGAATAGGCCAAGCCTACATAAAAATTTCCCCTGAGCATTATACTGAACAAAGTTGTTCCTGCTGATCTGTAAGGTGCCTTTATTAGGGGAGACCTCGGGGCAGAGAGGAAAGGACGCCGGGACCCCCTCCCCTGCCAAGCCCCAAACCATCAGCTGCGTGGCCGTCTCCAGGCAACAAGGAAGACACACGTGAGGGCTGGCGCCTGCCCACAGTGGCGGCCCACTCCCAAATGCACGGGGCAACTCAGATAACACTTCGAGGATCATCTGCAAACCACTGGGTGCCCCTGAGTGAGAGAGTCCCCCGGGCTCCTCCTGTTGCAGACAGGTGCTCCCTTGCCCAGTGCTCCCTGGCATGCATGCAAAGGTGTTCATTGTCTTCGATCACAGTAAGAGACTGAAAACAAAGTAAACACGCACAGAGTCACCAGCGAGCTGCTGGTTAAATCAACTGCATCAGCATCGTGGAACGGGCGTGGGTGTCTCGGAGGCACCCTCGGAGGGGCAGGGCAGCAGTCGGGGCACCATGCCGGAGACTCAATCTGCCTGCCCTGGGCAGAATCTGGCCCTCTCGGGGGAGACGGGGCGCGGGGACATGGCAGGAAATGCACTTTCCAGGGCATGACCCTCCGAGCATCTTCTCTGCTTACATTTTTAAAGACCGCATAACCCTGATGGAAACAGTTTTTTTCAATAGTCCCTGTATTTTTTTTCCATGAATGACCGTCATAACATTTTCTCCACTTGTAAAAATTTCTCCACTTTGTAAAAATTGCATAGCCCTTACGGATACAGTCTTTTTAAAAATAGTCTATGCATATTTGCAACCTATAACCTTCATATCATTTCTCCACTTAAAAAAAAAAACCACCAAAACTCCATAATCCTTAAGGATCGAGTCTTTGCTTTTTACTTTTCAAAACTATGAGGGAGAAGTTAATTTCCTGCAGTGGACAGTCTTTCCTCTTGGAGTTTCTACTCATGACTTTTTATTTAATGTCTCCGAACTATAAAATACAAATAATGACAAAGAGGCCCTTGAATCTCCCTCTTTTCAAGGACGTGACTCTGTGGAAGTTTATAATTCTGTGTGCACGCAGTTCACAAATATCTATAAATAACTTTGTAAAAAAGTGCTATACCATCATGCATACAAATATGGAGCAGAGTTTGTTAGCTATTTTAGGAAGGAACATTTTAAATATTTGAACTGCTCTTTATTTTCATCATTAATACCTAAGTTAATTACTTTCGTACCAATTGGTGAATGGAGCGAACATTCTTAGCTTATTATATACACTGGTTGTGATCTTTAGGTAGCAGAAAGAGTCAAAATATTGGCTCTATTCTTTAATGTACTTAAGAAATAGCTTTCTGAATAGGAAGTAGTGTATATTCTCTGCAAAAAAAAAAAAAAAAACCCAAAAAGCACAACCCTCAATGATAAAGAAAAATGCAGAGGAAAGTAAAGCTTTCTCGTTCCACCATCAATTCTGACACACAGCCTTTGTTTTGGTCCAATGCACTCAACCCATGTTTCTGATCGTCAGAATCAAGCTTTCCATGGTTTAAACGCTTTTCTTTGATAACCTATTGCCCTTACTTTGCTCTCTTGTTTTTTTTTTTTTTTTTGCTCGTTTTTTTATTTGCTTGCAAAACACCTACTACACATTTCAAACAGCCAAGTATAATTGTAATTTGTTTCCATTTTCCTGGAGTTAGCCAAAACTGTTCATTCAGAACCCCACCACACCAGGAAGAATTCAGAAAGACCAAACCACTAGAATCAAACCTGGATAACAGGGTAGACCTCAACCCTCTGAGCAACACCGTTCTGAAAGCTCTGCTGGACTAACTCACTTGGAAAGTGAGAACAAATACGATAAGCTGCAACACCTGTATTGCAAAGCATAATGCCCAGAGGAAACTGTGTGTGTGTGTGTGACAGAGAGAGATAGATAGGAAGGGAGAGAGAGAGAGAGAGAGAGAGAGAGAGAGAGAGAGAGAGAGAGAGAGAGAGAGAGAGAGAGAGAGAGAGAGAGAGAGAGAGAGAGAGAGAGAGAAATCTGTTCAGAAAGCGACTTCTTGCCCTCTGAGCATTAGAACTATGTTGGCAACTTTTAACAATGCACTGGACAAAACAGACAATAAGCCATAAACTATCGTTTCTAGTTGGGTCATAAACTATTTCATCTTCACATGTTCCCCATCATCCAAACACTGCAGAAGAAAGGAGTATTTGGAATAAGTAAAAGGAAAAAAGTTTATAGCTGGCAGGAGTGATCGCTGCCCATACCAGGCTGGTGGCGAAGGTCCATGACGCCACATGGAGCCACGCCCAGGCTCCCAGAAGCAGCCGGCCGCAGTCCGTGCAAGGACCAAATGTACGGCCCACACGCCACAAGCCTCGGAGGTGGCCTTTCTAGAACAACAGATTCGGGCACAATCATTTCAAAGGATGACAGGCTCGTGCTAGTCAGAGACTAGAAAGGCTACGTGCCCTTCTCAGCCAATTCAGGTCTACAATATTGCTATTATTATTATTTGTTGTTGTTGTTTGGGGGCCATGTCCAGCCATGCTCAGGGGTGACTCCTGGCTCTGTGCTCAGAAATTACTCCCGGCGGTGTTCAAGGGGCCATATGTGATGCAAAGCTGGGTCAATCGCGTGCAAGGCAAGAGCCCTACCCATTGTACTATCGCTCAGGCCCTATCATTATTTTTTATTGTTGTTATTGAAGGGGGTGTGTCCTAAGTGACATGCGGAAGACTCAGGGGCCCCTCCCAGTGATTCTCAGCCAATCAGGCCGGTGGTTTGCCTTGAAGGCTGCTCAGGCCCTGCGGTCCCAGAGACCAGCAGATGCGCTCAGAGCCTCGGGCTATAGCCAGTGACGCTTGGGTGGGGGGGGGGGTATTCCCACGGTGCCGGGGACTAGACCAGGGTCAGCGGCATTTACGGCGTGCACCTCTTGGCCCCCAGACTCTCTCCCAGGACCCGACTCCGGCTTCATTCTACACTGTTCCTTCTTGGGACAATCTGCCTCGCCCCGAGCACACATCCACCTTCTAAGTGACGGTGCCAGAGTTCATCTGTCACAGGAAGGCAAAAGGTGGGGCCTAAGAGCAGCTTTCCGCGTCTCCATAGAAACCCTGTGTGAGGAAGTGCGCCCTGCTGTGCGGGGCTTCAGTCCGCGCTCCCCGGGCTCTCTCAGCCCAGAGAGTGACCCTGATGGACATCGCCACTCAGCCCTGGACCAGAGTGAGCCTGGGCTGGAGGCGATGGTGATGCAGGCAGAGAGGGAAGGCCCCCTCCCAAGGCAATGGCAAAAGCCCACCTTACCGAAAATAGGAAAAACAAGGCCTGGAAAGACCCTCGCCCCGAGCTACAGTCACAGACCCAGAGAAGCTCCTGCAGAACAAAAGGCCAGGAGAGGAATTTCAAAGAAAACCATCACCACTTCCAACCTCCTGGTAACCTCCATAGCAACAAACTGATCTAGGTAGAAGCCCCGCCTGGGGGCAGGTGGGAGAAGCCCTACAAGGGCCCCCTTGAACAAAGGAAGGGCGCGCATGTGCTGCCCGAGCCCAGGTGCTGCTTGTGCCCACGTGGCCGCGCACATGTGTCACCGCATCTCCCCTCTTGAGAGGTGTACTTCCATGCTTTCATGCCTAATGCTGGTATGTGTGTAGGGTAACGCTGAGCCTGTTACTCTCCACTCTCTCCCACTTCCTCCTCTTCCTTCCCTTCAAAGCCTCCAAATAAAATTTTTTACTTCACTGCTTGTCTGTTCCCGAAATTCTTTTCTGTGAATCGAGACAAGAACGCAGTAAGCCCGGGTCCCGGGAGGCAGAGGCAGATCGGGAGAAGGTGACTGTCTTTCTCTTCTCCCGACTCACGTGAGCCACCCGTGGGGGTCCACCGACAAACATCAACGGGTCGCAGTGCGAGTTGTGAGCAGGTGCAGAAAGAGGCAGCCAAGGCCCTGCGGGACCGTGGGCCGCCCAGGGGAAAGGCCGTGTGGGCCCCCAATCCATCCCGGGTCTCGGGTGCTGGACCCGATCGCGGCCGAGCGGCTCTCCAGGCTGCCGGGGGAGACGGGCCTTCGTGCTGAAACCCAGACCGAGTCCCAGCCTGTCCCCCCTCTCCCAGGGGGCGCCTCCAGGGCACAGGCTGCCTCAGTGGCGCCGCCTCTGGCCTCTGCACCCTTGCCCCACTGCCTGGGCCTTGGGAACAGCCATCCGGGGCTTCTCCTCCTCTTCCCTCAAAGGCTGCTAGAGCAGGAACTTGAGAGCGTCTGTCTGCGAACGCCGGAGGCACCGAGTGCCCCCTGCCCGGCGTCTCACCCCCACAGGAGCGTCTCTTGACACGAGGCTAAAGTGTGAGGTCAAGGCACAACCAGGGCAGGTTGCCTCCCAGGCCGCTGTCCTGGGTTCTGGGGTGGCCTCGTGTCCCCATTTCCCTGTCTCCCCTTCTGTGTCTCTGCATCAATCTCTTCTGAGGACACGGCTGTAGAGATCGGCCCGCACAAGTGACCTCATTTGAAAGGAACGACCTCCTTCCAGGCCCTACCTCCGAGCACTGTTGTAAGGAGACACGCAGGGTACGTGGCTCCTCTGCACGAAACATCTTGACTATAGCCCCCAGGCCCCATTTTCTTTTCAAACATATTCTGGATTCTCTTGCCGCGCAGCTTACATTCACTTTCCAGCTCCAGCTCCTGGACTGCCCCATTTGGGTTTTTTTTTTTTCCTGATTTTTTTTTTTTTGCAGCCCAGATACCAGCAATGATGGTTTTCCAAACATACTCTCTCAGCCTCTCTGTCTGGAATGTTCTCACGTGTCAGCTAGTCGGCGAAGTTATTTCTGATGCCGGAGGCTGAGCCAACACTGCTCTCCCCGCCCTGGAGGCCCGGACACCCAGCCTGCGGCGCCCGGGGCTGCGGGGCGCTCCTTCGAGGGCTTTCTCTGCCACTCTCGAAGGCCAGGCCTGTGCCTGCATGTGCCCGTTACTGATTCCGCTGGGCTGGGCGCCGGCCTGGCACGCAGTAAGAGCTGGAGAAACACATTTCTCAAATGAAGGAAACAAATCAATTGGTGGCGGGCGAGGGTAAGGGTTTCGTTTCTCTTTTCATAGCTAGGACATGGGGTTGGCATCGACTGGACTTTAGTACACGCTGAGCGAGGGATGGACGGATAAAGCACGGGCTGGCGCCGCCAGGGAAACGGGGCCCACCGGGGGAGCTGGAGCCACGTACTCAGAGAAAACTGAGTGCAGCTGATGGTCTCTGGGGCTTTCAAGGCCTGTAAACTTCGGGGAAGGAGTGCCAAGACGCATGTGACCGGCAATCTGAGCTCCGCTCGGGTCCAAGAACAAAGGGTTCCTGGTGGAAGCCACGAGGGGCCTGTGCCCCAGCAGCTGGGCAGGGCGTGCTCACACCAGCCGCCCCGAACGTATGGGAAAGAGACACGAGCAAAGCCACACGGCCAAGGGCGCAAGAGGGAATCATTAGCGTAAGCAGGCTTGCTTTTTCCCCCCTTCCCTTTTAATGCATTGGACGGACCCCAAGAAGAAAAATGTTGTGGGATAAACATCTGCTCCTCCGGCGCGGGACAGAGCCCCCGCCAGGCTCCGGGGCCGCGTGTGTCCTCATGTGCCCGGGCTCACATCCGTGCTTCTGTGGCTCAGACAGCCCGCAGGGGCCCCGGAGGGGGCGAGGCCCAGGTCAGTGGCCTCCACTGACTTGGGGTAGCGGGGTGCTGGGAACTGCCGGCGACTCACTCCGCGGGGCTGGGCACACCGCATGCTGCATGGGCGGGAAAGGCACCCTGAGGGCTGGACCGCCCTGCTCCTCTGTGCGGGGGGCTCCTGGCCGGAGGGACTGGCCTGTCCCCCACCCCATCCGTCCCCAAAGGAGACACGGTGGAGAGTCTGTGCCCCCTGGCAGACGTGCCCCTCATGGCAAGTGGCCGTGGCTCTTGAGCGCTCTGGGGAACGAGGCCCAGTCCCTGCGCCTGGCGGTCACTCTGATGAGATGAGGCTACACAGGAGACAGCCGCAAGGGGACGGTGCCTCGCTGTGTCCTCGGGACACGCCTCACCACACGGCCTTGGGTCCAGGTGTCCGCTGTGGCTCTGCCCCTCCAACATAAGCTCTGCTCTTTGGGGTCCACTGTCTGTCCAGGTGGGGCCCAGGTGCATCTGATGTACCTCTGGGCTCTCTACCACCCAGTGCTGGTGGGTTTCCTTTCTTTCACTGACTCCTGGGCCACGCCCAATGGGGCTAAAGGCTCACTCCGGGGGGCTTGGAGGACACGTGGGGTGCAGGCCCGCTGGCCTTAGGCTCCAGTGCGGGTTTCCAATGTCCCGCGGCATCCGGCGTTCTGTCAGGTACCAGGAGGGGCGACTGCGGCTGCTGCTGGCCCAGATCTTCATCCCAGCCTCGAGCCACCCCCGGGAGGAGTTCACGGCCAGTTCAATCGCGGTGATGGATCCACTGGGGGGGAGGGTCTGCTTTAGCTTCAGAGAACTGCTCTCCCCACACCCACGGCAGAAACCTTTCCACGTCACTACAGACGCCTGGCGCAGCCATACACCTGAGGTGCCCAGGCAGTGCAAGAGACCACAGCGCCCAGAATGGCCGAGCGGCCCGCTGGGGCTATCAGGAAAGAATCGTGAGCTGTGCCCTTGTTTTCCTGTGGAGCTGGCTGCACCCTGGGGCAGCCCTCAGCCTCCCCTCTGGAAGGCCAGTGTGAGCGCGGAGTCACCGCACGCTGGAGAAGCATGCGAGGAAAGCAGGGTTTCACCACGGGGAAGGGCCAGAAGCTGGTCCCCAGCCCGAATCCCCACACCTGCACCTCGGGACACCCCGGTCTGGCTGTCCACGTTAGACCCAAAAAAAGGTCATAAAGATAGAGGGTGCCACAGTCAATTTTCTACAGGATTATGATCGATCGGAACCTCTTTTCCCCCTCTCAGACGGGTTATTCCAAAGTTTCAACTTATCCAAAGAAAAACCCCCAGCACAACAAAACAACAACAGCAAGACTCGTGTCCCAGTCCGACAACTCGCTGTCGCCACTGGCCCAGGGATGAATTTCCATGAGACTCCACGGGCACGCGGCCGGCTTCTCCTCGTTTGCGGCTAGAATTGCTGCTGGAGGCGCCCCAACACCGAAAGGTTGACGCTTCCGAATGTGCTGAAAGATGCTGGAACTCAGCCACACGGTGACATCTATCAAAATGTCACCCGCGCGGTGTCATCGTCAGCTAAGATGCTTAGAGATTCAACTACCGCTGTTCCAGCCGGGGGAAGCAGAGGGTTACCTGGCGGGTGGACGGGAACGTGCAGGGGGGTGGCCCCGGGCAGGCTGCGCCAGAAAGCTCACGCCTGCACGAGGCGCTTCGCCGGGGGGCACCAGCTCGAGGGGTTTCTACTGCTCACTACTGTTTCCACCCTCACTACTGTCCTCAGGCCCAGTTCACGGACGACAAGAGTCACGCACAAGACGTGCAGGATGAGTTCCAGGACTGCCCAGAGAGGAGGTGCTGGCCGTGGGGCCCAAACCCACCCTGCCAGTCTCCTGAACCTCAGCAAGCCCTGGCCTCCCATACATGCCCACCAACAGGACGTGGCGTCCAGTCCACAGCCCAGGGGTGCTCCATGCACTCCTGAGATAGTGCTCTTCCTGGCGGGACCAGGAGGAAGGCCAAAGCAGCACCCCGCACACTTCTGCGGCATTTCCACTCGAACAGGCCCCACGCTGGGCCCCACACTCAGCAGGGCCCCTCGGAATCCACAGGCGCACAGCCTGGTCATTAGGGGAACTGGTCTGAAGAGACGGTCACACGGGATCCAATTAAACCTGTGCTAAGCAAGGGGGGTGAAAATATGGAAAAAACAAACAAACAAAAAAACCAACCCTCAGGAATTTGGTGTGTTCCGTTTGCAACTGCAAGTGAACAGAAGGACAGACAGCCGAGTGTCTAGAGCCGGGTCCATCCGAGTCCAGCTCTGGCTTTGCTCAAATGCTGAGGCCGCGTCCCTCAGTTTCCCCCCAGTGCAATATGGAAACGGTACTTGGCGCAACGGTACCTGAGGTGCGTGTCCCCACCTCCCCCTCCCCCACCAGGAACTACTGTGTAAGAGGCGTTAGCCACAGAAGCAGCCAGCAGAGGGGAGCATGCGCTCGACGGCCCCCTGCCCGTCCCCTCCGCTGATCACAGGCTCTGCACTGCGTCTGGGAAGTCGGGGGACCTCCTGGCCACGGCTGCGGGGGTCTGGTGAGCCTCTGCTTGAAAAGGAGACGGAGAGTTTGGGTTCTGAATCCTTCCAGAATAGGAGCGGGGCGGGGGGTTTTGAAGGCAGGATCAAATCACACACTCTGCAAACAGGGCATCTAAACGCAGACGCTCACTGAATCTACAGCCAACGCCACTTGCCGATGACTCCGGCCCAGCTCTTGCCCACAGCTGCCCACCGAGCTCCTGGAACTGTCCCGAGAAACGCAGCTCACGCGCCCTGGCCACGTCAGCGCGGACCTGGACCCCTGGAGCACTAGGGAGTCCGGGGGACGGGGGAGGGGCACAGAAGCAGCCCCAGGGGAGGCTGCAAACAAGAATGTGCCAAGCAGCGTCCCTCCCTCCCCGAAGGGCAACGGATGGCCGTGTGTTCCAGCCCCCCGCCCCCCGCCCCGAGACGGCACACTGCACACACGTCACAGCCACTTAGACAGAAAACCACCGGCCCAGGGTTCCCTGGCGAAGTCTGGCCGGCTTCGTCTCCGATGGGAATGTGCCGGAAAGCTGGCTCTGCACGCCTGGAAAACTCGGGCTCATCACGATTGTAAACCGCCATTAATAAATTCACCGAAAACCACACCTAATGAGCTGAACTTTGTAGCTGTCTCCAGAAATCGGATGGAACCACATTAAAACCTTCGAGCCTGGAGAGTCCAACCTCGCGTGCTCTGGTCCTGACGGCTCTTCCACAGACCACATGCCACTGTCCCTACAGCGCCGGCCTGTCCGCCGCCCCCCCAACCCACCCCCTCTGCTCATCTGCCCACGGTCACTGTTTCATTACCCTGTCTGACACATCCTCCCCCCTCCCCGCAACAATGTATTGTGTCCCTTAATACTCCTTTTCTTCAGTTTTCTGGATACATCCATTCGAAATTGTTACATATTTCAAATGTTATCATGCCCCCCCCCAAAAAAACGAATAAAAACACCACTAAATATTTAGATAATTTTTAGATAAAATATTTAGATAAAGCACTTCCCATGGGCTCAGCTTTCATGACGAAGGGGAAGAAACAGGAAATAAGGAGCACATCTGCAACTGTGCGGGTGGCGGGGATGTGCAGCCAGGGTGTGGGCTGCTCCTTTTAAACCGAGGCCTCTGCAGCCCAACACGGGGCCCGAGTGAAAGCGGGGAAACGCTCTCAGCCTAATGGGTGGCACGGGCAGGGCAGGACTGGGCACAGGGCGCGGCACCAAGAGCCGCCCAAACACCCATCGCAGGGGCTGGAGAGACAGAACAGCGCCTGCCTGGCACGAGGCCAACCCAGGCTTGATCTCCGGCATCCCATAAAGTCCCCTGAGTCCACTTAGAGAGATCCCTGAGCAGAGCCAGGAGTCGGCCCGGAACACTGTGTATGGCCCCCAAACAAACCCAAAACCCCAAAATCCACCCATCATTTTCCAGCCCTGTTGCGAGGGAGTGAAACCTTTCTGGATTGTACCTTTCCCCAGTGACACGCTGGCACGGCCGGGGCCACTCACGATTCCACAGCCACATGGGCCCCTTCCCAGGGCGGAGTTCACTCGCCCCTTGGGCCTGAGACATCTGTGCTCGCCGTCAACAGGTGAAGGCGAGAGATTCATGATTTACCTTTTTTTTATTCCTAAAAAACCCCTAACAGACACCTCTGAGATGTTTTCCTTTGGAACAACTCCCCCAGAATGAAGGAACTTCAGATCAACTCTTTTCTCCCTCCGCCACTCACACGCAGAGAGAATCTTGCTGATGGTGGGAGAGCCCCGGGGATGCTTTCCATTCCAGTCCACTTTCCAGGCCTGAGCTCCAGCAGAACCGAAGCTGCCAGGCGGCCCAAACCCCACTGGCGATAAGTGGAAACAGAGACAGGAGGGACGCGGGCAGGGATGAGAAGCAACAAAAGTTTCCCACTTGGCCAACTTGATTATGGTGTTTTTTTTTTTTTTCTATTTAAAAAACTTCCCACAATCCCTAATGTCAAATATCAGGGTGTGTATCATGCAATGCTGCAGGACAACGCTGCGGCAAAAGCGGTACTTGGGAGGCTGCAGAAGGGGCGGGGACCCAAGCTCCGTCCCGTGGCTGTGGGGCTTCTCCCCCCCTTAATGCTGACGGAGAAAGAATTTGACTTCCAAACAATGGAGACAGCGAGAGATCCAAGAAATGGAGAAAGCAAAAAGAAGGGTGAGGCCTGCCAGTACAGAGGGATGAATGTGCCTAGAAACATTTTCATTTTTGAAAATAAAACTGTTGTGGAGACCGCACTGTGAGGGTGAGGGTCGGAAGGCAGGGTTGTGCCTCTGTCCCTCCTGGGAGCGCTCAGAGGTGACAGAACAGGGGTGGCAGAGACCCAGAAAGGCAGCAGGAAGTCGCTCCCCGGAGGCCTCCCTACCCCACCGTTTGGGAGCCACGGAGCACACAGGAGGAGTCCCGCAGGCATGAACGATGCACGGGGCAGCACACTCAAAGGTCCCGGGGCACGAACGTTCGGGAAGCAGCCTTTCTGGCTTTCCTTCGGCGCTTTCTCCTGGTCTGTGCTTCTACACTCCAGGGTTTCTTTGTAGCGTTGAACCGTCTCACTGATTTAAACCTGATGCGAACATCTGTGGCTTTCAGTTGGAATGTCTGGATCACGGGGCACGGGTGAGCACTGTCTGTTTGGCTGTCTGGTCTCCTCTTCTGTAAACTGGAGGACACTGTTCTTCGTCCTTTGACAGAAGGATTTTTTTTTCCTGCTTCCTGGGGGTCACACCCAATGATGCTCAGGGGTTACTCCTGGCTCTGCACTCAGGAATTACTCCTGGTGGCAGTGCTTGGGAGATCCTATGGGATGACGAGGACTGAACCCGGGTCTGCCGTGGGTAGGGCGTCTGCCTTGCCCATATAGCTGTGCTATCGCTCCGCCCCCGACAGAAGGATCTTTAGTGCTCCTCTGATGAAACGCCGAGGGAAGGATGCTAATTTTTGCACTGCTGGGATAGAAACTTTCCCAGTTTCTATCTGGGAAACAAAACTGATTTCATCCTATTTTGGCACCTCGGAGGAAAGCACCAGTGGAAAGACTGGCTGAGCGCCCCAGGAGCACTCCTCGGCAGGTGTCTGACTGGACACGCCTCTGGACAGTGGTAGGTACCCTCAGAACTGAGGCCCCACCGGCCCCACAGCCGCCGTCCACACACCATTCACTCAGCGGCAAAAATAATGAACCCTGCCGCAAACGTGACCAATGATGGAGACGGCGCTGTCGCTGGGCATCAATTGTGACCTTGAATCTTTGGTTTTTCTTCTGTTTTGGGGGATCCTCTTTTCTTCTTCGAAAGCAGGTCTCCCCAGAGCAGCCAACCTGCCCTCTAACCCGTTTCATTGGCACTATGGATGTGAAGCAGGCTGAGCCTGTTCGCCAGGCCGGAGGAGCCGATGCAGGGCGCGCCTCTGCTTTCCGCTCTCTAGCTGCTGGCGGGGCCGGGCGCTTCCACGGGGCTGTCGGGAGCCTCACCGGGCCTTTACCGTAGTGGGAGCCTGGTAAACGTTGGCTATCGATGGTGAAATACTTTCATTTAGTTTTCCAAAGGCCGGAGAGAAACTCTCCCAGTCAAGAGTAGTGAAGGGCAAAGTTTTCACACACACGGGAAAAGAATCGCGATGTTATTTTTGTAAGGAAAACTTGGGGCTTTCAGTTAAAGCCCGCATGGTCTCATTTCATAAACTCTAGAATGTATCAACCTCGACATTTGACTTCTTCAGAGATCTTTGTAATTCACTTCAAAGGTGGCTATGAAAGAGATTTCCAGCTGAACAGAATGAATGACATTTCCTACTGAAAGATTATAATATAGAATTGAAGACATCACTGAGTTACGTAGGGATATCTTCAGTTCTATATTATACTTTATTGTCCCTTTATATTCACTTTATATCACTTTATTACCACAATTCTATATTATACTATTATCACCTTAAAAGGCCTAGTTCTTTTTTACTTCAAGTAGCAAAACCAATACACTCTGAGTAATTCACAAAATTAAAATTCCACATAAGTCTTAAAATTCTATATATCTATACACTGGTATATTTAATATACATTATATATTGGATGTTCCTGAGAATAGTCCTGTAACCCTTTCCCTATAAAGAGAAATACTTAAGTCCAAAATCAATTATTTTATAATAAGCTGTCTTGTAACAGCTTATCTGTACTCATTTAGAAGACCGCCCCATAACCTTTAAAAATGCAGTATTTTTAAAATCAGAAAGACTAAAAAATATGCCTGGTTTGTACTTGGCAACAGGTAAATACAGTAAAATTTATTTATTTTTAGTAACATTTAATCTCAAGAAATTTTCAATTAATGGCAGATATAGGTAAAAGTAAAAATAAAAGGATTCGTAACAGAATGGGAGACTAACATGGGTTGGAAACTGGTCTCATATGCTGGAATAAAAGCAGCTCAGATAGAGAAAGGAACACCAAGTAAAGGATGTTGGGAGGACCCATTCAGGTTGAAAGATGCGTGCCTTTCAAAAGTAGACTACAGACCAAACATGATGGCTGCTCAATACCTCTATTGCAAACCACAACACCCAAAAGGAGAGAGAAAGCAAAAGGGAATGCCCTGCCACAGAGGTGGGGTGGGGTGGAGGGCACGGGGTGGGGGTGGTGGGAGAGATGCTGGGACCATTAGTGGTGGAAAATGGGCACTGGTGGAGGGATGGGTACTTGACCACTGTATGACTGAAACACAAGCACGAAAGTTTGTAAGCCTGTAACTGTACCTCACGGTGATTCACTACTAAAAAAATATTAATACACAAATAACAGTAAGTCGCACAATCAGACGTTACTGGTGCCCGCTCAAGCAAATCAATGAGCAATGGGATGACAGTGACAGTGACAATACACAGAAAACAAAAACAAAAAAATGCTTTGCAGTGCTGGAGTGATAGCACAGCGGGTAGGGTGTTTGCCTTGCACCCGGCTGACCCAGGTTCAATTCCCAGCATCCCATATGGTCCCCCGAGCACCGCCAGGAGTAATTCCTGAGTGCAGAGCCAGGAGTAACACCTGTGCATCGCCGGGTGTGACCCCCCCAAAAAAAATCCCAAAAAAAGAAAAATTGCATTGAAAAAAAAAAAAGAGGATTTATTCACTTGAACTAAGCACTATTACAGGTCATAAACAGTGATGCAGACAAACAAAAGAGCATTCTTTTTTTCTTTCTTTTTTTTTTTTGGCTTTTTGGGTCACACCTGGTAATGCACAGGGGTTATTCCTGGCTCTGCACTCAGGAATTACTCTTGGCGGTGCTTGGGGGACCATATGGGATGCTGGGAATCAAACCCGGGTCGGCTGTGTGCAAGGCAAATGCCCTACCCGCTGTGCTATCGATCCAGCCACAAAAAAGAGCACTCTTAACTCTGTCTGGTAGAGGGTGACAAGAAAGGTTTTCCACAGGAGCTAACATGTGAGCTAACTCTTGAAGGAGGTGCAGAAACTAACCAGGAAGGCCAGATTACAGGCAGACGAAACAAGCAGTGGCTTTTCTCATCTCCAGTCTCTTAACCCTGGATAACGATGCTGCACAAATCGCCGGGATCTGCATCATCCATGTACTCAAGAAAAGGCGATGCTCCTTGTCCACAGATAAATTTGCAGGTGTCAACAAGGAAAAGTTTGTAATAACTAGCGTTATGCCATTAACAAATTTATTCCGATTACTCCCAATTTCTTCCCAGAAATCGACGGAAATAGTCAAATGGCGTGGGATACGGGGATTCATCCTGCCTGACTCAGAGGCACTTAGTGCTAAGAATTTCCACAGCTCCTCCATCACCCTCCCCCAGCCCACTGGGAAACAGCAACAGCGCTGCCCGTGGCTGACAGCTCCACCTGCTGGTCCTCCGGGGAACTGTGCAGCGAGTGTTTCTGTCCTTTGGTGTCCTGTGTTCTCCTGACCCCCCAACATGAAGACATACTTTCCATTTTCTTCAGTATCTCCAGAAACCGCCCCTGAGTACACAAATACGTGAAAATTTTTTAAGATTCCTAATAAATATTTATAGAATTGAGCTGTTGAGCTGCCGTGAATAAGAAACCACTAATACCAGGCTTCTCCCATATTCCCCAAGCACATTTGCATTTATTCTCTAAGCATCTCTAGCTCAGTCATCTTAGCAAGAAGATGAAGAGCAGGGCTGCAGAACTGCAGCCTCTTCTCTCCTCCGCCTCGAGCGAAGTCATCTACAGACGATCCCTCCACGCCAGTGACTGATGAATGATGAGTAGATTGCCCTTCTCGAGCTCCTCACCTGCTCTGAGGGGACTGTTCCTCACTTGGTCTGTAAGGTAAAGGCAACCACAAGTCGCCGATACAAGAGAGGCCAGTTACCTGGGCACTGGCAGCTGAGGACCGTGAGAGTAAGGAGCTAGTGCTTCCGCAGCTGACATGTGAGAATAAGGAACTACCCTTTCCACAGCTGACGCTTCCAGAAGCCAATGCAAACATCCCACAAGTCTCCCAGAACTTTCTTTCACTATCCTTTAATTAAACCTGATTTTTCTAAAGTGTTGGTCTTGGGGCTTGTCAAAACTCACTCAATTTTTTATTGAGTCGAAGGGGGCTTTTTGCAGTTATTTAGGTTGCAAAAAGAGAAAGGAGGTGATAAGAAGTCGAAGGAAAAAGCACCTGGGAAACCATTTTAAAGGTAGGACGGGCTAGAAACTCTGTACTCTAGGGCCAGAGGTTTAGGTGGAAATACAGGCGAGAAAGAAAACCAGAGTGAATGATGAAGACTGGCCAGGATCTCGGAGACTTGAACTAACTTGAATCTACAAAGCAGTTCAGCAGAGAGACAACACACAGCAAATGCAACACGTACACAGAAGAACTGTCAGGATCTCCACAAACCTCCTGGCTCATTGCGGGCTTGTCTTTAACTCAGCTTTTTTGTTTCCTACAAGAGTTTGGTTCTGTAAATCCAGGGTTCCTGACTAGATTATCCTTAAGATTCTTCTAGAGGTTTTATTTTAGAACATTCTCTGAGTCTATAAATGACTCAAAGGTCTGGGGGAAAAGAAACGAAGGCGTCAGGTGGGATACGGGATTTATGAAACACACAGAAAGGCTAGTAATAAAAGATGATGCTGATTGGGGCTGGAGCAATAACACAGAAGGTAGGGCATTTGCCTTGATGCGGCTGACCCGGGTTCAATTCCCAGCATCCCATATGGTCCCCCGAGCACCTCCAGGAGTAATTCTGGAGTGCATGAACCGGGAGTGACCCCTGTGCATCACTGGGTGTGACCCAAAAAGCAAAAAAAAAAAAAAAAAGATGATGCTGATTTCCTTGAGTATGAAAGGCACCCAGGCAAACTGCCCCAAGCTCCCCGCCCTCAGGCTGCACCCTGGGATACCAAAAGAGCTCCCTCCCTTCACGCTTCCTTCCCCCATCACAAAGTCTCCTCTGTGACATTCCCATTTTCCCCAGTGGAACGTGTCCTTAAACCAAGAACTCAACACTGCCTGCCCTGGCTGGGCGCTCGGATGTGTGGTTAACGCGGCACTTGAAGGCCTTCGGGTGCAAGACACCTGAGACGCACAGAGCATCATTAAGGTAATTACTATTATTATATGGCTCCAGCGTGTAGACTAGTGATATCCTACAGTCTCAGGTGCCGAGCAGACCCCTCTGACCAGGATGGGGACTGCCCTGCAGGAGACATGGGTCAGCCCGTGCAGGGTTCTGTCTCCTCTCCAGGAGGGGGGCAGCAGGGAGAGACGGGCCCTGCCCTTCCCGGGAGAGCTCCTCTCTGAATCCGAGTCAGCGAGTCTGTAGGAAGAATGAATGAAGCTCCTTCATCCCTCCTGGACAGAATCAGGTGAGACATGTCAAATGAGTCCGTGCCAACACTGGGGTCAACAAACGCTGTTGGTGTGTTTTCTTAAATGAAGGCTGCCTGGAGGCCCCCGAATCCGCATTTATAGTGCAGGGACAGGTCCAAAGATTCTCCTCTCCCAATCCTGAGAAGCACTTCTTTGCGGTTCCCAAAAAGCCATCTTCTGAGACAATGTGGTTCCAACTCAACAGGTTTAAGACACAGAGAAGTTTGCAGAGACAACAGACGACACTGAGTGGAACAGATATAAAGTGGCTGAGACTTAGATTCCAAAGTCCGCAGTCGTAACCAAAATGCAGTTGCACCGAGAAGCGAGAAGCGATCCCTCCATCCACACGCATATGAAGGGAGTCCAGCAGAAGCAAAACCTCTGGGGGTGGGTGCAAAAGCAGTTGGGACACACGTGGTTCATGCGCCTCGGAGGTCAGGTGTGACAATGAGCCAACGGCACGCGCGTCAGAGGAAAAGGAGGGAGGCGGGAAGGCACTGTGAAGTGAAGGGGTGCAGCCGAGAAACAGGATCCCAAACCGTGTCTTTACGTTCATAAATGCTGAAGTCGAGGCGGAAGGAAAAAAAAAAACAACAAACCCAACTCCCAGCGAAATGCCATGAGGTGTTAAAGTATCCAAGTGTTACCCACTAAGAATGACACGAAACTGCTCAAGTGGATGCTGGAGGTTTAATTCAAAGCAAGCAGGGGAGCAGGGCTGTGGCGGAATGAGGCCTCCACTCCAGATCAGACCCCCAGCACCGCCCACCTACCCTCCTTCCACTGAAGACTGACTGACTGGCAGGCAGGGAAGAAAACACAGATGCGTGTAGGGCCCCTGGCGCCACTGGGTCTGTCACTGGGGCTGAGCTTTACCACTCAGCTCCAATCGCCCGAGAAGCCTTCCCGTTCTGACCCCACAGGGGAAGTTTACCAGGGGTTGCGATACTGGCTCGGGGCATCGTGGCAGCAAGTATTTTCAGAAGCTCAAGTTTGCATTTTCCTCCACGGCCTCCCAATTAACCCACCGAAATGCTGCCCGGCCTGGTGGAGCCCAGAGTAGGTGTGTACTGCAACCTGCCGAGAGCCCTCACATGCTCCCAGGAACCGCAGACGGCGCGTCTGGACTGATGTTCCCGCTGGTGCTGGGGCAGGACCGGAGGGGTAGCCCTGGGCCTCCCAGCTCTTGCCCACTCCGCCCCTGCGAGTCCCCCGAGCCAGAAAGGGAGAGGCCAGCCTCGGGAAAGATCCCTGAGCAGAGAGAAGCCAAGGCCGGGGGCAGGGGTGTGGGGCGGCACACTGGCCCGGGGCGCACCTGTTCCCCTCTCTGGGCCACGTGGGACAAAGCAAAGAGGCTCCAAGACCCTGTCGCAAGTGACATAGCAGTACCCGGACACCAGGGCAAGCGGGGACAGGACACAGTCCTGAAAAGGGTGTGGTCCTTCACTGGAATGATCTCGAACAAGATCCAGAGACCCCTCCGAGGCACGATGCTAGGGACGGGCTGCCACGGCTGGCGGCTAAGGCGCCCACTCAGAGAGTTTCCATCTATTCTCACATGATGGGCTCATTAGAATCGCGCCCTTCGAACACCAGCCTTTGAACAAAAACGGACATTTCACAGATACAGCAATCCAGTTCCCCGTTTCCCCCCACCCCCAGATATGAAAACACTGATTCAAAAAGATATGCCCCCTCCTGCCCCCTGAGTTCACAACGCGTTATTCTCGAGAGCTGACACTCGGACCCACCCTGGATGCCCACTGACAAGTGACGGGCTATAGAGGCTGCCAGACATCATCAAGGGGATTCGGCGCGGCCGTGACAGATTGAAACACACTCTTGGAACAAGATGGATGCGAGTGGAGGGGAAGATGCCGAGTGAAGGAAGTCAGGAAGTGAAAGACAATTGCCAGATGGTTCCACTCGTACGTGGAATATAAATACTGCAAAAGAACTTGCCACACACAACAAAAATAACTTCCTTGACTCAGTGAAAAATCTGCTGGTTGGAGGAGAGACAGGAGAGCCTAATGGGTGGGGTTTCCTTCGAGGTGGGATGCTGGCGGCGGTACAGTGAACCTGACACTTAAAAGTGGCACCGTCTGACGAGGAATATCTCCGGGACCAAACTGGGCCTGCTGGTCCGGGAGGGCCGGACATGGTCTCTCCAGGAGACGCCATCTCATCTGCCCCTCTGGGAAGTCCAGGAGCACATTAGTTAGGAGTGATGGAGCTTTTTGTTCATTAAGGAAAGGACTCAATTACATACGCGTGTTTCTGAACCATCTTGCTCTGAATTATAGTTTTTCTCCTATTTATCATGTACAAACTAGTTCTTAGTTTTAGCTTGCTACTGAGGAACGAGCGCAACGAGCGGGCAAGGATGCCATTATCCTCATTTCATAGTTATTCCGGGCCCTGGAGCAGCTGAGCTGCCTGGAGAACATGGGCAGACACGAGCATCTGGAATTGAAAAGGAAAGCTTCACACAGCAGCCCGGCAGACATGGCAATACGCAATCGTGTTCCGTTTAGAACCTACAGTAGTCACGAAGTCACCGAGAGATGACAGGTCCCTTTACAGACAATGCACAGCACAACGCACCGATCCCTGGCTACCCAGCCTCGCCCCCATACGCAGCGAGAACCCCACCCTCTGTGGCTTCTGCTCTGCCTCCAAGAGCAAACCTTGGTCCCCGAGCACTGCTGGAGTACCCCTGGGAGCCCCCCCGCATCTGTGGCCCAAGCAGGCCGCCAAGCCACCAGGTGCAAGTGTTGACCCACGTGTCCAGGTTGGCTGAGAACTGCCAGGAGCGACCCCCCTCCCGGAACGGAGGACAGGAAAGAGCTGAGGACCCAGAGAAAGCCATACTGAAATACTCCCCCCGCCCCCAACCCCATTTTTGACTTGTGGTGTCCATTCCTCAGCTGTCTGAATTGCAGTTATCTTTGCCTGCAAAGTATAGAACATCACCTACTTCATCGGGTTTTTGCCAACGAGGCCATCTGGCTAGAGCACCAGGCACAGTGGCCGGTTCACGAGAGCTATCAGTTCCCTTGTCCCCTCTTCTGGTATTGTTAAGGTTTTTAGAGAAGGTAATTTAACTTAGTTAACCTCCTTACATAATGGAAGATAATAGGTGCTTCTGATGAAAAGACACACATAAAACAAATATGATTATTAACCTTCAAGATGAATACCTGAAGGCAATAATTCACTTTATGAAATATGCAAAGGTACCAATTCACTAATAAATATGCTATGGCAGGAGCTGGTCCTAAGTGCCAATTTGCTGAAGGAAGGTATGTCAGGGCCAGAAAGCCGAGATTTACTGCCAGGAGCAGCCTGAGAGGGAAGCCTCACTCGAAAGATGTGTGGCCCCAAAGCAAAACTCCAAGGAGAGGAAAGAGCACGGGACTGCAGGACGAAAGGAAGCAGCAACCCCGGGGAGATATTCTGGTGGCAGCAAGCCTGTGTGCCAGCAGCAACCGGCCGAGAGCGGGGGGCACCTCTGAGGGCAGCTGAGGATTCATTTGAACTCTGGTCCGGCAACGCCTGCCCGTAGAGCTGAGCACTGTGGGGAAGACGCTTCCGGAGTGAGAAGTGCAGCTGGGAACGAGCAGGTGAATTCCTGGTAACAGAGCCGGCAGGCACGGCTGGGAAACAGAGGACTGGAATAAAGAGGCCCCGCAGAATGATGGCCAGGCACGAAGCTGGAAGCCATCATCACCCTGACGGAGGAGGGGCCAAACAAAGGGTCCCTGGAGGTGACACAGAGGGCAGGATGCTCCAGGTCGGATGATGGGGACCCGCTGGAGCGCGCGGGTGATAAGCAGACACCACAAACACTGGAGTTGGCACGGCGGAAATCCCCCGAAGGCCCACTGAGAACAGAGACATGGTGTTCTGGGACCATTCCTGGTCTTTGAATGGGACAGGGCAGGCCGGTGCCACACTAAACAACTGAGCAGGACTCGGCCCTGGAGACTCCAGGACCCAGATCACGGGCGAGTCGGCGGCAGAGGACGGCCCAGGCGCCTGGAAGCGGGCTGGCCTCCTCCAGGGCCACTCAGGGGACTTAGGGATGGCCACTGATCGGGAAGGCAGCCGGACAGTGAGGCGGCCCCGTGCAGGGCATGGTGTCTAGGAAGAGCCAGGGAAGGGCACGTCCTCTCTAGGGTCACTGGTTCTGCGCTGGCATTCGGACAGCAACGGGCTACAAAACCCCGGTGCAGCGAGCGCCTCTGGTGTTCCCAGAAACCTCTTCTGAGAGTCTCAAATAACCCACTGCCATGGCTTTAAACCTGAACGCAAGGAAAAGTGCTCTTCTCTTCTCCAGTGGGGCGGAAGGCACCCTCTGAGGGGGTGGATGGAATCGTACGGGACAGAGTCAGGGACCGCAGGGACCGAGGGGCTATTCCCGCAGTGGCCGGGGCCCGGGGCACCCGCCCGCGCAGGAGCCGCCGTGTTGCAAAGGGCATGGCACTGCCCACAGAAACCCTCGTGGGAAACTGGCTGGTCTGAATGTGTTTCCTGACACTTACACTTTTCTTTACAATTCTTAAAAACAGAATCCAAAAGAGAGAGGACAGAAATATCTCTTGAGAGTTCTTAATCTACTAACTGAGGGTATTATGACACCAGGATATGAACTGAAATAAGCAAATGGTCTCTAAGAAAGGAAAGAAAGAAAATGATGTGCTAAAATGAAGTAGGAAGCAACTTTGAATTTCAAGGAAGGAACTGCCTATATATATATATAAAAAAAAGCTAAATAAATAAATAAATGAATGAATAAATAAAGCAGAGGTTCCGGGTCACAAGTCAGGCGGATAAATTGGTCCTGGGTTGACTGAAATCTTGAGTTCTGAGCCCTCTGGTCGGAGGCCATGGGTGAGAGAGAGAGCCCTATTCACTCTGCAACGAGCTAAATTTCTACTTGTCATGATGTAATCAAGTTAATAATCATGGAGGGGAGACTCATTACGCGCAAAATCTCTCTTTTCAGGTTTCCAAAAAGGCTCCAGATGTTAAGGTCAGATGTGGAAATCCTCTAGCTCCTACTGTGTCCTGCGGCTAGTCCAGTTTCAGGTGGAGACAAGCGGCTGAGTCAGAGGCCCTCAGTCCTAGAACTCCCCTTCAGGACCCCAAGTCTCTTCAAATCCGCTCTGAGCTGAAAAGCCACTCACTGGCCTTTCTTCAAGTTCCTGGAAATGCCGGGAGCTTGGGACATGGGCGAGTTCGGAGAATCAGCGTCCGTGCCTGGATGAGTGAGGAGCGCTCACGGCGATACACAAGGCTTCCTAAGTGTTGGGGTCTCATCAAAAACCCAGCTCAGCCCCCGAATCTCCGAGTCTGAGCGTTGCCGAGCCCCACCGCTCAGGAGTGCTGGCCACTCGGTAGTTTCAAAGGCCTGAATGATGGGAAGTCTGCTTGTACTTCAGTACTTGTTAATATTTTCCTGTTGTGAAATGTCTGTTGATGTTTTTGTTCATCCTTAAATCAGATTTGTGTGTGTGTGTGTGTGTGTGTGTGTAATTTTCTTAGTAATGTTAGGAAGTTGTATATCTGGATGTGAATCCTGTGTCAGTTATTCCAGGTTTATAATTCATATGTCTACCTTGAGACAAAGAACAAGAAACCATTTGGATCTTCAATCAGGGACATCAACGACCTAATGCAGTAAGTGGCACAGATGCACAAGACCCCTAAATGTGATTTAAGCATGCCCAAAAAGAGTTCCAATAAGGGGTCAACTTCAAAGACTTTCCACCAAGAAAGGGAAAGGACAGTGCAGAGAAGGGGAGAAAACACCTGTGAATAACACATCCGAGAAGGGTCTCTTATCTAAAATAGAAAAGCAACTCTTACAACTCAATAGTAAAAAGCAAAGCAACCCCATGAAAGTGAGCAAACACTCTCAGTCGATATTCCTCCTAAGACATCTGAAGTTGTATGTGCACATATATGCTTGCAACACAAGGGTCTTTAGTAGTAGTATTCACAACAAACAAAAAGTGGGAAGAATCCAAATGCCTATTAACTGATGAATGGATCTAGAAACTGTGGTCTTCCCACATGATCGAGGACTGCTTGTCAATAACAAGGAATGGATACTGGCATGTGGTCAAACACCATGAACCTGGAAATCATGAAGAGGAACAAGCCGGTCCCTAGAGAGCACAGGATGAAGATTCCCCATACACGGAATGTCTCTGACAGGCAGATCCATGGAGACACATTATGGCTGCCGGGGTGAGGGGGAAGTGAATGCTGATGGCCATGAAGTTTCTTTTAGGGAGTGACAAAAGTGTCCTAAACGTATAGGGGTGTTTGTACAGTCTTTTGAATTTATTCAAACACATGGAATTGCATTCTTTGAATAGGTAAATTATGTGACATGTAAATATGTCTCAATAAAACTAACTGAAAAGCAGAGAGAGAAATGGTGGATTAAGGCAAAACAGCCACAGAGAGGGGTTCCTATAGGGTCCATGCATTGAGTTCAATTTCTAAATGCCGCACGTGACCTTGGAGGGCCAGCCACGGGAGATACACGACAGGAAATCAGTTCAGATGTGAAGGACACTGGTTCCTAAAACTGAGGCAGAGAGACGGGCTCTGGACAGCCCCTGGAGAATGACGGAAGGAGACAATACTGGGAACCGTCCGCGTCCCCCTCTGCCCACACCAACGGGCACTATAAACTGAAGACAGTCATGACTGGGGGTTGGCCGCACTTCTTGCTTCCCGTATATAGATGACACAAATGCTGTGAACATCTTTCGAAGGACGAGAGGATCCCCCTTCACACAAAGGCTTTGTGTGAGCCCCAGATGTCAACAGCGCCAAGGACTCTGAGAAACCTGGCGCTGACGAGGGATGGCAGCGCAGCAATGGGGTTCTTTGTCCCTTTTTAACAAATTAAATTTCCTAACTTAATGTATCTTTTCACTCTGAAAAAAAAAAGTGTATAAGGAGACGTTACTGGTGCCCGCTCGAGCAAATCGATGAGCAACGGGATGACAGTGATATAGTGATATATATGTATAGATATATACATGTGTATGTGTGTATATATGTATACATTGTGTATATGTATATATGTGTGTGACCTTATAATAAACTCAAATTCGCCTTGACCTAGTTCCTCAATCCTGCTCAGGTCAAACTGCCTAGTTTGCCCCCACTTGTGAGGTCTGAGACCCAGGCAGGTCGCCAAGCCCCTCCCTGCATTTCAGCTGCCTCGGCTATACAATGCGGCTCAATGCAGAAACCAGGGTTTGGGGGAGTGGTAAGGACTGGGGTGCAGGAGGCTGGAGTACCCCAGGCCTTCCAGCTCCCCCAGGCCAGACAGACACACTTCCTCAGAGGAAGTCCACGCATGCTACGGGTGTGATCTCTGGCTTTAAACAAAGGAAGCGAATGAAACCAGAAGGCTGATTCTGCTCACCTTTCTGGGGTTTTCTTTTTTTCTCCACTTCACCAACCTGTCCGGAAATGGACTTACTTCTCCATCACCTCTTCATTCTACGCCGAAGTATTCTAAGCTCCTTCCCTACTGGAGAACATTTCAGGGGCTTCTCCCAGCTGGACTTTTAACATTGCTTCCTCCCTGGACTAAGACCAACCGAGAGAGCGAGTCCAGAGCCGGGGAAGGCATCTGCTTGCTCACACCTGGGTTCCATCCCCAGGACCACAGTCGTCCAAGCACCACCAGGAGGGAGCCCCAAGCACGCAGGTGTTCCTGCCCCGTCTCCCCAAAGACCAACACGATGAAGCGTATCTGTGTGTTTAAGAAAAAAATACCCACATCGGTGACAAGTGCCTAGAAGAAAGGAAAAACTAAAGACCAACTACCGAAACAGCTGTATCCAAACACAAGGATCTTGGAGGGCTTTCTTTCTGTGTGAAAAGAAGAATCTAGAAATATTAAGTTCCAATATGCTCTATAACTGTTTTTTTCGTAGGAACCTTAGGGGACTGTTTTAAGCTTTCAAAAATTTTTTTCTTTGCCTCTAATAAAAACACAATCACACAGGTCATGTTTAAACTCTGACAAGTTCATTAAGAGGTCAGAGGAGGGAAGGAAAACGTGGAAATGCTCTCAACCATCGGGTCAGAAACTCCTTCCACCCCCCCTCCCCACCCCGAGAAATGCAGCTATAAAAAATCTGGTCCAAGATGAAAACTTGGCATGCAACCATCCAACCTGACGTCATACTTTGGAAAGTTTGCGGTGGGCCAGGGAGGGCTGGGATCCACATCTGGGCGGGGAGGGTGCTTCGCAAGTGGGGTGTAGGGGGAGAGTTGTCAGTAAAATGAATTTTCCACTGATGTGCAGACTTCAGTGTAATGGCCGGGCCCGGCGGAGGTCTGGCAAGGGAGAAGCGTCTTGTCTTTTTCAGGAATGCCCTCCCTCAATTCCGGAGCAGCCCGTGGAAGACAGCGTGCACCCACAGTCTGTTCACCCTGTGCCCCGGCTCCATTTACAGAACAACGCTCACTCATCACTTGTTTTCAGACTAAAGACTTTGCCATTCACTGGAGTCATTAGCACCGCGAGTGCAAGACCGCATGTCTGGATTTTAACCACGATGGAAAAACGCCAATATAAGGGTGAGCCCTGGATTGCGGGAACTGAAATCCGGCAACCCAGCACCAAAGGACACGCCCCTCAATCAGACTTCACGTGCCGAGGCCGGGCGACACTGGTGTCAGACCCCTCCCCAGCGACACGGGAAGGGGTTCCGCTGCGTATGTGAATTACACACCTCAGGGGGGTTTTGTCACTGCCTATTTAAACCAAATGCTTGAGGCCAAGGGTCAGGCCTTTACTTTTGGCTCCATAGAGTGACCCGTGGAGACCATGCGGTGGATGCTTGAAAAACCACCAAAATGCCTGTTTGGGGGCGAAGATGAGATAGAACCACCTTAGCTGTGAAATCTGACATAGGTCGTCCTCGCTAGATCTACAACCAGCTCTGAAAATGCAAAGATGCTTGCAGACAGTACAGCGGTGTCACAGGGTCATAGGCAGTGCCTACACCCGCGGGACCTCTGAGAGTTGGGTCAGGGTCCAAGCCCAGGGGAACGCTCTGCACACAGCACGCACCCACGTGTTTGACGATGAACAGCTAAAGACACCCAGGAGGGGGCTTAATGCCACGTCACTCAAAGAAATCTATATGGGCTGTGGACGTGTCCTGCACGCACAGGCTGGGGGGCCACCATAATAATAAAAACCAAGATAGATATACAATAATTCACAATTAACACAGAAGACTAAGAAGCATTACTTGGCTGTCCAGGTCTGTCAGGGTTTTTAAACTTTAACATATACTTTTTTTTTTTTTTTGCTTTTTGGGTTATACCTGGTGATCTTCAGGGGTTCCTTCTGGCTCTGCAATCAGGAATTACTCCTGAAGTGCTCAGGGGACCATATGAGATGCCGGGGATCGAACCCAGGTCAGCCATGTGCAAGGCAAACGCCCTACCAGTTGTTCTATCGCTGCAGCCCCCAACACGTACTTTTCACCTAGGTGAAACGCACTCTGTGAAACACAGGCCCGTGAGTCTGGCAGATGCGCAGACATGCGCCTCCACTCAACAGTCGCGATACGGGGCAATTCTACCCTGGTCAGGCCTCTTCCAGGGAACCAGGCCCTCCCTGCTCCTTCCCCAAGAAGGTCTGGGCATGCGCACAGGTCCCTGCATTTGATGACCGGCATCTGCATCATCTTGACCAGGCTTTTTACAGACTCCTTTCCACTTCCCCCAAGTTCCGTGAAAGGGATTAGAGGGAAAGTGTGGAAACAAGTGGGGAGGGGGAAATCCAGCCCCAGGGAGCACACACTTCCGGGCAGAAAGCAGGGTGGGGCAGAGAAACGAAGAGGGGGAGGGAGAGAGAAGTGAAGGCAGGAAGGGGGAGCAGAAGGAGGGGAAGGGAGGAGGGAATGGATGGGAGGAGAGGAGGGAGGAGGAGGATGGGAGAGGAAGGAAGAAAAGGAGAAAGGGAGGGCAGGAAGGCACCCAGGAGGTGCAGGAGGTACGGGGAAAGCCGAGGGGTAAAGCCGCTGAGGCCACTGATGATAACGGTAACGAAATCTGCTTCCGAGCACTCGAACAAGGAGTCCAGGTGTGTTACGGAAAGCCTCCCTCTGCCAGCAGCCGGGAGATGTGGCGAGACGGTGCAGGCCACACCTGGGACGCGCGTTCCCATGGTCGGGCTGGGATGCCAGTGACTTGGGTGAGTGGCCTCCAGGGACAGAGGTCAACTCAGACCCGTGAGAAGTAGTGGACAGGAAAGAGACCCGACAGCGCCGCAGCATCACCACGCTTCGGAGCACGTCCACGAGCCCCGCAGTCCTGGACGGAGGCCGGGACAACCTCGGCAACGCAGAAGAGCATCCCAGAAGGCCGGGCCCTAGCAGGGGACAACGGAAAACACCGGGGGAAACGCGGGAACCACAATGGCTGCGCTTTTGAATAGTAAAGGAAAATCCTCAGGAGGTGCCCGGCTCCGTCCCCGCGCTCTGAGGCCCCGGAGGACGCCACGTTCTCGCCTGTCCAGTAACGCGGCGCTAGGAGAGCTTTCCGAGGGTGGCATGGCGTGCGCTCTGCGTCCCACAGATGACCCTGGCAAAGAGGACGGTGCACCGGCTTGACACAGGGCAGGGAGAGGCACAGAGAGGAGCCAGAGAGGGAGCAGAGAGCCCAAGGAAGCGGCCCGCCGTCTGGATCCAGGAAACAGGGCCGGGCAAGGCCAGAGCACGGTGCCTGGGGTCAGGAGGGGTTACCGGCTGATCAAATAAAAGTCACTCATGCAGATAAAGAACAGAGCTGGGAGAAAGGAAGGGCGGGCGGTGCTCAGTGAGAGCTGACACCTGAGACACCACACGGGAAGCTTCCATGGGGATCCCGGCCCGAGACGTGGAAGCATGCCCACAACTGACAGCAAGGCTCCGTGTGAGGTGGCAGGCGGAGTGAGTTTACTCTCAAAGCACTGCATCTTTTGGACTCTCCATTGTTCTGGGGTAAAGTCGAAGGTTCCCACCAGGTCTCATGGTCCAGCTCACTCCTTTACACAATGGCCTGACTCTGAAGCCCGCTAATCTCCGGGGTTTTCCACTGGGCACCGCCTCTACGTGTCCTCTTCTTTGGATCTGGCCTGTTTAAGATTCTCTGTGCTGCTTCTGAGCAAATATTCCAGGCCAGTTTTTAATTTCTCTGCTCCTACTATTAACAGAGCCTAGTGTTTTGGTAAATTACCACTTTTCATCTAATCTCCCACCTTTACTGGTGAATATTTTCCTAACTGTGATACACATTATAAATACACATTATAAACAGCAATGTTCAGAGTTCAGAGTTCCACCACTGAGATAAACACACTCTCTCTCTCTCTCTCTCTCTCTCTCTCTCTCTTACTGAGCACCAACTTCTCATCTTCACTGCAGAAAAGAAACCTCTTGCATGAATCCCTTGAGATATTTCACAGAAAGGTGCCAGGCCTGATTTTTAAAACTGAAAACAAATTCTCTCTTAGGGATTTAAGTGAAGGCACTGTGCTATAAAGAAGAGACCACGAGCATGTAAGAGAAACCGGTCACAGAATGCCCAAGGACACAAAATAAATCTAAGACGGTGCTTACAGTTGCAATAAGCAGGGGCAACACGTACCGGGGAAAGCCGCATTATCACAGACTTAGAGCCATCTTCTCCATGGGTATTTTCTGCCTGGAAAGAAAGCTAGATAAAAACATTGACATATCACTGACTTAAGGCGGCTGGGGAAGGTGGGAGTTTACAACAGCATGTTTCCCAAAATATGATATTTGGGGGCTGATGGATTTTCTTCCCCGGCTGGATTCCACTCTGGCTCTCCTCAAAGCGCAGCCTGAGCTCCCGCGCTGTGGGCAGGCGGCGAGAGACAGAGGTCAGACTCGCTCACGCAAACTTGCTGAACTGACTTTCCAGAATTCCTCTCCGAGTCCCAAAGAATCCCGCTGGCTCTGCTCCCGGACCGTGAAAGGAACATCTCAGGCCCTTAAGATGTTCTTGAGGCTGAGGCAGCTCCCGCCACGAAAACCAAACACACATCTTCCCCGCTGGCTCGCGTGATGGGTAGCTGTCTGCTCACTCAGGACTGGGTCTATGGAGGGGACAAACAACCCCTCTCCCCGCACTCCTAGCAGAACAATATTCTTAGAGGATTATCGCAGGGGCTAAGAAACATGAGCAGAGCCAAGCTGACCTGTGCTTACTACAGATATCCTAAAACTTAAATCCTGACACAAAATCACCTCAAGATACGGGGTCTTGTCTCTTGAGATAACTGATTGAGTATTTTCCAAAAGGCGAGGATTCTCTCTTCACATCTACCCAAGTTTTAGTTAAACAATTTCCCCAAGGACTCGAAAACCTGTCTGAACATACATAAAATGTTAGTTTTCCAATCCATGCTAATGCTGAATTCAGGAGCAAGCACAAATCAAATCACAATATACTGAATTTTTTGCTGCTTTAGGCAAAAAAAAAAGGGGGGGGGGGAAAGAAACAGTGGATTTATCTAAACTCCTTTAGAATTCTAAATTGTTGCATTTCAATTTTCAGTGCTCCAACTTTTTCCCTCAGCTGAGTTTCCACATTTGTGGATTACAAGCTACTGGAATGTTCCAAGTGACCATGGCAGTGGCCAGACACCAAGTGGGAGAAAGGCTGGGAAACAGGCTGGCGAGGCCAAAACCAGAGGAGAGGAGCAGGGCCCTGAGATCAAAGCCTCGCCACTCCCCAGGCTTCATCTGGTGAACCACCCCCGAGAGAAACAGCTCAACCTCTCAGAAACAAGAGCAGCGGTCTGGACCCAGCCCGTAAGGCACACCCAAGAGCAACGGCGACAGAGCCCTCTGGACCCAGCGACCGTGGCTGACAGACAGACGCCACCCAGAAGGGGTTTCTACCCATGGGAACTACAGGAAAAGAGAAGTAGGGATACTGGTGGGGGAAGTGCAGTCTTGGAGAGGCAGCAGGTAGGTGCCATTCCAGAAAGTTCTACAAAGAAGGTAGTGATTGAGAAGATAAGAGGACAGTGGATTCTACACAGAGACCCCAGAGGAGAGGGGGGGAAATCAAGTCAATCCTGTAGTGTAGCCAATACCCAGGAGGAAGAGAAGAAACACAAGTGTGTTCACAGAAACTCATTCTCAGTCTCTCTCCCGAGAGGAACTGTCTCGGGCTGTCTCTCTCTCTCTCTCTCTCTCTCTCTCTCTCTCTCTCTCACACACACACACACACACACACACACACACAGGTTTGACTGAACAAGAGGACACAGAAGATTCTGGGCCGATTGGCCGGCTGGGATGACCACAGAGAGATGTCTGCCCGTCAGACTGAGAGGCAGGTGGGACGTGACTGTGCCTGGGGAGCATCCTAGCGGCCAAGCCCCCTACTGGCGCACGCTTCTGAGCTGCGACCCCCGAACACCGAAGGAACCAGCCTGCCGGGAAGAGAAACCCACGTGTGGAGAAACATTGTGCCGAGAGGGCCCTGGGGTGTCACACACAGGCGGGCCTGCAAACGCTCAAGAGGCCAGTCCCAGAGCAGGCGGAGGCTGGCGTGGACACGGGCCTCCCGGGTCACTGCCAAGAGTGAGAGACGACTCAGTGGGACCTCCCTGGGCTCTGAGAGCGGTCTTAAGAGGGAGGCTGAGGTAAGACACACACACAGGGCAGGGGGCACAGAATTCCAGGCCAAGAGGGACTCGAAATGTGTCAGAGCACACAGCGGGCGCCTAGCCGAGGACCTGAAGGGACACCGAGCGGGGTCCGGGGTGAGCGTGTGGAAGCACAGCAGAGTCTGTATTCCGACAGCATTTCGCGTCTGACCTGCAGAGAGGCCGCACCGCACTGGCCTCCCGGAGCCCGTCCCCGCCCGCCCCAAGACACCCCGTGTCCTCTCGTAGGCGTGGCAACAGCGGCAGGGGCCCTGACAGCGTGCCCGCTCCGTGCCAACCGCCGGGTTCAAATGAAGCCCCAGCCTGGGGGGGGGGGAAGCTCAGAGTGAGACGCAGCCTCGCCGACATGAGCTGAAGTGAGGCGCAGAGAGGAGGACGAGCCGGAGCCCAGAACGCCAGCCGTGAGTGACAGGAGAGAGTCTCCGAGGCCCTGACTCACCCCATGCCTTTCCTTCCAGAAGGCAAGCTGGGACTCGCCCTGCTTCGCTCCGCTCCCTCCCGCTGGCCTGGGACCCTCGGAGGCACTGAGGCTCCCGGCCTCCTCCCCGTGGTGCCTCCGTGCTCCGGGGGGCTGGTCAGCCTTGAACACTTATTTCCAAGGCGGGCTGTGACTTAATGACACCAAGTTCTAAAACCAGACCCTGGACCTGTGAAAGATGCCCCCTGGCCTGCCCTGGGGCCGAGGGCCTCTTCCCTGGCTCAAACTCAGCGAGACACGAGCTGATGTGCCTTCACGCCACTCCCACACAGGCGGGTCCGACCACGAGAAGGGCCCCCCACTCTCAGAGAGAACCGGCTGGTCTCCGCTGCCTGGCTCACCTGCCAGCGCCATGGCGTGACCCTGCACACTCCAGGCCGCTCAGCCGGCACAGAGAGGCAAGTGGCGCTGAGACGTGCCGTCCCGGCTCCTGTCAGATCCTCCCCGACTCCACTGAGTGGAGCCGATCGCTGGCCTCCACCGCGCGGTCGAGCTCACCACGTTCTTCCTGGAACGCGCTGGACTTCATCCTTGTCTGATTCAACAGAGGGGGCTGTGTCCCGGGAAGTCAGTGTGTGGCGTGGGCAAGAAGCCCGTTTCATCAGTGTCCCTGTCGCACGGGGGATGCTCAGAAGCCCTGACCTTGTGAGTCATGTCCAGGGCGGTCGGAGAGTGGAGACGGGCGGCCGGGCCCCAGGCCGGCCTGTGCAGAATACTGGGGGGGTGGGGGGGGCTCTGCCCTGGCGCCTGGTGTGCGACCCTCTGTGGATGCCAAGGTCAGGGGCATTGCTCTCAGGCTCAACGGTCTGCAAGGTCCCCCGGAGGGCAGAAGGGAGCAGATGACCGGCCATTTTCTTTGAGGATTTTCACCTGACACGGATCAGGCTGTTGGTTTGAGAGTCTGAGAGTCTGTCAAATGCACAGCACGGGGCCTGGGACGTCCTAGAAAGAGCCCTGGCAGAAGCCAAAGCAAGTCTCAGCTGGGGGCCAGCGCCTGCACCTGGCCTGGGCGTGGGGCGGGTCCACACGGGACGCTCTGCCCGTGACTCGGAAACTCTCCGACTCGGAAACTCTCGTCAGAGCTGGGGAGCCCAGGGCGGACAGACCCGGTGGGATGAAACAGAGGAGAACTGAGCGCCAGCCCCAAGGCAGTACCAGCCCCACCCGTGCTCTGCTCTGGTCCCTCCTGAGACGGCCCGGCTCTTTCCCGGGCCGCGCGCTCTGCAGGAGTTAACCACAGACGGTAACGGCTCCCGCAAGTCCGTAGGCCCTTAGAAAGGCATCCCACGATATGATCACTTTCCACTCTAACTGCTCACTAAAAATGCTTCTGGAACTCCAACTTAGATATGAGGGTTTAAGTATGTCTTGTATTTAACTGTTTGAGGGTGGAAAGAAAACGGAAAGTTCTATTAAGTCTGTGTCCACCGGCAAAACCGGAGACTTGGGGCTCGGGAGAAGACGCTAAGGGCTGGAGCCTCTGCTCTGCACGCAGGGGGCCGGATCCAAGGTCTGGGGCATCACGGTCCCGCGGCACCACGAGGAGTTAGGTGGGGAGGGAGCCCCAAGAGTGCACCGGGGGCGCATCCGCCCCACCACAATGTAAGACCGCTCAGGAGAGCGTTCTGTGCAAAGTACGTATTCAACTGGAACACTGCTAATTAAACCATTACTTCCTGTGCACTGCATTTGTATGGGCCCGAAAGGAGTAAAAGGGCTGGTTCTGTGCCCTTGAATAGCTGACAATGTCGAAAAAGACAAATAGAGCGCGTCTCACTGACGAGATCCCTGGTAGGTGAAGAGTGACAGCATTCAGAGCCGCAGGAGCCGGGGCGAGGCAAGGGGGGGGGCGCTGGCAGAGAAAGGAGGTGGGGAACGGACTGTCTCAGCAGGAAGAGGACGTGGGAAGGGCATCTTGTGTGCTGGAAAGCGCTTTACTAAACGCTCAGAGGGACGGATGCAGATGTGCAGTAGGAAGGACGAAGTCTGGCGGCAGGGCCGGCTGGCAGAGAGAGAGCAGGGTGATCTGGGAAGGTGCTCGGCGCCCAGCCGGAGGAGACGCAGAGCTCCACTGCAGGAACAGAAAGTGGTTTCAAAAGAAAATCCTTCGCAAATGACTTGATATCTCGCTTAGATTTTTAGAGAGAGAAATAATTTATTAGAAAGCTCACTGCAAAGTCGGGGCAAACTCGGGGAAAAAGAACAGAGATGACGGAAAAGAACTGTGAGGTTTTTGTTTGGCGTTTGAGTTGGCAAAGTTTTGGCTCTGGCTTGACCGATATATTCTTACTGCTACATTCGGTGATATCTTTTTCACGGAATTCGTTACGTGTGCACTGCGTGGCTTCTCTGGAGTCAGAACCTGCCACTGACCTCCCCATCCCTCCTTCCCAACTCTCCAACTGCCATCCACTTCCTCCCTCTTCTTCTCCTAGGATCTAAATCAATAATCGTAACATGAATACACTTGCTATAGTGCCAGGCACTGAAGCTGATGCTTCATGAACAGCACTTGTTGTAATCTTCCCCCCCAGTCTAAGTCACCATGAAATAGGTCTTATTTTGTTGTACACATAAGGAAGCAAATTTATTGGCAAATGAAAGTGGCAGCACCTGGGTCCACGCCACTGGGACCGGTTCATGGACCACCTCCTCCCTCTGACCCCTTACTGGTATCACTCCTCTTCCATGGAGACGGAGATGGAGATATCCACTGAGCACCAGCGGGCACACGGGAGTAAGAGCCTGTCACATAGCCGGTGCTTACAGTCACCTGAGGCGGAAGAGCCGTATCTTGCATCACCATGTCAGGCGCCACGGGGCACCTGAGAACAGGGAGGGAGAAAGGCCCCGTCCACCGCGCTGGGCAGAGACCCCTTCTCCCAGACAGACCACAGATTTCAAAGTCTGTAAGACCCCCCCTGCTGATGGAAATTACGTCCTGCCAGAAGTTTCCAAGCAAATCTGCTTATGATCCGTGTTCAACGAACAAAGGAAAACCCCATTGGCGTATTCGAGCAGCCGGGGAGGCACCCGGGGAGGCTGATCCTGGCAAGGGTGTCACCGGCTCCTGCAGTTACCTACTTGTCTGGCTGAAACATACAGGATATCAAACTCCTTGAGCCACGTGGCCTGCGTGTTCTGTAAAACTACGTAGATCTACTTAGTCGAAGAAAGATAATCCAAGCATGTCACTTTTTAAGGCGATCTGCTTTTAATCCTACCTGCACTAGCTGCAGAAGACGTTTCTGCTGAATGTTTTCAAGAAACTGGTTTCATTTTTACACATCACAAACAGTTACAAAGAGATAAGAGCCTGTGCCAGGCACTACTCAGCTACAAGCACCGGTGCCCAGGGAACTCCCGGGAGGAGCCACGGTTGCAGACTCAGCGTGCCGCCTCCTCTCTCCGCAGGTGCAGTGCTGGCGTCACCAACTGCCCAACTCAGACACACCCAAAAAACTGTAGAGTAAGTTCCAGTTGGACTTACCCTGGATTTCAAATTCTGAACACAATTCCTCTTTAAGAAAATTGGGGTGAGAGCGAGAGCACAGCGGGTAGGGCATTTGCCTTGCATGTGGCTGACCCGGGTTCAATTCCCAGCATCCCACATGGTCCCCCAACACTGCCAGGAGTAATTCCCGAGTGCAGAGCCAGGAGTAACCCCTGCACATCGCCGGTGTGACCCAAAAAGAAAAAAAATAGAAGTCAACAAAGATAAACCATCTTATGCTACTGGTCCCGCCAAGTGGCGAACAAAATTATCAAACGCTTTGCATCTCATTCCCAGGGAGAAGCACCAGGTTATATATGATTCGTGACAACTGATACTTACTGCTCAATTCGGGGAGATAGGTACAGCTTGGGGTACACCTGAGTGGCTTCAGTGTCCTCAAAACTGACAGAAAGGAGGGCCACATCTTCTCCAGGGTCTTCATTTACATCCTTAAATGGAAAAGACAAAACACAGGTGGTGAAGACCCGTTTCCATCACATCCAACTGGTGATGAACTCAGAGATTTTTCTGGCATCAGGCAGGGGCTGCGAATGGCCTGGACACGCACGTCCTTGGGTGCACATCACTCCCTTTCAGCGATGTCTCTCAAACCTGAGACACAAGTCTACTATGGAAGGGAAACTTTCCCACCTAGCTCTCTTGCACTCACATTCAAAGAATTTTTGTTTGTTTTCTTTGGTCCATACCGGGCTGTGCTTGGGGGGCCTTTCCTGGTTCTGGCCCAGGGGACCATACACAGTCGAGGTGATAGAATCAGCGTTGGAAACACAAGAGGCAAGCACCTCCCCCCCTAGTTAACGAACTGCCGTATTACGCTGTCAGCAATATGCTGAATGGTTTTTAATTTAAACAACTGATAATTTACTTTTCATAGAAAGAACGAGATACAAGCATAATATCTAAGACAACGGCAAAGCCTTCAAAGAGCGGGCAATTTTATTACACCTTCACCTTGACGGTCTGTTGTAAGTTACTGAAAGAGCCAAGAGATCCAAGGAACATAGCGTGATAAAGACCGCCGCCATCAAAGCAAATGGGAGAGGAGCTTTGCACGTGCGGACTCCAACAAACGAGGTCGGGTAACTCACACGTGAGCCGCGAGACAGACACAACGCCCAAAGTCTAGTTTAGAAGGATGCTGGGAGACAAAAATGGTGTTGACCCAAACCTGCATTGGGAACCACTGAGAGGTCAGCCAGACCAAAGGCTAAACGGACTGTGATCCACAACTCCTGCCAACTTCCTGTGACACGCTGAGGAAGTGTCCCAAGTCAAGTGTCGGACTAACGACTATGGCACCAGCTCGATGATGATTGCCAGACACTGAGGACTTGCCAGGCTTCAACTATAATAAGGAATTGGAAGAAATTCTAGTAGTGTGCTATTTTTAATGGGTAAGTATCAGATCTGAATAATGAACTGTAATATTCTATTCTTTGGACGGAGGGGCCAGCAGCCACCCAGGGAGGTCCATACAAACCAATCAGGGCCAGCTAGGGTGTCCTTCGCTCTGTCCACCACCATCTTTCTGTCTGTCCTCTCCTCCGGCATGTCGTGAAGCCGGTCATCCTCCGCATCCCTCCCCCTCTGACACCTTCCGTCTCCTTGCTCGGCCTTCAGTGGTGCCTGCGGAAAGTACTGGTGTGGCCTGTCCCCAGGGGACAAGGAGCGGAAGCTGCTCCTGCCTCCAATCACACAGTTTTCCTCTTTAGAGACCACGTCAGTCTCTCTATAATCACCCAGGTTCTCGCTCACTTTTGTCCCCTTCAGAGACCGCCCAGAGAGCTGTCTCCGTGCCCTGGCAGCACGACTCCCGCCCACCTGTCCCTGAGCTCTCCCCCGGCCACGGCCTCTCCCCCGGCCGGCGACAGGCGGCCACCCAGGGTGTCTGTGTCTGCATCTGACAGAAACGAACGCGGATGGCGCCTCTAGCAGCAGCCGCTTCCTCCTTTCCTTCCGCCTCAGAAACTACATTCTCCTCATCTTCTGTCTTTATTTTAACCGCTGCCCCCTTCCCTTTTCATTCTTTTGATTTTTAATATCTTGATTTATTTTTTAATTAAAAAAAACTAAAATTTAAGTAACAAGTAAAAAAACCTAAAATTTAGGTAACAAGTCAAGCCATACAGAAATTTATGTAGAAAATGCTTCCTGTGGAAGGAAAAGCTACATGGAAGGTTTTTTTCCCTATGAGCATAAACACACAGACACACACACACACACACACGCATATAAACAGTGCTTTAACCTTCTGCTTTGTTCTCCCTAATGGAATCATATTATACAAATCATTTCTACCAATTGTTGCCTAAAATAGCCACATAATATTCCAAGGCACGGGTTTATTCTTTATTCAACTATTCTCCTAGCAACGGACATTTGGGTTGCTTGTTGTTCTTAGCCACTGGATAGTGCTATAATAAATACGTGTGTGTGTGTGTGTGTGTGTGTGTGTGTGTGTGTGTGTGTCTCCTCTTTACTGGCAGGACTTGTATTTCTGAGCTGATACCTAAATGTGAGCTCATGAGAGGAAAGGTTAAAACACTTTATGTTTTAATAGAGTCGGGAGACTGTGTTCCTGGACCTTCAGCAGCGACTCTCCCGTGGGTGGGTGAGTCACATCAGTGGAGAGCGAGGTCTCCATTCTTCCGGGGCGAGCCACACGGTGCTGGCCACTGTCACTTGTCTTAACCGAGTGTCACTGCTCCAATCACTGGAAGATGCATCTCCATTTAGGTCCACTGAATGACTTCAAGCAACTTTCCACCTGACTGCTGGTCACTTATACTTATTATTTGCGATTTTTGGATCAAATCCTGTGTCCACTGCCATTTAGAGTATTTGGGCTACTTTTCTGAGAGCACTGGTTAGTCGTTTACTAGTCCCTGTCCTTCATTTTCATCATAAATGTTTTCTCTCAGTATAGTTGGATGTGTTGCTTTTTGTTTCCTGTTTGCTTGGGATTGGGGGCCCCCACCTGCTGGTGCTGGCTCTGGGCTCAGGGGTCACTCCTGGTGGTCCCTGCAGGGCCATCTGCAGTGCCGGGACCCGAGTTGGGGTGAGAGGCACAGCTATATGCGGGCAGTCGCCTTCAATGTACCGTCCCTCAGGTGGCTCAGAATCGCTTTGACTTTCAACCTTGCTTAGGGACATCCACTGACATCACAGAAAACGTTGCATTTTTTTACAGGGTTCAATCTGATTAAAAACTCTGGGGTTCCCCTAGCTTTTCACCTAACATTGTTAGAATTTGGTCTTTATGTGCAGATTTTTAATTAGAATTTGTTTTAGATTTTATTAAAGAGCCACAATTCAGAGTCACTGAACAGTTTGCGCTGTAGACGTATAATGTCCTCGCAGCGACCCAAACACCAGTGCCAGCTTCCCTCTACCAGTGTTCCCACGTGCCCTCCTGTCCCCAGGTCAGGACATGAAGGTCGGATCGCAACATTGCAAGCATGAGATCCAAACCACCTCCACTGTGAATGTCTCCTAGATATATTTCTTTTTTATTTTCTTTTTGCTTTTTTGGGTCACACCCGGCGATGCACAGAGGTTAATCCTGGCTCTGAACTCAGGAATTACCCCTGGCGGTGCTCAGGGGACCATATGGGATGCTGGGAATCGAACCTGGGTCAGCCGCGTGCAAGGCAAACGCCCTACCCGCTGTGCTATTGCTCCAGCCCCTCCTGGATATATTTCAAGGCGACTCGCAACAGAAAGCTCCTAAGGAAAAGGACGCTGGGACAGTGCCCAGCAAAAAGCCCCACTCCACACACGCCTGACTGAATCGGGACTGCAGCTTCTCCTAACTCGACCCCCTCCCCCCCCCCCCGCCCATCCTCCCCACCCGATGATTGCAGGCACCTGCTTTAGAAAGGGCGCTGTCCCCAGCGGGGTATGCAAACCCAGGCTGGCCCCCGAGCGCCTTCTCTCTCTCTGCAAACCCAGGCTGGGCCTGTCTCCCCACTCCCCTCTCCCTGCTCCCCTCCTTCCCTTGTCCCTTCTCCCCTCTCCCTGCTCCCCCTGCCTCTCTCTCTCTCTCTCTCTCTCTCTCTCTCTCTCTCTCTCTCTCGGAACTGGGGCTCTGAAGGGGGGGCCCGGCCGACCACTTGCTCTCGGACCGCTGTGGAAATCCCTCCACTCTTAGCACACTTTTCCGTGAAAGGAGGTGACGGGACCTGCAGAGTATTTATGGGCCCAACAAGAAATGACAAAACTGCCTGAAGCTCCTCAGGGACCGGAACGAAGCTGGAAGCTGAGTCTGAAGAGACGAGAGACGCTGGCCGGCCTCAGGCGCTCTGCTCTGACCAGAGAGAAAGCTGCCCTCCGGGGGCCCCTTAGGGGAGCGGAGGAGGAGGTTGCTCATGCAGACCCTCAGATGCTCACCCCTGGGGCCGGACCTTATCGTCAGAGGTCAAGGCTTTGACTGCAAGTCCACAGTCTGTGAACACCCACGGGGACCAGCAAGGGTGGGGCTGCTGACGGAAGAGCCTTCTGAGGCAGCATCGCCCCGCTGAAGGAGTTACAATGGCTCTCCTCCCCACTCCTGACTCTTTCATTTGGGGGGGGGGGTCTTGGGGTCACACTCAGTGATGCTCAGGGGTTATTCCTGTCTCTGCACTCAGGAATTACTCCTAGTAATTTCGTTGGTTACAAAAATCCTCTGTAACGTCAGTTTCTTTTCTTTTTTTTTTTTTTGCTTTTTGGGTCACACCCGGTGATGCACAGGGGTTACTCCTGGCTCTTCACTCAGGAATCACCCCTGGTGGTGCTCGGGGGACCATATGGGATGCTGGGAATCGAACCTGGGTTGGCCACGTGCAAGGAAAACGCCCTACCCGCTGTGCTATTGCTTCAGTCGGTTTCTAAGAACTGTGGTACAAGAGCTGCTTTTATCATTTCCCAGATGGTTAGTGCTCAGGGGACCCTATGGGGTGCCAGGGATTAAACCTGGGGCTGCCACAAGCAAGGCAAGTGCCGTCCCCGCTGTACCATCGCTCCGGCCCCTTCTTATGCTTTAACTCCTCACTGCGCGGTTACGTAAGCCAGGGCCAGAATGCTTCCAGGCTGTGCTCCGGAACACACGCACGGCCTTGGCTTCTGTCAGCAACATTATCACCAGCATGCTGCAGAGGCCACGGAACGCTTGTCCGAATACGAAAATAGTTGTTTCCAGGAGCTCCTCTGAGGTCCTACGTTAATGTGACTCACTCCCCGTGAGGTGGGCGCATGAGTTTCCCCTGAATTGATGTTTGATTCCTAATGGATACCTAAGATTGACTTTGAGTGCGTCAATAAGCTCGCAGAGCTCCAAAAATACAAGTGCGCACGGCGCCGTTTCCAGGGCCCACGCCCGGCACGGGCCTGGACATGTGTCCCTTCCCATCTGGGAAATTGAAAAAAGCAGCTCTTGTACCACGGTTCTTAGAAGCCAACATTACAGAGGATTTGTGTAACCACTAATGGCAGCACTCAGGAAACAGGGGGCAGCGAGAATGGAGTAGGGGACACTTAAAAATGCCCGAGTCTACTGCATCTTCAGAGCTTTCTATCTGCGCCATCTGGAGCTGCAGCTGTCTCCCACCGGGGGGAAAGACGCCAGACCCCGGGACGCTCGGAAGGAAAATCACCCCAACCTTCAAGTGTATCGGACCTGGACACACACAGTGAGAGGCGGCAAAGGCCACCACAACTGGCTGCTATTTAGCCCCGGGCTGGCTCGGCACCTGATGGCCGCACAGAGGGTCTTTCAGCCGAATATGCATTAGGTGCATTACAGAGGGTCTTTCAGCGGAATATACACTAGGTGCATTACAGAGGGTCTTTCAGCTGAATATGCACTAGGTGAATATTCACTAAATGCATTATAGAGGGTCTTTCAGCTGAATATTCACTAGGTGCATTCCCTGCAGGCTGGGCGGCCGGTGGGTTCCTGTTGCTCCCCCAGGCTCCCACCCAGAGTACACAGGGCACCAAACTGCCTGGGGGATGGGGTGGCAGCCCAACCCGAAGTGAATGAATGCAGAAACAATGGAAAGAATCAGCAAATCAGTTTTAAAAAGAAGAGCGCATTTCCATCGGGTTCTCAATATACATATTTGGCTTCTCAGTTAAAAAAGGAGGGGTGGGGGTGTTGCTTTTAATAACCCTGGACTCTGGACCAGGGGCTATGCGGAAGGTCCCATCTGCTGAGGTCAACCTGGTCTGTGGTAACGGCTCTCAGTTGGGGCCCTTTTGCGAATATCAAAAGAGAAACCAAGCAGCAATTAGCCTTGGAAATGAAAGTACAGACCAGTACAATTTATCATTATGTTGCAGCCCTTTGATACAATACTTGCTCTGAGTGAAACAGCAGCAGCAAACAAGCCGTGACCCGCTGCGTGTCCACACCAGTACAAACCGCCAATTATCCAAAAGCTGATAGAAGCTAGATGAACAGCGAGTATTACAAACCACGGGTCGCGGAGAAAACTCTGAAACCCCATTAGACTTCTCAGTTCCAAAAGGCTCCAACAAAGCGGGAACCGTGAACACCACCACCAGTGTGCGCACAGAAGGACTCGAACGGTCTGTCACAAGCCAACCAGGAACCGTTCTGTGCCACCTTGAAAAGTATCTTACACCAAACCCGGGATACGAATTAAGACACGATAATTGAGAATGATAATTAATCAAGATTCCAACAAAAGCCACATCCGGGTATTCACCTCATTAAACAAAAGCCACGAGTTTCGGAAAAGATGTTACCAAGGAAAAGTTCCCACACAGAGTCTTAAAAATACACTCAATGAAGCTCAATGAAGTTGGCCCTTGAGGACAGTATCTCTAGCTGTCCCCAAACCTGGCTCCCCTCCTGACCTTGCTTCCTTCCTGCGCCCCCCCAACTGTCCATCAGCCGGCCCCTCGTCTCATGCTGTGACCCCCCATCTGTAAGATTCTCACTGACAGCCCCCCTGGTTGGTCCCAGAAGCCCATAGTTGAGAAACGTGGCCTCAGGGCCTCCCTCTGAGCACACCGAGAGTCGCAGTGTCCTATTAACAGTCACAGTGTCCTATTAAGCAGCCCTGACAAGGCGGACTCTTGCTGCCATTCAGACGTGATAATCAAGGCCGGGGAGACGGTGCCAAAGGCCGGTGGGATGCCTGGTTCAGTCCCGGCATCACACGGCCCCCCAGAGACCACCAGGGAGCATCCCCTGAGGACCTCCAACGGATCAGGTTGGGAGAAGCCTCTGGACACCACTCGGCCTGGCTCCAACACTAATGACCCAAATGGCACATTCGTGACTACGGGTGAGGCGCGGGAGGAAGCGAGGCAGGAGAGGGAAGGGCAGGGGAGGACAGCGCGGCTGGCCCGGGACCTCGACACGGCTGTGACACCGGTGTCTCGGAAGCCAGGTCCTTTCCCTTTCATCAGAGACAGGAACTGTCCACGTGCCAGGGGAAGCAGTGGGGACGGGAAGCGAAACAGGGACGTGAAGCCCAACGGGAGGAAGAGCCAGAGGCGGCCGCGCGGGGACGGGCTCCCGGGGCCTCTGTGTGGCCCCACCGGACACGGGCTGCCGGGATACTCTGAAACCCCACGTGAGACGTGCGCGCAGGGTGTGAGGGGCACTGCTGGCCCGGCTCCCCCGAGTGATCAGGATGAAATGGCCCTCCCTGCCAGTCCAGACAAATGGGTCCTCCCCCGCGTATCTGACTCCGCCTTGACTAACGCTCTGACTTTCTACGAGGGCTTTAAGTTCTTTCCACCTTGGTGCAAATCTACTCCTTCCGACTACGGTGTGATCTACGCGTTGCTCGTGGATTCCCCAGATGTGAATTGCTTGGGTTTTGTCTTTTTGGGGGGTGCGGGGGGTCATATGCAACTGAGCTCAGGAGTCACTCCTGGCAGTGCTCAGGGGGACCATGAGGTGTCAGAGATCAAACCCAAGGGCCTCACATAAGCAAGACAGGTGCTCAGTCCCATACCCCTGCCCCTCCCCAAACTGTTTAAGCAGTGTGTGTGTGTGTATATATATATATGTATATATACATACATATGCATATATATAATATACATGTTATATTCCAAATAGAGCACAATTTTTTTTTCTTTATTGGGTCACACCCAGCAATGCACAGGGGTTACTCCTGGCTCTACACTCAGGAATTACCCCTGGCGGTACTCAGGGGACCATATGGGACGCCAGAAATCGAACCCTAGTCAGTCGTGTGCAAGGCAAACGTCCTACCTGCTTTGCTATAGCTCCAGCCCCAGAGCACTGAATTTCTAGAGGCCAGAGTAGAAGTCTCCTACTTCCTGCTGCGTCTAATGACAAGAACTAGCATTTCTTCAGCTTGCTCAATGATCACTTTGCCTGGTGCGTTACACACATACTATTATATAATCACATCTACACAGCATAAGCTGCTGGCTGGGTCTACTTGTCACAAGTCAGTCTGAAACTTCCTCATTCTCCGGGCATTGTCTAAAGCCTGTTCCAAAAGACGGTGGGTGACCGAAGGAACCATTTCTCCATCCTGTGTCCCCCGGAATAGACCACCCAGCTTGCACCCCACCCAAGAATGGCTCCTCCCAAACCATCTGGAAAGCACGTGCCTTAGTGTCCTAATGCTTACTTTCCCTTTTTTTTTTTTTCTTTTTTGCATCACACCCGCTGATGCACAGGGGTTACTCCTGACTCATACACTCAGGAATTACTCCTGGCGGTGCTTGGGATGTAACTGGGTGGGATGGGATTGAACCTGGGTCGGCTGCACGCAAGGCAAATAAATGCCCTACCCGCTGTGCAATCGCCCCAGCCCCACGTTCACTTTTCAAAACAAGGACAAATCAACTTCTGAACAGTAAGACGACCCACGGCCGTGGCGATCACGCTGCCCAGTAAATTAAGCTGGATATAACTCAATGAATTTCGTTTGACACTTTACCCAGACCCAGTGCAGACAGGAGAGAGCTTCTCTCCGAGCAGCTGTAAGCCATAATGCCAACCTCCTTCCTAATGCCTGGTTAGGTGCCTTCTGTGATTACCGGAGTCTGCCCAGCGCACAGAGCGCTTGCTGGCAGGCCGCAGAGCAGGGTCACGCCGGTCCTGAAATAGCCCCTCTCTGCGGGGGAGCCCGGGACGCAGACTGCCCTGTTCTCTAGCGTGGCCTTCCTGATCCGTGACCGCGGGAAGGCAGGAGACCGCCCGGGAGGAGGGCTGTTTGGATTTCTCTCTTGCTTATTCTCCACGCAAACAAAGACCATCCCCAGGCTCTCTTTTCTGCAGGGATCCTCTCGGGAAGTGGGACTAGACCTTATTTTGTTGGAGCTTCTGTTTAGAAAGCTAAATTGAAACACATGTTGTACAAATAAACGCTGGGGTGATATCCTGGCTCTCTCAGAGTAACAAGGAGAGAGGGTTTTGTGCGCCGGACACTCTCCTGTCCGTGGCAGAAACGGCCGTGGCCCAGCCCTGCGACCCTGCAGCCGGCACCGTCCCGCTTTTCCTCGGGAGGCTGGGCAGGGGGCGAGGGAGCTGGCATCCTCGCTGCCACCGTCTTCCCGACGCGGCCACGTTTACAGACAGTCTGGGGCCTGGGGTTTCTCCTGCGGCCCCAAGGAAGTTTGCAAAGGAGCCCACAGGGCTCTGGGCTGCTGGATGTGAGCACAGAGCGTCAGGGTTGAACCCCGAGTCCCACCACACCACATCTTCAGACGCCCCTGGGCCATGAGTTATGCCCCCTCCAGCCAGGCTCCCCACCAAAGCCCCCGAGACGAAAGCAATGGCCTTCCTTCAGTCCCCACAGGACACAGTCCACACCCCCAGCTGTCTCTGCACTCTCGGCGGGGACAGCTGTGACACTGCTCCCGGGAAGCCGCCCCCGCCTCCCGTTCCGGTCCCCACTGGGCCCCGAGTCTTTGAGCCCCAAGGAGGTGGGTCCCAGGAAAGACCAAGGGCCCTTGCATCAAGGTCTGAGAACTGGGGAGTCCAGGATAGGCCAGGCCCTCGGCAGAGGCAGAAGGCGCCGAGAGGGAGCACTCGAAGAGGGGCCTGCCGCACCCCCCGGGGCCCTCGCTGGCTCCCTCCCTCCTCCGGGGAGGCGCCCTCTGTGGTCTGGCCGGCCACCTCCGCCTAGTCCAGCACACAGCAGGCACCCCCGGTGCACAAGCACCTTTGACGTGGGTTTCCTTCACATGAAAGCAACATTTTTCTCCAGAAAATTCTGAAACTCACCAGTACTGGTGACTCCTGACTCTGGAGGCCCGGCCTGGTCAGAAGGGAGCGCTGGTCGCCAGGACAAAGATGGGGCGTGTGGGCTGGGGGTGGGGACAGGGTGATGCTTTAGGACAAAGCAGTCCCCAGCGCTGGGCCCTGACTGCAGCAGGCAACCCGTCGGCCTCGGAAGGAGCATCTTGTACTTCCTGTGCCCAACGGAGAAGGGGGCCCTGAGGGTGGCGGCAGGAAAGGCTGAGTCTGCAACAGAGCCCTGGGTCACCCGCCATCTGATCTGCCTTAGAAGACCGTCATGTCAGCAAGGAACACACAACAATGGCCATCTTTCAGTGACATCATTTCCTGGCAAGGGTTTCCATGCTCCCATTCGCCCGGCTGCATGCTGAGTGTCAGCACTGGAGGGTCCAATAGGCTCACAGGACAGCGTTGAGCAGAAGGCAGGCACGAAGAAGGTGCTCAATAAACCCTCACACAGCGCCTTTTGCTTCACTCCTACAGCATTCTTGGTCTGGAGTCAGTTCTATTCTGTTGCTAATTTCCTACCAGGCCACACTCTCTCCCTCACCCTGTCCTTTCTGCTCAGGCTTTGAATTGAGGGTTTAAGAGATTCTGAGATTTCCCCCCCCCCACACACACACACCAGGTGTATCTGTGGGAGGATGAGAGGCAAAGGTACCCTAAAAGGCCCTGACACTTGTGTGCCCATGCAGCAAGTCATTTGGTCCAAAGCGGCTGGTGCAACCAGATCGCTGGTTATTTCCAGGTTATCTTCCCACCTGACACCACACCTCATCACAAACATGAACACAAAGTAGCCCGTGACTTGCTACTGGAGGGGTGGGTGAGAGGCTTAGTTCCCACGGAGAATGAGTGCTGAGCCGCCAGCCGGAGCCCAGAGCCCCTGGCGTGTGAACCCCTGCAGGGCATCGAACACACCCTCCCGGCAGCAGGCACCCACACGCTCCTGTCACTCCGCCACGGCCCAGCTGGGCACTCCATGCGAACACCTGCGCCCGCCACCCGCACTGCCCCTCACGTCTGCCGCTGCCTTCAAGTCCCTGCAGGTGTCAGTCGGCTCCGGGGACACCCGAGACCCCACCGCCCTCTGCTGTGACGTGTCTCTCTACAGCCATCGTGAGTGCCGAGTTAGTTCCCGGGGTTTGCAGCCACTTGCCCCTGCGCGCTGCCGTATCCGGCTGAGTTCCACAAGCGCAGCGACTGTGTTTCGCTCCTATTTTTAGTCCCAGGATGGGGTGTACCACAAAAATAGGCACCTGCTAAATATCAGACGAACGGACAAATATGCATTAGAAGGATGACTGTGAGTGCTGGCCAGGAAGCCCCAGAGCCGGGGCGGGGTCCCCAAGCCCACAGGAGAGAGAGCCAGAGGCCCCAGCACACCCTCCAACCTCCCTCGGGGGCCTCGGGCACACTGAGTCAGGCGCCCCGGGGCTCAGCATCCCAGGCCCTGAAAGGAACTTCAGGTTCGGACACTTCACGGAGAGAAGAAACCCTACAGGATGGACAGGCAAGAGGAGCCTTTCATTTTTCAAGACCCATTTCTCATGAACTTCCAAATGACACCCCACAGGGTGCCATGGAGTTAATCCTCATTTACATGCAAGGAAACTCTTGGTAACTGCAATGAGCAGGGAGAATTGCCATGATCCATCTCCCAACTCCAAGAGCTAGATGAGAAAAGCTCTCCCCACCCCTCCCCCCTTCTTTTCCAGTAAGAGATCCTATAAAATAGTGCATGATTAATCACCCAAGCCCTATCGGGAGAGACGGAAAACTCCTCTGCTGTTCCCCTGTAGGATGAATGCATCAGACTTTTTCTGGGAATTGGGCATTTCCAAGAAAGGAGATACGGAGAGCAGGAGAGTAATGGGTGTCCCGAGAGGGAAAAAAATGCAAAACTTCTCAAAGTGATAAGCGCCAGGGAAAGCGGGTCTGGCTTTCCCAGCCGGCTGGATGAGAAGCGGCAAACTCGGAGGGTTTCCCAAAGAAGGCCATTCTCCAGTCTCGCCGCCCGTGCTGCGGGTGACCGGGTGCAAAGCAGAGGCAGAGGCCTGGGAGGAGCTGGAGAGGCAGGTGGCATATTTGTGACCTGCAGTGATGTCCGTATGACGGGGGCGGGACTCCCCAGACGAAGAGCAGCAGCCTGGCCTGGCACTGGGGTTCTTTCCTGACGCCTCTGCAATTCTGAGCAGACGAGCACTGGAGGAGCGCCGACCTCAGGGAACTGGCAAGATGGGTGCGAGTATGAAGGCCCAGTGAAAGGCACTGGGCTGAGCAACCCGCCCCTGCCAGAAACCGGAGGCAATATCTGCACTGGGATGTTTTACGGGGCGCAGACAAAAGGGGGGGCATTAAAAACCAAGTATCCATGGCACTTGCCCAGAAGCTTGGAGCTCACTGGAGAAAACTGAAAGTGGAATCAAATCAAAATCACAGTGAAAGCTGCGAAGTACAAGCGGCGTCTCAAATACTCACCCGACTCAAACAGTCATCCACATGCTACAAGGGGCCAGGCTGAAGGGCCTGGAGAAATTTCTGAGCCAGGCCCCGTGGGTGGAAAATGTGCAGCAGGAACAACGGAGATCATGAAGGACACATAAAATAAGGAAATGAATGTCACAGGCAAGAGGGGCCCGAGTCCTGAGGTCCTGGGTACTCCTGCAGGCTGGCATACAGAGGAAGATGCTGCTTGAACAAAGGCCCTTAAGGATGCTAAAAATAAGCTGAAAGTGTTGATGTCAATGAGCTCATGGTACAGATTAACAGACGAGGAAACTGAGGTAGAAGTGAACTGTTTAAAATTCAAAGTGATGAGTCACAGGGTGGAAGGCCGGGCCCAGGACTCCGGATTCCTGCGTCCATGTGGTTTCCTACTACGGCTTTCTGCTGGATCCAAATGTGCTCTGAAAGCTCTTTGTCACTTTCTAAATGGGAGCTGTGTGAATCAAAAAAGGAAATGTAAGATCCCAAGGAGGAGGGAGTTATGGAGAACAGAGATTCGTATGCGGAAGAACATATTATATTCATAGCTCCAAAAACGCAAAACTAAAAACGTTGGACTAGCAGAACTATTGAGTAGGTGGCTTTGTTAGAAGTTCACTAATTATAGAAGTGCTGATGACCAGATTTAGAAGAACTATAAGCTGAGTTAGACTATCTAAACTAATAGCAGGTTTAAGGGAGACCAACTGATGAACACTTGCAGTTTTGTGCTTATGAACAGAAATTGTGACATTTCACGATGCATAAATGATGACGAAAGTACTGAAGGCATCCGAGCAAGTTGCAGTTCCCCGGGGAAGCTATTAACAACTTCACATTCCAGAATGTGGATTCAATGTACTGAAAAACGTCTGTCTGGGGGCTGAAGGAATAGTACAGATGGTAGGGTGTTTGCCCTGCACGCAGCCGACCTGGGTTCAATCCCCGGCATCCCAGATGGTCCCCTGAGCTCGCCAGGAATAATTCCTGAGCACAGAGCCAGGAGTAACCCCTGAGCATTGCTGTTTATGATTCCTCCCCCCCCCCCAAATCTTTAGAAAGCTTGTAATAAATAAGCATGAAAGAATGCAATTAAGATCAAAGACCAGGTTAAGCTCTTTAGCTTCTTGGGCTCCTTGGGTCTACGAACCAAATAAAATGCTGTTATGGTAGTAATATGTAAACTATTCAGTCACTGATTTTTATGACTATTAAATAAGGTAGGAGAATGGCATTATTTATAAGAAAACAAATAGGGCCAGAATGACAGTACAGTGGGGAGGGTGCTTGCCCTGCATGTGGTCGACCGGGTTTGATCCCCGGCACCCCCTGCACCTCCTAAGCACCACCAGGAGTAAGCCCTTCGAACCGCTGGGTGTGGGCCAAAAATAAAAACAACAAAGACACAAAAGTAATATTTGGAGCTAAAGGGCAGTATGTCAGCAACAGTCAAATAATTTTTTTTTAAACTAGTGCTTTGGACTCTTTATATTTCTACTATAAACTTGACAGTTAAAAAAAAACCTTTCTAATTAAAAGATGGTAAAACCCAGACCTGATCATATAAAGATACTACCCTCTAGCTATACATAAAAAAGGAAGAAAGAAGCTAGAATTTTACATAAAAAAAACCATTACATATGCTTTAAAGTTTTACAGTACATATTTATATTTCTTTGTGCAACAGAAGCATGCATAATTCCCGAATCATAATATAACATGGCCAGCTTTCCCCAATTAAGGAACCGTGCCAGGTTTGGCTATATCTGTCTTCCTAGAATGGGGAGCCTCCACGTAATCCTGGAATTTGACGTCTAAAGGAGTCAAAAGTAGGTTAGCAGTGCTTCTTATAGAAAACTGCTTAATACAGCTTATTTCTTAATCAGCTAAAAACGGAAAGAACAAATGGCATTGAAGGCGTATGAAAAAAAAAAAAGAAAGAAAAACTTAGTATTACTTCTGAACAAATGGCAATAGATTAAAAAGTGCAAGACCAACCCAGAAAGAGGCATCTGGACAGGTGAGAGGCTTACTCCCTTGAACTTGAAATGTTTCACTGGGGAAGAAAAGATCAGTAAGAAGCTGCAGGCCAGCCGCCCCGAACAGCTGCCGTCTGCTGCAGGACCGGACCCGGGCCGGGTGCCTCCTCTGCTCTGCTGACTCCTCCCCTCCCCTCACCCCTGCGACAGCAGAACCGGAGCAGCGTCTGCAGGAGAATGAGTTGCCACGTAACCAGGTCGGTCATGGGACGTTCTCAACCACATTCAGAGCATGGGAGTTCCCACATTTAGTGGCCTTTCTAGGATTTTAATGCCTCTTGGGAATGCTGGCTATAAGTTCTTGGGAGACTTTGAAGACGGGAGTAAATTTCCCCTTGCAACCAATATTCTATGATTAAGATAACTTAAAAGGAATCGTGCAAGTCTTCTCCAAGTTTGGAGGGAAAATGAAAAAGACGCCTTCCTCCTGAAAGGACAGGCACAGTCACAGATTATACAAAGTAAAGGGATTTAGATAATGCTAACAGAGGTACTAAGAGCAAAAGTCAAGGCAGTTGGTGATTTGGCCACTGATACTGTGGCAGGGAGGGCGGAATCTCTGGTTTACTTCAGTCTTGACTCCTCCAAACACCACTCACTCTCTTCTTGGAATTGCTCTAACCCCCCAATACTTCATCCTTTCCCACGCAGAAATGTACGTGGGCTACTGGTGAGATGAGAACCAAGTTCAAAGATCCCAAAGTGGGAGACACTGTTTTCCTGCATCCTACCTACTGTAACTGAACACTGGGAATTTACTGGAATGGAGGATTTATCATGAGTCAGATTGCCTTTCCAACCAAAACATCTGCTCTACAAAGGCACGGCTGCTACAATCCACTTCCTCTTGGGCCTGGAGAAGGACCAAGTTGTAGCTTAGCCCTTTCCTTAAAGCCACAGAGACCATGAAATGAGAAACAAAAGAATGAACAGATGATAGACTCTTCCAACTTCCACTCCTTTCTTGGACGGTATGAAAAACGACACTAAAACGGAGAATTTACAGTGTCCAGTATCACTAAAGGACAGTCAGCTCGGAGGAATCGTCAGGCCTTTATCAGAATACTCAGACTGACAACAGCATGGCTAGACCCAGTTAATTCTTTGGTATCTGAGGAAAGAAGGGCAACACATGAGGGAGAGGATGAGGCAAAGGATCTCATTCTTCAAGGATATCTTTCAACAAAGATTGACTGAGTATTCGATGCATCGAATACTAGAATACTATTCCAGGAACATTCAGGGAATAAGCTACAGGATAAGCTACCTTTACCTCTCAACGGATGAACAAGTCAATTCATAAACAATGCAAAGCTCTGACCCCCAACAGTCGGTTCTTAATAACCAGCACCAACCATTTTTTTCCAGCACCTACAAGTAATGAGATAGTTTCAGGAGCTATATTTTCCTGCTGTGAACAAATTCTGGCACTTGTCAAAAAAAAAGCAACCTTGGACCCCTCCTTTGGAGATTATGATTCAGTACGTGAGAAAGGATCTTGGAAATCTGAACATTTTCGCATGTACCAGGAGACTGAACAGCCCAGTCACGTTTGGAATCTACTGTCCGAGATATTGATCTTTAAACACTGCAAATGAAGTCTTATCAGTGAAAAATGTTTGAGCTCCAATCAATTGATCTCTCTGGAGTGACTGATAAGCTCTGTACATGAACTGCTGGATCAGCACGGCGTGAAGATCCTGAACTGTGTGCAAATGGGACAAACTGAAATCGGGCGAGATAAAAAGGAACAAATGTTTCTCCCATGCATGGACAGCTGCACAAGCTGCAACTTACCCCACGGGGCCCCACCAAGTCTAGAGGCTCCTCATCGGCACCAAGCACCAGACAATAACGGGTCAGGGAGGACCAGAGCTGTGCTTGCTTCGGCAGCACATATATTAAAATTGGAAAGAAGGACCAGGGCTGGAGAAGATTCACCAGTGGCGTGTGTGTGTGTGTGTCTGTGTCCTTATATCCTCAAAAATCCATATACACATTATTTTCTAGTGCACACAAGGACATTCTCCAGGACAGATCACATATTAAGGGCATAAGACAAACCTACATAAATTCACAAACATACAAATCATACCAATTATCCTACCAGACCACAAAGCCACAGAGACAGAAATTAATCATAAGAAGATGTGGAGAGGGGCTGGAGCAATAGCACAGTGGGGAGGGCGTTTGCCTTGTACATGGCCGACCCAGGTTCGATTCCCAGCATCCCCTATGGTCCCCTGAGCACCACCAGGCGTAATTCCTGAGTGCAGTCAGGAGTAACCCCTGTGTATCGCCGGGTGTGACCCAAAAATAAAAAAAAAAAGATGTGGAGAAACTCTAACACATGGAGATCGAACAACACGCTACTAAGTAACAGCTAGATCAAAGACAAAATCAAGAAAGAAGGAAAAAAATCCCTTGAGACTAATGATAATAAAGAAATAAGCTATGAAAATGAATGGGGCAAAAGCTGTACTTAAGAGGAGAACGCAGAGCAATACAGGCCGACATTAGAAAAAAATAAAGATAAAATCAACAGCCCAGACTCCCATCTCAAATATCTGGAGAACCAACAACAAATGAATTGAAAGATAAGCAGAAGAGAGGAAATAATAAAAACCAGAGCAGAAACCAACAACACAGAAACCAAAAAAGCAACACAAAAAAATAAACATCAGTGAAACCTGAAGCTGGTTCTTCGAAAGAGTAAATAAGACAGACAAACCTTTGGCTACACTCATGAGAAATAGAGAAAATACCCAAACAAATAGGATCAAAAACAAAAGAAATTACAACAAATTCAAGAGTACTTAATATGAACAACCCTACTGTGTTTAGCTAGAGAACCCAGAAGAAAATTATTTCTTCTAAAACAGATTCTTAGAAACAAGTAACTTCCCTAAACTAAATCAAGAGGAAATAGACTGAATAGGCCAATCACCAGCAAGGAAATTTCAACAGTAATTAAGAATCCCCCCAAGAACTAAAGTCCTGGCCCAGATAGGTTTACTGGTGAGTTTTATCAAACCTTTACAGAAGACTTAACTGCTGTCGATCCTCAAGCTCTTCTAAAATACTGAAGAAACAGGATTCCCTCCTAACACCTTGTGCAAAGTGCGTATCCACTGGTACCCAGGTTATAAACTGGGCCAGAGGCATGACTCCAGTGCTCTGGCACAAGCCTCACCTGTGTGTCACCCTGAACTGGATCTACATCAGCGAATGACACCCCCACGAACCACCAGGATAGCCCCAGAGGACCCCAAGCACCACTCTCGGAGGCCCTGGCGGCCCCGGAATGGCCACCACCAAGCTGCCCTTTCCTTTCTTGGACCACCACCATGAGAAGTGAAACCCACAAACACAGGATGGCTTAGCTCTACATCTTCACACTATATTTACATATGGTACACAATTTTTATAGAGAGCTTGTATGATTATATGATTATTTATTATGATTATTTGAATCCATTGATCAAAAATGTTCTTGTGGTCTTGGGGACACGCCCACAAGCCCTGGTGGCTTCTCCCAGTCAGGGCTCAGTTGTCCTTCCTGTCAGTGTCCAATGGGGCATGAGGTGCCGGGGATGGAAGCCCAGCCTTCAGCGTGCAAAGTCTACGCTCTACCTCCCGAGCTCTCTCTCTCTCTGGTCTCCATTAAAAAAATAATTTAAAACAACCAGCAGTAAAAACTGACCTCAGCAAAGTTGCGGGATAAACATTTGTTTGAAAGCGTATGTACTACAGACCCCAGTTAGAAGAGACTCCATTTATAATGCTAAAGAAAAGCTTAATAGGTGGGTATTAATTTAAATCAGAAAATTAGAGGCTTAGTCAGATGACATCAAGTCTGATGGCAGAATCCATCTTTCTTTGATGGATAAATGGGTAAGTATAATTTGTTCCAGTGCTGGGAAAAACTAAAAATAGTAAGAATGACAACATTCCCCAAATTATTATGTATAGTGAATACTGATTTTTACAGAACTTGATATTGGCACTAAAATACAAATTTTCAAAAGAAAACCATTGAAGTTATTGCTACTCCTTTCAACCTCTCTAATGGTATAAAAGAAAGTGTGTGTGTTTTTAAATGAATTAGTTGAACTAGAAAAAAAAACTCAAAATAGAATTCATAAAATATATAAAGATTCTTATCCACGACAAGCCTGAAGTAATCCTATTAAAGAGGGAAAAGAGCCAGAGAGGAATTGGAAAGTCAACAGAAAAGCAAAGAAAAAAATCCAAACCTTCAGAGGTCAGCCCATTTGTGCAAGCCAAAGAATAAAGATCCACAAAGAAGAAAAACAGAATTACAGATTTATCCTAACTATGGAAGAGAGAAAACTTCATCAATGCCAAATAAAAAAGTAAAATATCACAGACAAGAGATTTTCAAATGCAAAACAGAAAAATTCTACTTGGCAAAATGCATATGATATTACCTACAACATATGAAGTATCTAAAGAACAGAACACTAAACGTGATTAATGTCCATGATAGCAGGTTATTGCCCATGGGTATAAATAGTCAACTAGATTTTTCTGATAAAGTAGCTCAAGGACATGAACCCCAGAAAAATGTACAACTTGATGCCACAAGGAAAGACCTAGTAGAGAAGCATCATGTGACTATCGACAGCTAAAATAAAACAAGACAGAAGTGTAACTGGGCCAGGGTTAGAGCACACAAGCTTTGCTTTCTTGCCCCGTACTCCCCCTACCCCCCCACCCGACTCCCCCTCCAACCCAGGTCCAGTCAATTCCACCATTTTCTGTTTCTATCTTGTGAGTCTTGCCTGGCTACATATAAATAAACATCCACTTTCTATACATTTTGAGAAAGAAATCTGAATTTCATTGTCCTATCTCTATAGAGACCCTCCACTGCAAACCCAAACCACGGTACCATCTTGCTCTTGCTTTAGAGACTGAAATAATTTATCAACTACTGTAACTGGTCTCTCTTTTCTAGCTTAAATGCCTTGCCAGAATCTGCTACCTTACCTCCTGAGATTGACCATTCTATCCCATGGATAGTTTGTTTTTGTTTGGGGGCCATACCTGATTAGGCTGTGGGCTTAATCCTGGCTCTGGTATTCAAGGATCACTCCCAGCGGGGTGCAGGGGATCATGAGGTAAGAGAGATCAAATGCATGGAAGCCTTACCCACTGTACTATCTCTCCAGCCCTCAATGAATAGTTTTTAAGGCAGGGCTCTTAGGCCATTCCATAAGAAACAGAATCTTAATTAATCATGGAGATAATTTCCACATTGTGGAATACATTAAATTGGTCTACTTTCTGCTGACTGTAGTCATAATTTTTTTTTTAAACTCCTTATCCTTTGACTCAACAATTTTACTTGGGAAAATTATTCCAAGGAAATAATCCAAATAAAAATAACAAAAATTAGTACAAGATTTTAATAGCAATACTCTTAGAAAGAAGAGGAGAGAGGAAGTGGAGAAGGAAAGAACAAAGGGAAAGGCAGGATGAAAGCACAATTTAAATATCTAACGGTAGGAGAATGGCTGATAAAACTATGAAATGTTAACACAATGGAATGTTCTACAACTTAAAATAGCAGCTATGTAAACCACAAACACATGGGAACAGTGGAAAAGTGGTTCAGTGATATTAGAACTGAAAGGGTTTGGAAATGATTTGCCCCCTCGTACCCACCCCGGGGCCCAGACTATGCAGCATTCTTTCTGTAGCTTCTCTCATCCCCTCAAGAAAGGTTTTTTTTGCCCCCCAACAAGTTCAATACTTTTTTTTTTTAATCAACTATACCTAAAAACCGTAGTAACTTCCCTGCTTCTTAATGAGTGTCTCTACATATGCCAGGAGATTTCTAAAGCTATGTACAATTACACAGTGTTATTATTACTTTTTTTAAACAACGGCATTTCTGACAGATGCCCTTCAATACTTCCACGTTAGGACTATTCACCTCGCTCCCCTGGCAGCAAGGATTGATACCCTCAAATGCATGCTGGCCCTGAATCAATGCAAGTCTTGCCTGGCCAGTCAGGAGCCCTTTCTCAGCAGCTCAACAGAACAGGGAGAGGCATGTCTGAATCCAATCTGGGTCATTGTCACTGTCACTGTCATCGCGTTGCTCATCAATTTGTTCGAGTGGGCACCAGTAACATCTCTCATTGACAGACTTATTGTTACTGTTTTTGGGATATCCAATACGCACAGGGAGCTTGCCAGGCTCTGCCGCGTGGGCTCGATACTCTTGGTAGCTTGCCGGGCTCTCCAAGAGGGGTGGAGGAATTGAACTCGGGTCAGCCACATGAAAGGCGAACGCCCAACAGCTGTGCTATAGCTCCAGCCCCCAATCTGGGTAGGTATCCAAATTCTACTACTTCACGCCAGACTCTAACATGTTATGCTAGTGAAGTTTTCTCATCCTCAGGTTTCTCAAAATTTTTTTTGAACCCTAAAATCGACTTCTATTATCTGGAGCCAATGCTAAGCACAGAATGAGTGTGCTATAGTATTATTTTAAATGATTGATCTTCTTGGGGGCTGGAGTGATAGCACAGCGGGTAGGGCACTTGCCTTGCACGTGGCCGACCCGTGTTCGATTCCCAGCATCCCATATGGTCCCCTGAGCACTGCCAGGGGTAATTCCTGAGTGCAGAGCCAGGAGTAACCCCTGTGCATCGCCGGGTGTGACCCAAAAAGAAAAAAAAATTTAAATGACTCATCTTCTTATACGTATCTAGTTCTCGATACAGACTTAGCTCTCGATATCCACCCAGGATTCAAACTATTACAATGGACACTCTGAAGCACGTATGGTCATCTAAGCGAATGACCTAGGCCCATATTAGTTACCTTCACAAAGGAAAGTCGAGTTCTGAGCCACAATATATGTGATAAAGGCATTGTTAAGGAAAGTAAAGGGAGGCATTAAATAACAAACAAAACAAAGCAAACAAGACCCAAATTTGGTGTGGGAAGGCCTCCCGGATGGCCTAGCTTATGCCCCTAAAGGTGCTCTGTCCCCTCCCAGCCAATGGAGAAACTACTCTGGAAGATGCAATAGTTTAGCAAAAGTAGCAAACTTCACAGTAGAACAGTCCTCAGCTCTCCGTGGAAGAGGATGAGCGGAAATACACCTGGGTGCGTGTCTGCGTACAAAACTCCTGGAGGGAGGTACAAGGAAGTGTGCAAAAAGACTCAGAATAATAATAGTGGGTTTTCTGTTGAAAATTGAATGTAAGCAAAGAGAGAGTAAAATGAAAATCATCTGCCACACAGGCAGGGTGGGGATGGGATGGGGGGTATGCTGGGGTTCTCGGTGGTGGAACATGTGCACTGGTGAAGGGACGGGTGTTGGATCATTGTATGACTGAGACTTAAACCTGAAAGCTTTGTAACGGTTCTCACAGTGATTCAATTAAAAAAAAAAAAGCAAAAAAAAAAAAACAACAAAAAAACCACAAAACCCAAAGGGACTGCCTATAGAGCCTTGTTTTGTATCTGTTTTGAGACCACACTCAGGGGCCCCAAAACAAATACAGGGGTTCCTCCTGCCTCTACATTCTGCTGGGGGTGTAAAGCAGGACTTCTTAAACTTCTCACTGATCACCCCTTCACCCAAGAAATTTTACAGGACTTCAGATATAAGGAAGGTAATACAAAGTAAGTATCCAGATCAAACTCACTGAGAGTAAATCTTAAGAAATTGTACTTTAAAACAAATTGTTTAAAAATACAAGCTACAGGATGCTGTATGGGATTGTGATCCACAGTCTAGGAAACAGCGGTGGAGGGCAGGGAGGGGCATTTAGCGCATGGAAATGATACGAGAATTAAGTTTTTTTTACTATCACTGTATTACTGTGTCACTGTCATCCTGCTGTTCATCGATATGCCCGAGCGGGCACCAGTAATGTCTTCATTTGTCCCTGTTATGTGCTAGTGTAGCCCAACGGCATCTGCTTGCTCCAGGAACACAAAGAGCACATTGTTGTTGCTGTTTTTGGCATATCAAATATCACTATATTCATATTTATACACTTCAATTTTGAACCATAGAAAACTACTGCCTAATTAATTTTCAGGTCAAGCTCAATTATTTCTAAAACATTCTATAATATTTCTACTCATAGTATTTTATAATTATGTAATTTAACTCGTAATGATATAGTCAAATATTTAACAGATATTTTTTGTCTGAGAACAATACACTTCTAATTAAGTTCATAATTTCAAATACAAAATCCTTACGTCGGACCAACACGAGTATCTTGAAACACTGCATTCTGTAATTAACACAATTTCATCTTTCTATAGTTACACCTTAATGCTTTAAATTTATTGAAAAATAATAAAGATATACTGGACACACATCATAGGCCAGACCCATGAGTAAGGCCTGAATTAATAGAGCATTCATTATAATGACCACATAAAATCTCACTATAGATTTAAAAACAGAACATAAGAATGACATTATCACTTCTTTCTCAATATATAGATGTTTGTATTGTTTTAAAATATTTCACAGAAAGCTTTCTTAAATCTCATTTTAAAATTTTGGACCAGCATCTGAGCAGAGAGCCAGAGCCATCTCTCAATAACCCACCTGGAGCCCATCTACTCTCAAGAGACTAGAAAACGCTCCTGCCTCTTTCAGTGGCTCCTTCAGTCTATCATGGGACAGATAATTACATGGTTGTTACTTCGTAAATTAGGGTCCCAGCACCCTGGTTTCTCATACATTCATGCTATCAATTTCTCACAGCAGTATTAACGTTTAAATCTCATGTTGGGTCCAAGTATTTCACAAAATAATATGCATCTCTGTCTTAATTATTATTCTAACTTAGTTCTTCTCCATCTTTCCATTCACTATTAATGCTCGGCCACCTCAAGCCCATTTTCATCCAGTGTTTAAAAAGCACAGTGGATGGGCAATAAACATATACTGGAAGTGAAAATGAACAAAGGAATGATTAAGTCATAACAAAGTTAAATACACACTGAAGTCAAAAGGAACCAGGAAACCACAGGGAATACTCTGCATTTATTCCTAATAGAAGTATACAGGTCAACCGGCTCTCAGCGCCAGAGCTCAACCAAGAAAGCAGTATGTGCTACAGTAAATAAGTATGAGTTTAAAGTAAAATGGCGGGGTCAGACCCAGCATCACGACTCACTCGCTGGGGGAACCTAAGCAAGACGCTGAGGCTCTGACTTAGTTCTGTCCTCTGACAACGGGAGTCTGTCTACCTCGTGGGATTATTGGGATGAACGTGTGAAACACTCTTCATGACAGTTTTGTGGTGGTCAAGGACGACACCCAAGTGTAAATCATCATTTTTAAAATCTGGATCAAAATAACACTTATCTGTTATGCATCAAAATAGCATACATCGTTAGCTTGTAAAACACACCGAGATCAAACATAATAGGAGAGAACTACATCGTACAGTTCTCCGAAAGTTGCTTTTTCTATACTTTCTGGGAATCATCAGGTGCGTCCTGAAGACACGGCCAGCAAGAGGGCACTGATACGGCCGCGGCTGCACGGCGTCAGGCTGCTTGCCCAGCACACAGCTGCAGCCAGCACTGACCCTGGGGCCATTCCTGGCACCACATCTGGTCCCCTGAGGACAGCCAGGCTTGGCCCTTTGAGCACAAAGCCAGGTGTGGCTTCTGAGCACTACTGGGTGTGGCTTCCTGCTCCCATTTCCCCCCCCCCCCCAAAAGAACACAAAGACAAAGAAGACATGTTCTTACCATCTGACCCACAAAGAGCGCTCAGTGCAGAGGGGACAGCAGAAAAGAGGACAAATGACCACGGGGAGGGAGGGGGGAGTTAGAGGGGAGGGAGAGGGAGGGAAAGGAAGAGGAGAGAAAGAGAAAGGAGAGGAAAGAGAGGAGAAAGGAGAGATATAAGAAAGAAGGGAGAGAGAAAGAGACAAAGAGAGAAGAGAGAGAGGAGCAGAAAGAGAAAAGAGGAGAAAGGAGAAAGAAGAGTGAGAGAGACAGAGAGAGAGGGGGACAGAGGGAAGGAGGGAGGAGTGTGTGTGTGTGTGTGTGTGTGTGTGTGTGTGTGTGTGTGTGTGTGTGTGACTGTGCTCAAGGATCACTCCTAACAGGCTTGGGGGGTTGAGGGTGTGGAAAGAACCCGGGTCCGACACGCTCAAGGCAAGCTCCTGACCGGGGTAGCATGTTTCTGGTTCCGAGGGGGAGATAGTTTAACACTGACTGGTTAGGTCCAAAATAATTTTGGGGAAAGAATGCCTTCTGCCCTCTTTTTCAACCAGGTCTGTGTTTTGAAGACTCCTAGGCTGCTCTTCATGGTCTGGCTATTATTTGGATAATCTCTAATTTATCTCAGTAGTATTTTGAAATTTCAGTATAGTGATATTCTACATCTTATTTAAATTTATTCCTAAGCATTTTGCTGTTTTAATACTATTTTAAATGGTTTTAATTATATTTTTTTGTTTTTCTGAGTATATGTAAATAATAATACTAACTTTGCATTCTCTACCATTGCCAAATTCCCTGTTTGAGCAGCTATTTTTTTTATTTTTGGGTCACACCTGGCGATGCACAGGGGTTACTCTTGGCTCGTGGACTCAGGAATTGCTCCTGGCGGTGCTCGGGGGACCATGTGGGATGCTGGGAATCGAACCCGGGTTGGCCGAGTGCAAGGCAAATGCCCTACCCGCTGTGCTATTGCTCCAGCCCTTGAGTAGCATTTTTACAGACTACACATTCTATATACAAAGCTATAATATCTATAAAGACAGTTTTACTTATTCCGTTTCAAATCATTGCCTTTTCTTTTTCTCATCTTATTGCACCAATTAGCACTTCCAGTGCAATGGTAAGTAAAAGGAAAGCAGACATCCTCATGTTCTTCTTTATCTCGGGGGTAATATGCTTAAATGTGACCATTAAGTATGACAATATAGGTTTCTATAAAAAGACCTTAAATCAATTTGAGAATGTTCCTTCCTACTCAAGCTTGCTGAGTGTTTTTAAACTACTTATGATAAATGGGTGTTGTTATCAATGTTTTGTCCTGTCACTGTCACTGTCATCCCGTTGCTCATCGATTTGCTCAAGCGGGCACCAGTAACATCTCTCATTGAGAGACTTATTGTTACCGTTTTTGGCATATCGAATACACCACGGGTAGCTTGCCCGGCCTCTGCCGTGTGGTCGGGATACTTCTGGTAGCTTGACGGGCTTTCCGAGAGGGGCAGAGGAATTGAACACAGGTTGGCCGTGTGCAAGGCGAATGCCCTACCACTGTGCTATCACTCCAGCCCGTTTTGTCCTGTTTCTATTGAAATCATCATATGATTTTTCTGATGTACTTAATATAGCTACATTAGTGTTGTTGTTGTTGTTGTTGTTGTTTTTGCTTTTTGGGTCCCACCCGGCGATGCTCAGGCGTTACTCCTGGCTCTGCACTCAGGAATCACTCCTGGCGGTGCTTGGGGGACCATGTGGAATGCGGGGAATCAAATCCAGGTCGGCTGCGTGCAAGGCAAATGCCCTACCCACTGTGCTATCACTCCAGCCCCTACATTGGTTTTTTAAAGTTATATCAATCTAGTTCTCAAGGAAAATTTTCTACTTAGTCATTATGAAAATAAATACATATTTTCAAATAAAATATTTACTATCATTTGCTAATAATTTGTTAAAGCTTTCTCCATGTCAATCATGAAGGACAACTGTCATTTTCCATTTTTATATCATTCTAGATAATTTTTTGGTATTAAAGTTGTTCTTTTGGGGGGACCATGGGAACACCTGTTGGTTCAGGCTTATTCAGGGAACCATATCACTTGCCAGAGAATCAAACCAGGGTGAACTGTGTGCGAGCACCTTACCCCTGTACTAGCTCTTTTGCCCTAGAATTATTCTGACCTCCTAATAACCAGTTCTACTGAATTACCCCGAGTAGCTAACACTTACGGCTGATTCTTGCAATGTGTAAACCAAAAGTGCCAAACCCAGAAAGTGACTGCTAAATTTTATGTGACAATAATTAGACAAATGCTTATATATACACATTTTCTGCAAAGTATTTACTGCCAAAATACTATTTTTCCAAAGCTTAATAATGATAAAATTAAGTCAATATTTAACTCCTTAAGTGCCAGGCTCTTATCACTTGCCTTTCAGATGAAAGCAACTAATTTTGGATGATGTTAAATACCAAAGATTTGTACAAATTTGTTTTTCATAGCTCTCAAGCTCTGAGAAAGAAGACACTGAAAACATTACTTTCAGTCCAACTACAACTCTCACCTTCACTTGATATTCAGTCACAGGCTCAAAGAAGAGTAATGCTGGGAGGAATTTTAGAGATCATCAGTTTTAACACTGTCAACGTTTTACAGACGGATAAACAGACCCAGAATGAGAAATTACTTTTCTGACCCTACCTTGTCCATTCACAGTACAGGTTGGGATGGATCCGAGATCTTATCTCCTTCTCAAACGCTCTGCTCTCCAGGGATGAAGGGATTGTACAGTGGATAGAGTGTCTGCTTTCAAGAGGCCGATCCAGGTTGGATCCTGGTCCCCTATACCCTGAGCACCGCCAGGGTAGGTGTGATTCCCAAGTGCAGAGCCAGGAATAACTCCTAAGCGCCGCCAGGCATGGTGTCAAAACAGTAAAAAAGCAAAACAAAACAAAACAGAAATCCAAATACTCTATTCTCCCTGCTGCTCTCCCACCGAGAAGGGCACCTCTACTTCCCTATAAAAGTTTGAAAACAAACATTATGAACCCTGAGCCAGTAATGCCTCCTTGCCAGCAATCCATCGGTGAAAGACAACTAAAGGAGCTAGTTTTGATTTTTACCCAAATTTTAATCAAAGGAAGACCCCAACTGCGATAAGGCTGCATTCTAGTTTGGAACTGGAAATCAAGAAGTTCTGATGGACGTTAGAATTAATGGGAAAACAAAACTGACTCTCCTTCTCTATGAAATATCATAAACCGAAAAAATAAATTTATGTGGGTAGTTGAGTAAGAGACAATACTTTATTAGGGCCCAGGAATTAAAAAAAAATACATCAATCATAGCAGATGAAAGAAACAATAGTATGTAATATTCCCATTGTGCTTGCAATTAAGAATGTGTTTTTCTTATTTTGATTCTCACTGGATTCTTCCCAGACCCAGGAAAATAGAAAGACAGTTGTACGCTCATTTTTACAGTGCGGAGACAGACTGAGAAAGTACACTCACTATAAAACAGCAAATTATTTGAACCTTTGTCCTCCGAGTCCAGATAATAAAATCATTTTAATTTGCTATGACCGGGGGTTGGCTGCACGTATAATTTACACATGAATCTATCAAAAAGATGCCGCCATCTTAAAAATAAAGACGGTATAGAAGAATCAGAAGAATAGCCCCCGTGTTGTGACCCGGAGCTAGAAACATACATGTCAATTTCAAGCCCCAAATTAAATATTCTGATAGGTGAAACCTACAGGGAAGACAATGCGGACATGGAAACAACAGCTAGAAAAGAAACTACAAGAGGTAATTTACTTTTCTCAAGGACCTACGTTCTTTGTGCCAGCCATAATCACTCTGTCATTTAGCCATCTCTTGATTACTACCTTTTACTCATGTATTAAGAGTTAAGAAATAATTCTTAACTAAGACAGGTAAAAATTAGTCCAAGCTTATCTAAACACTGAAGACCAAGAAACCTGGCCCAGTGTTTCATCTGTGCTTAAGCCAACTCAAATGATGTATCTGAGGGACCTTCACATTCCCACATCTTCCCATAAATAACGGACTCAAAGCTCAACACACACACACACACACACACACACACACACACACACACACACACACACACAGACCCCAAACCAAAAAAAAAAAAAGGAGGGGAGAAGAATTTAACAATGATAAATATAAAGCAATTTAAAAATGAGTATCAGTGGCATTTGAAGTTTATTGTGATTGAATGTTTCACAGTATTTATCTCCAGTGGATCAAGTACAAAATTAACCAATGTACCATTCTGTAAAGTAAATATCAAGCCATCTTATTTCTTAGACTTGAGGTCAGAGGTTATAGGTCTGGGAAGACTACCTAAGTGCATTAAAAGTGTTTCCTCATCTGTAAAATGAAGATATAAAAACAACTGCATTCCTTTCTCAGTAGGCTGTTTGTTGTAAACTGCAAATCCAATTATGGGTACTATCATTTCTTATAATGCCTAGAAGTTTGGCTCTGGCTCAAAATTTAATTGAGAAGGGGAAAAGAATTGGGTCCTCTAGCTGCAGTTTTTAATTATTCTGCATTATTTGGGTGGTGGAGTGGTGGGGTTACACACTGACGGAGGTGTGACTCTCTACTCCCCCAAATTTTACAATACTGTACAAATAATGGAACAAATCAACAAAATTGGTGTATAAGCTACTTGTCAATATCAGGAACTCCAGCAAGTCAGAATGTAGAGATGGTCCAGACACAATTATTCAACGAAAACCCAAATATGGCTCACAGTGATGCTTGCTTTTGTATATCCCTCTCCAGAGACCGGGCTCCCAAGCCTGCCCACTTTCCAGGCACAGTGCCTGAGGGGTGGGTTTGCTCACACCCATCACAGTCCTGGTGAGGCGAGAGTGTTCAGTAAACACATGTTACAGGAATGAAGGAGAGGCCATTCATTCCTCCTGGAGTCGCATACTTGGGGCGGGGCGGGCTCTTAAAACTCAAGGAATGTGTAATGATGTTTTGATCACTTAATGTAGTTCAAATGGATCCTTTATAGTTAAAAAAAAAAGAAGAAGAAGAAGAAGAAGAAATCCAAAAGGGAAAGGCTGAGTCCATTTATTTTTACAAATATTTTTTGATACCCTAATAGGACAGGCACTGGACTAGACGCTCGGGATAGAACGATAAACTCAAAAGGTGTTCTTCCTCTTAGAACCTAAGACTTGTCACATTCAGGTGGACTGGCATGCATGCAGGTGCCCGCACACACATCAACACACACACAGTCACACAGGGGCAGACACATGCTCAAGCACGGCCCCTCGGTCTCGGGCCTGATGTGACTCTCCGAGCCTGTGAGTGAGGAGCCGTTTGCCCAGGTTGGCACTGAAGAGCCCTGGGGCTCCTTAGCATTGAGAACAATTTTTTTTTGTTTTGCTTTGTTTTCTAGAAGTGATCTTCACACCGAAAACTTATCTAGAATTGTACAAAAATAGAATATGACAGTTATTCCTCATGAATAACACAGAGAAAGCTTTAACACATTATTAGCAAATTGGAGTAAATATTTTATTTGAAAAGATGTGTCTTCTAAAGCAGTGACCTGCAATCAGAGCCGTCTGCTGAAATCACGTGGAGAGTATTAAAAACCAGGTCTCCTCAGTAGACTCCTCCCGAGAGATTCTCATTTAATGGGTCTGGGGTAGCACTGCAGCACTGTTGTCCTATTGTTCATTGATTTGCTCAAGCGGGCACCAGTAACGTCTCCATTGTAAGACATTGTTACTGTTTTAGGCATATAGAATAAATACACCACGAGGAGCTTGCCAGGCTCTGCCGTGCGGGCAGGATACTCTTAGTAGCTTGCTGGGCTCTCTGAGAGGGATGGAGGAATCGAACCCGGTCAGACGCATGCAAGGCAAATGCCCTACCCGCTCTTCTATAGCTCCAGCCCAATGGGTCTTGCATACCCCCCCCCCACACACACACAACACATGCCCTGGGAGTCTTGAGGACTGTTCACATGTGGCCAAGGTTGAGTACCACTGGCGTGGAGCATGGGGCAGCTCAGAATTGCCTGGGAATGAAATAACTACCCTGTGCAAGGGGAGTTCCTCCGCCTGGGACACAGAGCAGCGCAGAGGCCTAAGGCCCTCTTCACCCACTCTGGCTGCCGGAGCAATCCTGCCCCACACACCCACTGCAAGTGCTGACAGCACACAAAATCAGCTACTACGCGGAGCATCTACATGAGCGCACTCTCTAATGCAGAATGTCTAGTACTAGAGACCAGTCAGATGTTCTCTCACTGTTCTAAAAAACAATGATTATTTTTCTGAGTAGTCTCTTAAAATGTTTTTATTTGTAGTTCAGAAAACACAGACCAGAAAAAAACGCTACTTCTAATCTTTCTTGTAAGTTATACTATTTTTTAAAATCTGTGTGTGTATGTGTGCGTGTGTGTATGTGTGTGTGCGCGTGTACAAGCATTTGATCACCTTACAGATTGATATAGCACATTATTTTCTGTAACAGGCTACTTTCGGTTAGCAAGGCATTATGATGGAGATTTGTAGTTACGATAAACCAATGCAACTGCAGAAGGAAATGCAGATAAGCAGCAAGTCACCATTTCTGCTCCCCATTGCAGAAGCCCCAAGAGTAAGCTAGTGATACCAAATCGTGTGCCAACTGGGGTCAAAGGACATTGGCTCAAGGTCTGTATAAGTCTGCAGGAGGTGAGGACCCCTCCTTATAACCACAGGTCCCAGAAACTTCATTCATGCTCTTAATCATCTCAGTTTCCAAAAGCTTGATCAACATTTCTAGGATAATCTTCCTACAAACAACCAGACTTTTGTTTTGATTTTTTTTTTTTTTGTCTGATTGGGAACAACACCAGGCTGTGGTCAGGGCTTATTCCTGGCTCTGTGCTCAGCAAGTGGATGAAACCTGGGCTGGCCACATGCAAAGCAGGTGCCCTGACCAGGGTAATATCTCTCTGGCCCCACATCCAGAGACATCTTACTCAGATAAGCAAATGCTTTTAGCCTAAGTCCCACTGAAGATTCTCTCTTGCCAGACTTCTGAATGGCTTTCATTTTGTGACCATAGTTGTTAGATCATTCACAAAAGATCTATCTGTCCAGCTCTCTTGTGGTTAAGGGTGGATTTAGATTGTTGCAACTCTTACATCACAGAGCTGAAACCAGACATTCACTCCCGAAATAGAAGGAGCCAGACCTAGGTGATGTTAACCCCCCTCTGATCCCAGCCAACCAACCCAATACTGATTCTCTTGAGGACTTAAACATATGTACAGAAAAGACCCACTATAGCTGACATGTGAGGCTCTCCTGATGATCAAGACAGCTGACTGCCTGCCCTTCCTAGAGACAATCCTTCAAATAACAAACACCCGCAAGTCACAAACACACAAGACCCCTCACAATCTCTTAGTCTCTCTCTAGTCTCTGAAGTATGACAGGACCTCAGACTATTGAGACAAAAAGACTCCAATACACAAAATTCAAGCAACTCAGTGAAAGGAGACAAATTAAAAAGATAAAATAAAATCAACAAATGACACCCTAAAGATAGTGTGATACAGGTGTTTTTTATTTAATTCTGTGGGATCAAGGAAGATGAACTCAAAGAAATCTTCCAGAAAGCACAATCAAAAAGCAAATAGAAATAAGAAAGACATTAAGAAAACAAAAAGAAAAATTAATTCCAGAAGTCCAAGATTCAAAAACTGAGAGAGAGGTGGGGGGAGTGAAGGGGGGGAATTTTCAAAGGAAAAATAAAAAGTTTCTTACAACTGAAAGACCAGAGTCCCCATATTGTCTGTTTGGGGAGGTGACACCTGGCAATGCTCAGGGCTTACTCTGGCTCTCTGCTCATCAGGAATCACGCCAGGCAGTGCTCAAGGGACCATATAGGTTGAGCAGCCTGTGTGCAAAGCCAAGAGCTTCCCACAGAGCCATTTGGAAAACACATGAGCCCTAAGAACTTTTTCTGAAACAGTTTATATGAAGAGGAGGAAAGCTATCTCCAAATGATAGCTATATAATGACCCCAAGAGAAACTGCAGCAGTTAAATAACAGAACTATAGGGCACTGAAAATAGCTAAGGTCCTTGAAAACATGTTTCAACATTTTCCTTCCTCCAGGCAAAACAACACCTCAAGAGCGAATGCCATGCTAGAATGAAAAGCATTGTTAATCCTCAAACCTGTGCTCAAATAAATGCAATATACAAGGATCAGTAAAGAAACCTATCCAAGATGGAGAAGTTAACTTTGGGGTCTAAATAACTTTGTTGTTAATAATAAAATTAAATTAATAAGGAAATAAGACAGTTTTAGGGACTCAAAGGGGATGAGATTTCATGTTGAGTTTCCCTGTGGAGGTGGGGACTGTACTAATGTCTCAGTACACTGGGACATCCACGAACAAGACCATGCTGGACATGAACCTGGCAAGACATCCTCACAAGTCTTTCTTCCATTTGTCCAAGCCCTAAATCAGTCTCTCAATCGCCCTCGCTCAGTCGCTCAATTTCCTCTTTCTCTCCCAATCTATGAACTCAGTCTCTCAATTCTTTCTCTCTCTTTCTCTCAATTTTCTCTTCCCACTCCCCTCCCCGCCCATTTGGGCATATCCTATCTACAATTTACAGATGGACAAGCTCATTTAAAAGCTGACTAATTAAAATATATTGATCATAAAATATGTACTGTTATCTTTTTTTCCTTAACACATCCTAAAGCTAATCTTGGTTGAAAATATATATGTACTTATCCTTGTACAGCATAAGACAAGAATATAATTCAATGAAACCTTTACAAAATGTCAGATTAATTACAGTTTTTCAGTGCAGATGGATTTAAGGAAATCATCTCTGAAAACAGTACTCCAGTTAAAGTAAAATAAAGACATACTCTTCCCTAAGTCAGTGTGTGAGCGATGCCAAAATATTAAAACTGCCATATATTAAAGATGCCATGATATGAATTTTTCAAATAAATAGAAGTAGTTTGTGGTGCTCCTGAGGCAGTATCCTAGAAACAAGAAGGTTCTCTCTGGATAGCCAAACAGGAAGGATAAATAATATAAAGTACAAGAAATAAACTTGTAGTCACTGGGGCTAAAAATATATATATATATATATATATTTTAGAGAGATCATTAAGACACGAAAAAGTAATACATTCAAGATCCACTTACTGAAGCAACATTCATTACAGAGGAGTGGAACACGTGTGGGGAGGAGACGGGGCATTCTGGGAGAGTGACCAGTTGACCAGTGACACGTCACACACTGCGTCCCAACATTCAGATCTCACTGTACCTCTGAAAGTCAGGTTGCTACGATGTTCATCAAATCAACAAATTTTACCTCTCCTTCAACACAGGTCAGCCTGACATTTCTCTAAAATAACTTCTTTATACGGTTTTGAAATTCAGTGCCATAAAAGTCAGAGGCATAAATCACTTCTGGAGAATCCTTTTTATATTGTAATGCATTGTGCAATGACTTCATGTTTTGGTGGGCTTAAAAGATTGTTACTCAAGTTAAACATTAACAGAGACAAAATATTTATCTCCCAGCTAGGCTTAATCTGCACCTCCAAACAATTTATAATTATGTATTTGTTAGCAACCCAAGTGATACTCTATCCATCCCAAACTGAAAAGTGCTATTTGAAACATTTCCGATATGTCTGACTGAAGATGACGTTTTAAAGCAGCATTCAAGTAAAGAGGTTAAAAAGTTTCGTTTCTTGTAAAAATGGGTCAGAAACGCTTTTCACTTGTTTATCATACTGTTCTTCGACCTTCTATAAAAGCAATCTTCTCTTGTTTCTAAATAAAATTAAAAAGTCAGTTTCCTTTGCTCCCAACATTGCATCTAGGAGAAGTATACTGAGGGAGCTATAGACTCAACTTGTCCTTTTAAGTCAGTTACAGTCCTGTGTAAACTTCAGTCTTGTGTAAGTTACAGTTCAAGATAAATTACAGTCTTGTGTTACAGTCCTGTGTAACCTACACAGTCCTGTGTAACCTACACAGTCCTGTGTAAATTACAGTCCTGTGTAACTTACATTCCTGTATAAATTACATTCCTGTGTAACTTACAGTCCTATGTAACTTACATTCCTGTGTAAATTACATTCCTGTGTAACTTACAGTCCTGCATAAATTACATTCCTGTGTAACCTACAGTCCTGGTGTAACTTACAGTCCTCTGTAAATCACATTCCTGTGTAATTTACAGTCCGGTGTAACTTAGAGTCCTGTGTCAATTACATCCCTGTGTAACTTACAGTCCTTTATAAATTATATTCCTGTGTAACTTACAGCCCTGTGTTCCTCACAGTCCTGTGGTACAGCCCTGTGTAACTTACAGGCCTGGTAGGCGCCAGTCCTGTGTGAACTACAGTCCTCCTCAAGGCTACCTTCAATTTCTCTCTTGGGCAAGGTTTCATCATAGAGGAAGAGAAGGAAGGGCTTCTTGGAGCAGACCATGAACCCTGGTTCTGAACCAGTGACCCAGACCTGTCAGTCCCACTGCCCGGTGCCTCGGGGAACCCGGGAGCAGGACCCTGGGAGAACGCCCCCAGCAACAGACCAACCAACGGCCTGGAAAAGGCATCCACACTGTCTCCTGAAAACGCTAAGCTATAGGTTCCATCCACGTTCTACTTTCACATGCAAATGAAAACACACACACACACACACACACACACACACACACACACACACACACACGTCACCTTTAAGCTTCTATAATGTTTTTCTCTAGAAAACTCCCTATCTGCCTCATCTGTCAGCTAGTCCAGCCCAGACTGCTCCTGACCTCCCTCAGAGGAGACCCTTGGCGCACTCCCTGTCCTCCACACAGAGCTGACTTCCTGCTCCACACATTCTCCGGAGTCTTCCCAGACCCACTGCTGTGACCAAGCGGTGATTCCTCCTCTTTGCCCGCACTGGGACCCTCTCCGAGCCTCACGCATAGTGCGGAGAGTGTATGCAGCCGTCTCACCTCATCCGCTCGTGTGTGGAGTCACGGCCTTCACAGCCCCGGCGTGAAGGAAAAGGCAGCGGGCCCCTGCATCCTGCCCCCCACCCCGGAAGAGAGGGCAATGCAGCCAAAAGCGTGATGAAGACCAATGCGCCATGGTAAAGTTCTACTTAAATTAGGCTGACGTGTTCCCCTGCATTAGCAACTCAGAGAACGGGAAGGTTCTGTGTCTCCTTTTTATTTTCCTTACTAAGTCCAATGGAGAACACTGGTCTTCAGGAAGCAGGGCCTGAGCAAAAAAGAAACATACAAGGAAAGAACCGACCATCTTTCAAAACTGGGAGCACAGTGAGGGTTAGAGGGCTAGGCACTCGGTTCCTTCAGAGTAACCTTCCACTCGGTAATGTCCCAAGGGCGGAGTCTTCAGGGGGACAGGGGTGGGAGGGGACAGCAATGAGTCGGATACTGGCACTCTGGCAGAGATGTGGTGCCATGACACTGTAATACCAACATAACTGTGAAGCCTGGTATTTCAGTAAAAATAAAATTTCTAAATAAACGAAAATAACTGAAAGGGGTGGGGGAGGGGTGAATGTCCCGAAGACAATGCAAGTACATATAAGGCAGCAAAGTCATCAATAATCTCAGAAAAGTAGGTGGTCAGAGCCTCTCCCAGGAGGGAGGGGTGGCTAGTTAGGTCTGAAGGCGTAGGGAGAACGACAAGTCTGCATTCACGGTTGAAGAAAATGTATGAAAGAATTGATTAGAAATTACTGTCAAGTCCTAAGAGTCCCAGAGGAAATTAGATTCACAAACTTACAGTGAGCCAAATCAGTACGGTTCTGGGAATTTCTTCTAAAATGTTTTCTCATCATATTGCAAAGGGAAAAAAAAAAACACAGTGGGGCCAAGCAATGGCTTGGAAGGCCACGGAAGAGGGAGGGGCTGGAGAGAGAGGACAGGAGCTACATTCACTCCGGGTCACTACCCAGCACCGCCTGGTCCCCTGAGCACTGCCCAGTGAGCACCAAATGTCAGTTCCATTGGCGGATGTCGGAGAACTGGCAATGTCTAGGGCTCCAGCGAGCCAAATGTACGGCCCAACCCAAGGGAGAGGCAGGGAGTCGGGAGGGAGGCCAGAGAACACACGGGCTACGGGGACTGTCATCTCCTAGGTGCAAGCTGTCAGGCGGGTGAAAAGGAAGAGGGCAGAGGAGCCGTGTCCCGGGGTCCTCTAGCAAAGAGAACAGAGTGGACAAACTCAGTACGGCCACTGGGAAAGAACAGCGTGCGTGGGAAGGAATAAATTTTCATCCTTTCTCGAAGAACCAAGATAAGCTGGGCCGGGTGAGGCCGGCCCCAAAGTGGGGAGAACCCATGTTCGGTTAGAACAAGAGGGGGCACTTGGAAAGGGCAATGGAATGACTCAGGATGTTGGGGTGTCTCCGGATGGACCCACACTTCCCAGCACCGTGAGTGGGCTGGGCTGATCACCGCCAGTACCAGCTCAATACCCCGCAAGCCTCCAAACTAAGACGCCACAGAAACGACCACTCTAAAATGCCGCAGCTATGACTTTGTGCAGACGTCCATGTTTGGCGTTGTGTGAAGTGGCAGGTATGTTACTTCTCTCCATCCTGACTATGAGCCGGTTAGACAGGCATTAGCCTCATTTCACGGGAGAGGAAGCAAAAGAAAGCTCAGTGGCATAACCAGTGAGGGGCAGACATCCCTCAGAAGGCGACTTGGGGGCCATCTTTTCTTCTGTCGCTATGGTAGCTGTCTGGCTTGGTTTGGGAAATTTAAAATATTTCCAAAGATTAAAAAAATAAAAAGGTTTGAAAATAGAAGGACAGTTAGGAAAGAATAGGGAAGGCGCCCAAAGTCGCTCTCGCTGACAAAGCAGAGATTGTTGCCCAGGCCTCCCTCTGGCTAACTTCTAACAACTCACAGGGCAGAAACATTCCCCTCTCGACATTTCTGCTCCCCCTTCTTTGATCTCTGAAACCTCCCCTCTAAAGCTCTGCAGGCCCAGCTCTGAGCCACATCAGAGAACACACACCGTGTGTGCTTGTCTGCATTCTCCTAGGAAGGCACCGGAGAACCTTTTCAGGAATGCACCGCTTGCTTTCAGGAATACACCGCTTTCTTCCTACAAGTGAAAAACGCCTCGTGCTGACAACGTCCCTTTTCACCTCCACTGCGGCCATCAGCGGGGCTGCAGACTCCCCCCGGCAGAAACAGATGGGGGCCAAGGACAGAAATCTCAGGCGGCTCCTACTGTCCAGCCTCAATATTTGCTGTGCAAGAAAATAATCTCAAAGGCAACTAAACAACCCTAGGCTGTCTCCACTGCTGTTGCTATTAACTCATTACGGCCGGAACACGAAACATATTATTGAGACCTTAATTTTCTGCAATGTACAGAACTGTTTTAAAACCTCAGTTTCCTGTAAAAACTGCTTTAAAACACAATTTTTGAGGAACATTTGACAAACACTGTGCCCCGTGCTGACGTGGGCACAGTACCGTCTCCCGGAGAAGGAAGCCAGCTGCCACGGGAGCCAGGCTTGGAAACAGCGTGCCCCCAGCACAGGCCCCGGAATCCGCCTCAGGGAGGTACTCTGCTCAGCACCCCGAAACCCTCCGGGGGTGAAGACATGCGGCCCAGCAAGCAGAGGGAGCTGCAGCCCAGCCTGAGGACCAGAGCGGGCTTGAGGTGCGTCTGGCCGGTGCAAAGGGCCGGCTCCCGGGATGTGTGACGGCCACTGGCCACTGTCGTCCCATCCCCGGCGTCCATCCTACTTCGCGGTGACATCTCTGATGGGCCTGCGTCACGGGCCCCAGGGACAGCATCTCCTCGACACAACGGATGAGACTGCTTGGTTCGGGGCAGCGGGGACCAGAGGTGGACAGGACCCTCTCCTAAGAGGGAGGAGGCCTTGGCTTCCTTTCTGCCGGCCTTCTCGGGCGGTGAGCTGCGGCACAAGGAGGGTCCGTCTCCCCAGGGAGCGCCCGCTGCGGCAGGGTCTGCAGAAGCACCTCGGGGGAACCCGGAGCCTCACGCCCAGCCGCGGAGCCCCCGCCACCCAGAGGCCTTCCCGGCCTTCCTCTCCCGCGACAGCACAAGCTTGTTTTTTGGGCTCATTATTGCTTCACAGACTGCTAGGAAGGAAATATTTCTATGCAATAAAAATTCTTTTGGTGTTTTTGACTCCCTTCTCATCCATGCAAAACAGGAAAGCATGACACATCGCCTTTTATGGTCATGAAAGATCCAGACGAAGGCACTTCACGTTCTGAGACAATGGTGCTCGCGACACGGCCGCGGCCCTTTCCGAGCTGCGGGCCGGAGGAGGAGGAAGGGGGTCGGACGCGCTCAGCCCAGCACTGGGGGACACGCAGCGGAACCAGCGCGGGCTAAGTCAGACCGCAGGGTAAGTCAGAGAGAGGGGCCCAGAAATAATAACGCTTACCCACCTGCAGATGGCTGCTTGAACAAGCATGTCGGGGCAGTACTACGCGGTCTTGAAAGCAATTTACAATTCTCTCTCAAATACTGGTGCCAGGATCTGAACAAAGTCTACAAGGGCACTAAAACTGACGCCTTTCATAGCATGGTAGTTTCTCTGCTTGGTTATTTTTCAACAGTGAGTCCCATACAGAGTGCTGGGAAATTAGATTGTAAGCACCACTGGGTGTAACCCCAAGACAAAAACAAACAAAACAAAACAAAAAAAAAAGTGAAGCTGGAATCCTTACCTAACATCAAATACAAAATTTAACTCCAAATGGATGGAGGATCAAAATGTTAAGACCTAAAACAATAAAACTCTGAGATGGGAGAGTGTTGTGACATTGTATCTGGCAATAATTTCTTATATGTGATACAAATATATAAGTAACAACGCTAAAAAGCAAAAAAAAAAATTGGACTCCATGAAAATTTCAAAAATTTTTGCATCCAAAATAATAACAGAGGAAAATATGCAAATGGGAGAAAATAGCACCGTCCAACTGTTGTCCTATTGTTCATCGATTTGCTCAAGTGAACACCATTAACGTCTCCATTGTGAGACTTGTTGTTACTGTTTTTGGCATATCGAATATGCCATGGGGAGCTTGCCAGGCTCTGCTGTGCGAACAGGATACTCTCGGTAGCCTGCCGGGCTCTCCAAGAGGGACGGAGGAATTGAACCCAGGTCGGCCACATGCAAGGCAAACACCCTACCCACTGTGCTATCTCTTCAAATGGGAGAACATATTTACAAATATTTGCAAATCCTACAACTAGCAAGGAATTAACTAGTACAGAACAAGACAGACTGCTCAAAATCTCCTACGACAGGTCACGGAGAGCCACAAGTACAGGGTTCGACCCCCAGCGTCCCAAGATCCCCCAATCACTGGCAAAAGCAACCTCCAAGCACTGAGACAGGAGTAGCTCCAGAGCGCCAGTGTATGTATGGTCCCCAAACACAATTAAAAAGGACCAAGCCAGAGAGACAGTGCTGGGGGGTAAGGCACTTGTCTTCCATGTGCCACAGCACTGGAGACGGACCCCTGAGTACTGCTGGAAGTGACACCTGAGCAGAGTTAAGAAAAGCCCTGAACACAGCAGGGTGGTCCCCAACCCGACCAAAAGAGGACAAGGAACTTGAATAGGTGGTTCTTCAATAAAAAACTATGAACCAACAAGCACACGAAGAGATGCTCAATTTCACCAATTAATAAGGAAGTGGAAACAAAAACCATGAGCGACCGCCTCCCACCCATTAGGACAGCAACTACTCAAATAAAACTCCTAATTAAGGGCAGGAGAGACGGTCCAGAGGTTAAGGCACTTGTCGTGCATGTGGCCAGCATCGGTTCCGTATGAAGCACCACATATACTGCCCCCAGCACGGCTGGAGTGACCTGAGCACAGGGGCCAGCGGAAGCCCAGAGTCCTGTTGGGTGTGCCCCCCAAAAAACAATAATAATAGAGAGATGAACCAAGAGCCTCGGCACGAGAAGCAGAGCCTCCCGCCTACTGACTGTGATCCTGAGGTCTCCTAACCCATTTTGGCACCAGAGCAGATTCTTGGAGCCATGCATTTTGACTGCGAACTGAACTACAACCTCGTGCAGCCCGGGGAGGGATTTTTTTCCCTCTCCATCCCATTTTTCTGAGCGAAAATGGCGGCAGCGGCAGCAACCACGCGGTGAGAGCCACCCTCTAAGACCCCTCCACCAGGAGGTAGGACTTTCTTTAGTGACGTAGCCTGTAGGTGATCCTGGGAGGGGAGGTGTTCCCGGCGCGCCTTCCGCCCAGAGATGAACCAAGAGCCGCGGCACGAGAAGCAGAGCCTCCCGCCTACTGACTGTGATCCTGAGGTCTCCTAACCCATTTTGGCACCAGAGCAGATTCTTGGAGCCATCCATTTTGACTGTGAACTGAGCTAAAATATTAGAAACCCAAAACCGCGCGGCCGCTATCGCGGCCGCGCGGACTCAAAATCTTCACCTTTACCAAGGAAGAGAAATTATTAGATGATGCTTATTCAGCAGGCCTGATTGTTGGGGAAAAGTTCCAATCAACAATAGTGAGTTCTGTATGGAAATATGAAATGTACTCAATATATAGAGAGAATAATGGGAATATCATCAGCTACTTAGATGGGGGGTGGGGTGGGAGGGGGTGTATTGGGGTTTTTGGTGGTGGAACGGGTGCACTGGTGAAGGGATGGTGGTTGAATCAGTATTTGACTGTGACTTAAACCTGAAAGCTTTGTATTTTTTTTGTTTTCACGGTGGTTCAATAAAATATTTCTTTAAAAAAAAAAAAAAAACAATAATAATAATATTTTTAAATTTAAAATTTTAATACAAATTAAAATTCTTAAAACAAGTGTTAGCAAGGAATGGAAAATTGAAACCTGTGTGGACTGTGAGTGGAAACACAGTATAAAGGACAGACACTGTGTGAAAACAGGATGGTTCCTCAAGAAATTCAAAACAGGATTACCAGATGACCAACAATTCTACTTCTAGGCATATGCAGAAAGGAACTGCAAGCAAGGTCTTGAAGTGATACTTATACACCTACATTGATAGCAGCACTATTTATATCTGAAACATGGAAACAACCCACGTACCCACTGACAGATGAATGGCTACGCAAAATCTGATATATACAGACAGTCTTTAAAAGGAAATTCTGCAATATGCCGCAAAATGGATGAACCATGAAGGCACGCTAGTCACAAAGAGGCAAATGTATGATTTCACATCTATGAGGTACTTAGGACAGACAAAGCCATACAGACAGGATGCAGGAAAGATCACCCATTTCTAGTCTGCGAAGGGGAAAAAGGGGACGCCCTGCTTAAGGGATCCAGGGGGAAAGAGAGCTGTGACAGTGGACAGGGTGGTGATGGCACGATGAGGATGATATACTTGACATCACTTAAAAATGGTAAAGAGGGAAATGTTCATGTTATATCTACCACCCCCCAAAAAAAAAGAAAAGAGAGAAAAAAAAAGCCAGTGGATACTGGCCAGGGATGCAACTCGGTTAAAGAATGTGTGAAACTGCAGTTCAATTCCTGGCATTACAAAAACAAAAACCAAAGAAAGCCCTGATGGATATCACATCTAACTAATGCCCTCTCTGTGAGCTCCTGAGCTGTTTTCCTCCCATACTTGGAGGCGTGTGATCTATGGCTTCTTCCAACTCACCCAAGCAGTGTGTCCACTGCACAGATTCCTGTCACCCTGATCCAACACACCTTTTTCTTTCATGCTCTGATGGTGCTCTCATTGAAGGACACACAAATGTTAACTGGTGTTTTTTTTTTTCCCCCCCAAATAAGCGTCACAGAGCTTTTCAGCCTAAGCCTCAGACATTAGCTAATCTAGTTCTGGCACTAGAGATAATAAGGCTGAAATCATTAAGGGTAATACGATACGGAGTACTGTTTAACACACTGACATAAAAAAGGTGAAATTATAAAAAGTTGTTTCAGAGTCAGAGAGATTAAAGCAGTTGCCTTGCATGTGGCTAACCCCGGTTTCATCCCAGGCATGGCACCATCAAGGGTCCCCTGAGCCCCATCAGCTGTGACTTCCTGAACCCAGAGTCGGGAGTAAACCCTGAGAACCAGCAGGTAAGAAAGACGCCCCCCCCAAAAAAAAGAGTAAATAATTAAATTAAAACATACAAGAGGGATCCACACATGGTTCGACAGCAGAGCACTTGCCTTTCATCTGCACAGCCTGGGCCATCACCACGCCTGGCACCGCTAACACACATACACACTGACACAAAGAAAACTGTCCTATAACTCAATGATCATAAAAGGTTTCTGCGGGAAGCTACGTTTCCTAATAAAGAAACAAACAGCACTTCTCCCTCAATCCCAGCCCGACTTGCACCGCAACAGAACGAGAAACGGAAGAAACACTGGCAATGAGCTCATCAGACGCTAGAGGCTTTCCAGGGATCACGGCAGGAGGTTTTGTTCTTCTTAAGGAGTCCAGACACTGAAAAGAATGATTATCATGTGACCCACCTACCCACCATGCAGATGGACTCATGGAAACATGGCTATCTTCGAAACTATGCTTCCTTTCCCAATTACAAGCCATCTTGAAATTTCTGTTTGCAGACTACTTTGGCATATGGATGGCTTTTTTGGAAACTGTGATTTGCCACCACCACCACCCCGACAATTTCTCCAATATTAAACTTAGAAAGCTAGTTCCTAGAGAACATCGTTCCCCAATTTTGACAGATAATTTGTATGTTCGGGTGACATAGAAATAGATGAAATTTTGTTCATGCCACAAAAGTGAAATTTTAAGATCTAAGTTAAGAACGACTAGTTTAACTAGGAAGGGGGGGAGGGAGGGAAAGAGGGAGGGAAGGAAAGAGAGAAGGGGGAAAGGAAGGAAAGTGGGAAGGAAGGAAAGAAGGAAAGAGGGAAGGAAGGAAGGAAGGAAGGAAGGAAGGAAGGAAGGAAGGAAGGAAGGAAGGAAGGAAGGAAGGAAGGAAGGAAGGAAGGAAGGAAGGAAGGAAGGAAGGAAGGAGGGAAGGAGGGAAGGAGGGAGGGAGGGAGGGAGGGAGGGAGGGGGGAAGGAAGGAGGGAGGGAAGGAGAGAAGGTGAGAAGGAGGGAAGGAGGGAGGGAAGGAAGGAGGGAAGGAGGGAAGGAGGGAGGGAGGGAAGGAGGGAGGGAAGGAGGGAAGGAGGGAAGGAAGGAGGGAGGGAGGGAGGGAGGGAGGGAGGGAGGGAGGGAGGGAAGGATGGAAGGAAGGAAGGAAGGAAGGAAGGAAGGAAGGAAGGAAGGAAGGAAGGAAGGAAGGAAGGAAGGAAGGAAGGAAGGAAGGAAGTGCCTAGCTCTGCCAGTGCCCAGCAGCACGAGACACAGAGATCGTGTTTCCTTCTGGAACCATCTTCGCTCTAGGCTTCTGCAGTGTTACTCTCTCCTGGGTTTTCTATATTTCGACAGCCTCCTCGTTAGCATCCTCTACTGACTGCTTCTGCTCTGTGTGACCTCTGAATATTCCTTAGGCCTGGTGGACGTCGCCCTCTTCTCCTTCTCCCAGAATGACCTTGGGCATTTCAATGGATGGAACTAATGTTCTCATGCTAAATATGTTCATAAGCATGTCATTTATTCTCCGCCTCAACCTTGCTAGTGACCAAAGGGCCTTCGGTCACTTCAGTCATTGAGTTACAGGACAGTTTTCTTTGTGTCAGTGTGTACGTGTGTTAGTGGTCCTGGGGATGGGTGATGAAGCCAGAGGCCTTCGCCACCTAGCTGTCATGTCCTAACTGGACTCATAACCGATCAATCTGTACAGCTGATAACCTTAGACGTCTGATCCCTTTCCTTTCTCTCCAAGCAAAGGTCACAGCCAAATGCCAAGCCAGACATCCAGTGGTCATCCTAAATAATTTCGTTTATATTTAATGTTCTTAATATAATAATGGACTTAAGAGAAACAGAATTAATACTGTCCTGTCTTCTAAGATACTGAAAAACTAAAGACCAAAAGTGTGGGAATACAGATGGCGCATCTGTTGTATTTCTAGAGCATTTTCTTTGGAGTGGGGTTGAAGAATGGGAAAAGTTGGAAGGCAAGATACTAAAGAACACGATCAAACAAGGTATTGTGAGGCATTCTGGATGTTTAAAACAAACCATGTTGGGAAATACTTGTTCTCAAAAACCAAAGACAATTACCCATAAAAAAAAAAAAACACCACTTCTCTGAAATAACATTAAACTAATTCAAAAAGCATAGTATTCTGTCTTACAATGTAAGTTTTAGAGTCTTATGTGAATTTGTGTGTGTGTGTGTGTGTGTGTGAGATAAACAGCTCTTCCATACATTATATCTTCTAAAGTCTATAATCAAGGATAATTATATATGGAATGAAATCCAAAAGTTCCTACAATTTTAATAGCATCTTATACTCTATAAAAATATTTTAAATTCATAAAACATATAGGAACAAAGAGCAACAGTCTTCTCTTAAAACTTTACTTGTAGAAGAGAAAAACCTTACTTAACAAAAGCTGTAAAAGGATATTCAAACACAGAAGGTTGCACTTTGTTGTAATAAACATTTATGTACTTTTATAACTAACCAGTCTCTCCACCCCATTAATTATATTTAATTCTATTGTTGGTAAATAGGCAAAGCTCTGGGTAATTTGAGTGTTTGTCTCCCGGACCTAAAGACTAAAAAGGTCTGCTCAAACTCTTCAAATGACAAGAACACTTGAGAGTATATTTATGGACTGTTTTAAAGTCTTTTCTTACCACCACCAATTTTCCACATAACAGAGGAAGGTGCTGAGCTGACAAAAATCTGAGTCGCTAAATCGCCTTAATTATGTATTCCTGATACATGGCCCCACAGAAATACCTTCAAAGTACAAAGAGTTGAAAAGATAAAGTTCTCTAATATTAAAAATATTATAAGTGGCAGGGCTGGAGAGATAGTACAAGGGTCAAGCCTGCCAGAAAGCAAACCCTGAGTTGATCCCTGGCATCACATAGTCCCCACACACCAACGTTGTGGGTACAATCTTGGAGGCCCCCAGAGCAACACTGGGGCAGCCCAGAAAATTCTCTCCACTATAGGACCCCAGCAGCACCGCATTCTCGGCCCTGGCACTGAGCCATCAGCCAGGATGGCCAAAAATTATTGGCTATGGCCCCTGGACCTACTGAACACGGTCTGGGAGCAGCTTCTGGAGAACTAAAAATGTCAAGTGGTCAAAATGTCAAGAATTCAAACAATCTCAAATTAGTCAGATGCTAAATTACTGAAATAGTAGGCTTTTTTCCCCCCACAGACACTTTAATCTGAAATTTTTATAAAAGCAGGGATTTAAAAAAAAAAAACTCTTTAAAAATAGTTAATTCTGTCACTGTCATCCCGTTGCTCATCGATTTGCTCAAGCGGGCACCATTAATGTCTCCACTGTGAGACCTGTTGTTACTGTTTATGGTATATCGAATATGCCATGGGTAGCTTGTCAGGCTCTGCCACGTGGGCGGGATACTCTCGGTAGCTTGCCGGGCTCAGGTGGGTATTGGGTGAAACATGTTTAACATAGTCCCATTTGTCTACTTTTGCTTCCACTTGCTCGATCAGTGTTGTCTCATCTTTGAAGATGCCTTTAGCTTCAATGTCGCTGAGGACTCTGCCTACATTTTCCTCTGTGTACATAATGGATCAAGGTCTGATATTATTAATATTTTAATTTATAATTAAGTTAAAAAATTAAATTAAACCTGTTCCTGAGCATAGGTTTGCTCAAAATGAGTTCAGTGCTTCCCGCGAGGGACTTACCAAGTGCAAGAAGCAACCGTTGTAAATTGCGCTGAAACAATCCGCTAAAATGATTTTTTCCATCTCTGTCAAAACCCACAGATGAAGATTTGACTGATAAACAAAAGCAGGTGATGGCCCTGAAGAAGACAGCTTGTGCGTGTTTGCGCACGCACGCTGGTGCATGCGTGTGTGCACGCACACACGTACACTGTTTTTATAGTAGCTCTAATTTTAAATGGTATGTAACGCACTTTCAATTTTTTTTTTCTTTTTAGGTCACACCCAGCAATGCACAGGGGTTACTACTGGTTTTGCACTCAGGAATTATTTTTGGTGGTGATCAGGGGACCATATGGGATGCTGGGAATTGAACCTGGGTCGGCTGCGTGCAAGGCAAACGCCCTACCCGCTGTACTATGGCTCCAGCCCCAACACACTTTTAAATTTAGCCCCACTTTCATCCTTTCTCAAGTACAAATTTCCTGGGCCTTGGAGGGAATGGCATCTTACAGTGGGAGTCACGATTTATGACAGGTGTGGTGCCCGACATTGCAAGGTTCCACCACTAACTTGTCCAGAGCCTGAAGATCAAGTTAAATTATATATATATATATGAAATTCTACCTTTTATATATTTTATATATTTTATATATTTTTATAAAATTCTACCTTTGATATATTTTTATATATATTATATATATATATATATATATATATATATATAAAATTCTACCCTCTAGACTTTTCAACAGAGGCGTGGTCCCACCTAGACAATCCTGTGTCCCAGCAAACCTGGCCCTGGCCACTCTGATCCAGGAAGGGTCCCAACTCGTAAGACTGCGCTGGCCACACATGTACTGAAAATGGAGGCAGACTGGCAAAGACAGCCACTGGCCTCAGCGTCATCATCTGGAAACGTGTCACGGCCCGGTGCAGATGTGCTCCCAAGGGCTCAAGAAGTGGGAAAATCTGTGACTACCTTAAGTGTGTCCTAAAGTCCCATCTTCAAACACGGACTTCTTTTTTACTTGTCTGGCCCAAAACTTAACCATCCTGGAAACAATCACGGCACTACCTGAAATACGGTTTCAAATGTCTATTTAAATGTACACTGAAAGTGTAAGTAACGTTTAGTCTTTTAAAGAGAGAGTGACATCACAAGAGCTGGAAAACCCAAATTAGAGACTCTCTGTGAACTGGAGCCCAAGGGACAGGCCTGTTTGGGTGGCCACTGCCCTCCAGGTCATGCCAACGGGATGCCAGGGAGAGCAGTAAAGGAAAATGGAAACACAAATACCACAGAGAGCAGGACTCAGAGAGTTACCCACGGCCTCTTTCTTAGCAAGAGTTAGGGAAGTAAAACTCCCTTTTTATTCTAAGTATACAGAAACTGACAAAAATGACCAGCATTGATGTGAACCCAGTAAGCACTGTGGAGCTGGGAAATGAAGGGAAAGAAATGACAGGGGCACCCTACGGCATTAGAGTGCAGACCAGAGAAAACTTAATGGCCATCAGTGGGGCTAACCGGACAACCCAAACATTTCAAATTTGAATTCACACATATACGGATCTTAAAGGAAGGGGTGGGGAGGTGAGAGGAAGCACAACACACCATCATGTTCTCTTAAACTCAAGGAAGATTCTGGCGGTGAGTAGGTGGGATCTTCCGCAACTACCATTCTACTCGGAAAACAACTTTTCAGCTAGTCGGGCACCTCCCAAAGTCGGGAACCAGCTATTCGCTGAAAACTGCATCTGCAATCCCCAATCTCTGGCAGGCCCTGAGGAGAAGCAGAGACGAGAGTCTTGGGGGGAAACCGGGATCTGAGAAGAACAGGACTGTCGGAATTCCTGGTGGCAAGATTGGTTCAATTTTCTTCCTGCCACAGGACTGTGGCTGTGGTCACGAATGACTCTTATTTCTTTACATCCCTTCAGAGAGAGCTGAAAAGTAAAACTAACCAAACACTGGCTGCTCTTTAGAGAACCGAGAGCCTGTGTCTCTCAGCCAGACCCGCTTCGACTCCGATGGAAATACCACTCGGCAATTTTCAAGCTGGGAACAAACAAAACCAAACCAAGATTATGAGCTTTGAATTCATCTGGGCAGGGGAGAGGAGGCATTGTTCAACTTAAATGAAATTTTACCCAGATAAAGCATCTGCAAGGCATACTTCCTACCCAAGTGGACTCTGGGGTTCCTGGATCTCTAAAGGAGACGAGGCAGGGACCCCTCAGAGGGACCGTCAGCAGGACAATAAACAGTGCTCAGAGAGTACATCCCGTGGCAGGGTCCAAAACTGATGTCTGCAGATTCCTATTTCATAAATCAGCTTTCTAAATATATTTAATTCCCTGCTGTTCTTTATTGTAAAGGAGTAAGACAAGAAAACATGTGCAACCACAACACCCAACTGGAGAGAGAGAACAAAAGGGAATACCCTGCCACAGAGGCAGGGTGGGGTGGGGGAAGATGGGATTGGGGGGTGGGAGGGATGCTGGGTTTATTGGTGGTGGAGAATGGGCACTGGTGAAGGGATGGGTTCTCGAACATTGTATGAGGGAAACACGAGCACAAAAATGTATAAATCTGTAATTGTACCCTCACGGTGATTCACTAATTAAAATATAAAGAAATTAAAAAAAAGACATGTGCAGTGTTCCCAGAGAAAATGGACCCGGGAAAGCCACCCCACCCCTCGCCCCCAAATCTGTCACTGTCACTGTCATCCCATTGCTCACCGATTTGCTTGGGCGGGCACCAGTAATGTCTCCATGTGAGACTTGTTGTTACTGTTTTGGGCATATTGAATACGACACAGGTAGCTTGCCAGGCTCTGCTATGCAGGCGAGATACTCTCGGTAGCTTGCCGGGCTCTCTGAAAGGGGTGAAGGAATCGAACCCGGGTTGGCCACATGCAAGATGAACACCCTACCCGCTGTGCTATGGCTCCAGCCCATTATTATATATTATTAAATAACCCCCGCCTCCAAATAATCTAACATATATGAGAAACTACTTCGGAACCACTGTTCCAGGAACTGAACCCTACTGGAAACTGCCCTGCAGACTGCTCAGCTTACCTTAACAAAAGAATCTGCACTCCAGACGCAGAAATGGGAGAGAGGAAATTTTGCCTGGGGAGAATCACAGAGACCCCTGACAATGTCTCGCCTGTGGGCTTTGGAAAAACAAAGGAACAACCACCGAGAAACGAGGGGCCTGACTGGCAACAAAATAAAAAGAGAATCTGGAAGGGTGTCCAGCAACAGGGGCCGAGAGCAGCTTCAAAGAGAGGGAGTAGGGGTCTGGCTCAATGCCCAACAGTGGAGTGACGTCCCACCTTACACACAGGCTAGTAGTTCTTCAGGAAGCTCATCCGTCAGCGTGAGGGAGAATGTCGTGCATGAGGAATGGTAATGAAGATGGGTGGCACGTACAACAAACAGTGGAGAACCATCCCAGGGTGTGTTACTTGGTGCGGGAATGAGGAGAGCCAAGAGAGCAGTCAAGGGCTAGTGTGTAGGCTCCACTGGCCGGCACCGGTGAAATGTAAGCACCCCGCTTTACCTAAACACAGTGGCTTGCCAAGTTGTTCACGGTGCATTTGTTACAGACATTCACTATTCCAAGCCCAATTCCACCACCACTGTCCCTTCCCTCCACCATATCTCCATTACCTCCATTATCCCAACCACCCCTCAAGCCTGCCCCTGTAGCAGGCCCAAAATAATTTATTTTATATTGCTTATTACCACTAAATGGCTAATGGAATTATCAAAAATTATTTCGATAAAAACAAATTTGTGAAAATTGTTGTATCTCACCATGGGGCAGTAAGCCCTTGGTTGAGGATTTACTAAGCTGATGTCGCAGGTTATGCCTTCTCTGTTAATGTTTTTCTTGAGCAAGCTTAGCTGTCTTCTACATAACATTCCCATCCAATCTGATGTGCTCCGACTAGAAGTTTGGAGATGTTGGGTGGCCGCAAATGTGGCCCCATGAAAAACCCAGAATATTTAACTGAGCAGTGAATCTACATGGCTATAGTGGTGAAATGTGGGTGTGGCTGCCAGAGGAATGAGTGGAGGTCATCCACCCCACCCCCAAGAAGCCCTGAGTTAAAACATTCTTAAGGTTCCTCTTGGGCCCCAACAGAGCCAAGAGAATGCACTGGGGCGGCTTCTCCAGGGAGAGGTGGTCACACTTCCAAACTACACACCTCAGGCCAGTCTACTCCTAACCCAAGAGTCCATCAGAATTGGGCAGATACAGGGGCAGTAGAAATGAGAGAGTGGCAAAAACTCGGACATTCCAGATATCAAAGACTACTGGGGTCATGTCAAAAGGACGCCAGCGGCAACTTCTTGAAACTGTTGGCCAGACCGGGAGGGAGCATCTGGGGCCATCAGACTTTTAATCTGTCAAATATATTTAAAATTGTAAGCACAAAATTAATCTAAATAAATAAATAAACAATTGACTAGTTTCTACGGATGATGAACTGTTTCACTGAAAACTGAGCAAATAATAAACGGGGGGAGGAAATCAAACATTTACCCTACTTTTCCCATAGGAAACATACCAGCAAGGGTGACACACAGGTGAACACAGCTGCCTCCCGACAGGGTGCCAAACCAGTACATAACCAAATTAACTCATTTCTGATATCTAAAGGAAAGGAACCACCCCTTACAAATGACTCCAGCTAATAAATACAAAGAACCATAAATTTACAGAATGAATTTTTTTTTTCTTTTTTAGTCACACCCAGTGATGCTCAGGGATTACTCCTGGCTCTGAACTCAAGAATCACTCCTGGCAGTCCTTGGGGGACAATATGGGATGCTGGGGATTGAACCTGGGTGAGCCTCATGCAAGGCAAACCCCCTACCCACTGTACTATCGCTCCAGTCCCAGGAGGAATTGTTTTGTAACTCCTAATGAACTCAAGGATCTAAGCATTCACACCAGGGGCTGCTAATATCTGTTTGCTGCTAATGGCAAACAGATATCTATACCTCTTGACAAAAAAATACATCACCCACCTATACACCGGCCAAGGGAACTGACCCAGATCCAACCCAATCTGCTCATTCAGGTGCCAATTTGCAGGCGACAGAGAGGAAAAAGCACAGTGTCTTAAATTCAGCACCATCTCAACCAAGGGAAATTATCTGAGCAAATTGTTTGGGTTTCTCAATGAAAATTGTAATGAGAGAAAAAAACTAAAGCAAGAACCTTCCCGCTAGAAACTGCTAGTCAAGGAAAAGAGACTTAAAAATACATACCTAACTTGAAATAATGGTAAGACTCAGCTAGATTCGATGGTATATGCTTGGATGACGCAATCGCAGAAATACAAAAATTTCTTTCTGAAACTCAGAGGAGCGTGTGTGTTCTGGAGGGAAGAAGTGGTGACTCTTGGAATGAGATACCTGGAGTGAAGGAGCTCTAGATTGAAGAGACATCACAATTCCCATTTATAACCAAGGAAACCAAGGCTGAAATCTGAACTCTTTTTTTTTTTCAGATCCCAGAGTTTTTTTTTTTTAATAAGGGGGGGCATTGTGAGGTGGAGGGATGGGACCACACCTAAAAGTGTTCAGAGGTCACTCCTGGGGATGACACTCCAAGGTGCCTAGGGGAACAGGCAGTGTCAGGGCTAGAACAGTCTTCTGCACACCAAGCGGGGGTCCCAGCCACGGAGGTGTCTTTCAAGCCCTGTTCCACAATTTTACCAATCACCAGACGCATTTAGCAACTTATAAACACCAAAGTGTGCAAATCTTGAACAGAATTTATGGAATTTTACATACAAAAAACGCTGTTTGGTCCTGAAGGTTGTTGAATGTCCATATAAAGGAAGGAATGCATAACCTCTTTAAGAAAATACTGTCATCGGTGCAAAGCCAATTGTTGACAATTTAAGATTGATAAGAAAGGTTCTTCAGAGCCGGCAGGAGTTAAGGAGCTTTTCCTGGAACTGGGATCAGAGCAGACAGGATTATGTCTCTGGTGTGACCTAATGTTTTCATTTTCTTTACTTTTTGCTTCTTTTTTTCTTTTTTTCAAAATAAACACATCCTTGGGGGTTTCTGAAGAGAGCAGTGGTATGACTGTAGTGGGAGATAAAGCAGCTTCGCAGTAGGAGTGGAGACAGATCCCAGGCCCCAGAACAGAAGGGCTCACATTACTTTTAAAAAACAGCAACAAAAAAAAACACCTTTCTAGATTAGCCAATCTGGATGCTTTCACTGCAGGCAGCCAACGGCGACTAGAAAACTTGGTGTGAAATAAAAAATGAAGAGTGGAATGAAGACGTAACCTGAGGCCAGTGGTAGACGGTTTGGGCATCTGGGTGGTGGTCAAGATATAGTAACTTTGTACACCAAAAGCCATCGATGTCACTAGTGTCGCCTTGTTACGGAAACCTTACAATAGTGCTTTAAACAGAGAATGAAAAAAAAATTATTTTCTTAAGGTAATTAAAAAGCATATAGAATATGCTAATATTGATTTGCGTCTCGAGGAACCACAAAGTGGAAGGCACTCCAATGGGTGCGCTGGGCACGGGCTAGTCCTAAACCCAACTGCACTCACAGGAAGGAAACCTGACAGACCAAACACACCCTCCAACTCAGCGTTACCAACTCACCTCACCGTAGTGAAAAAACCGGCCAGGGGCACCAGAAGCCCCTACCCATGCCATATGCGTGTGTCCCTCCCACATTACTCCGGAACACTTGCTCTTGTCTTTGGAGGGGGTCTGGGGTGAGGGACAAGGGGAGGGGAGGAGGAGAAAGGGCAGAAGAGAGAAGAGGAGAGGGGAGGGTTGGGAGAGGAGAAGGACGTAGGGAGGAAAGGGGAGGAAGAGAATGTAAGGGGGGGAAGAGGGAGAAAGAGAGGAAAAGAGAGATGGAGAAGAGGGAGAGAGGAGAGAGAGAGAAAAAGAGAAAAAGGAAGAGATGGGGCCCGAAATGGAGTCCTTAGTGCTAAACTCAAGTCACCAAACTAAGACGTCCTTGTAGTGTTAGCCCCTCCTGGAGGTAACCTCGAACCATTCTGGAATTTCTTGACCAGCACCAGCACGGTCATCTCCTGGACTCCTGGCCCCAAGGGAGGAGGGCCTAGCCGGAAATAATCCCCTTTTCCTATCACATGCTTCTACGATGAAGCCTTCCATCTTGTACAACCCTCTGAAGTTCCTTAAACATAGAAAGGGCATACATGGATACACACGGGACGCTGCCCGTGTTCAGCAGAACCACGAGATCTTCAAATTTACTCTGCTGAATCTTAAAGCTCCACAAATTCTTGGGGAAACTAAGAGATTCCTCCAATCCATTCATTACTTTCTGTTGAGTAAAGGACATCAAACTTGCTACTGAATCACTTTAGTTTTGTCACTTGACAAGTGTGACAGTTAGGCTTGGATATGATGCATAAATCATAGTAATTTAGTAACTATCTGTCCTGTTATTTTAAGAATGAATTTTAATAACCATCAGTACTAGGAATGAGAGGTGACATTTTGGAATGCGCTATAGTAGTCACGGAACTAGCCAGTGAAAAGCATTAACTCTGTTCTTTGCCGCCACTTTTGGAAACAGGTAGTTCCATCCTCACTTTTTCTTTTTCCCCAGACAAACAAGTCAAGGTACACAACTCATAAGTCACAGAGTTCCAATACTGGCAGTTTCTCATGTTTGCATTTCCCATTGCTTTTTGTTACTTGGCAATTAATCATTTCTATTGGGCCAGTCCTGTGCTAAATTAGCACCGTAATTCCCTTTGTACTGGAGCCATCTGAATGGACATGGGAGAAAGAAAGAGGTCTCTAAAGAAAATACCCATCTAAACCAGTTTCATATTAGAGAGAGCATACTAGAAGACTTAAATTATAAAACTGACTTGCTATAACTCTTTGACCTGCTACAGTGTATTTCCAGATGTCCCTAGAGTATAAGTTTCTGTAACACAGTGTCTGAGTACATACTCAGTGTTTTTCTGAGCTAGAGTAAAAATTAACATAAGATAACTCAGATCATTGAACAGAGGTTCCTTAATTTTCATTTTTTAAGAAGTCTCTATTCACCAGAAAGATGAAAATATATTTACATCACTCTCAGACACACAATTAGTCCTCTAAAAATAATCACCTTGGTCCCCATCAGAAAATGGGGCGAAGAAATGAACAGAAACTTTTCTAAGGAAGAGATACGAATGGCTAAAAGGCACATGAAAAAATGCTTTGCGTCACTAATCATCAGGGAGATGCAGATCAAAACAACCATGAGATACCACCTCACACCACAGAGAATGGCACACATCCAAAAGAACAAAAGCAACCGCTGTTGGAGAAGATGTGGGGAGAAAGGGACCCTCCTACACTGCTGGTGGGAATGCTGACTGGTTCAGCCCCTTTGGAAAACAATATGGACGCTTCTCAAAATATTAGAAATTGAGCTCCCATTTGATCCAGCAATACCACTGCTGGGAATATATACCGGAGAGGCAAAAAAGTATTAATCGAAATGACATCTGCACTTATATGTTCATCACAGCACTGTTTACAGTAGCCAGAATCTGGAAAAAAACCAAGTGCCCGAAAACAGATGACTGGTTAAAGAAACTTTGGTACATCTATACAATGGAATACTCTGCAGCTGTCAGAAAAGATGAAGTCATGAACTTTGCATATAAGTGGATCAACATGGAAAGTATCATGCTAAGTGAAATGAGTCAGAAAGAGAGGGACAGACAAAAAGAGACTGCACTCATCTGTGGAATATAACAGAGTAGGAGACTAACACCCAAGAATAGTAGTATATAATACTAGCAGGTTGGCTCCACAGCTTGGAAGCTGGCCTCACACGCTGGGAAAAAGGCAGCCTGGATAGAGAAGGGAACACCAAGTAAAATGTGATGGGACATCCCGCACGAGAAGGCAGATGCGTGCTGAAAGTAGACTAGAGACTGAACACAATGCCACTCAATACCCCTATCACAAACCACAACACCCGAAAGGACAGAGAGAACAAAATGGAATATCCTGCCACAGAGACGGGGTGGGGGGGATGGGATTGGAGGGTGGGAGGGATACTGGGTTCACTGGTGGTGGGATGGGTTCTCGAACATTGTATGAGGAAAACACAAGCACAAAATGGGTAAATTTATAACTGTACCCTCACAGTGACTCACTAATTTAAAAAAAAATTAATTTTAAAAAATTAAAAAAAAAAGAATTTGAAAAAAATCACCTTGGTGCCAGAGAACAGGCTAGAACGTGTGATTTCCATGTAGCAGCTGCGGGTTCGATCCCTACCACCAGAGGATCCCCAGAGTACCACTCCACTCGAAACAGCCCCTGAGAACTGTACTGGGAGTAGGTGACCCCCCCCCCCAAACTAAACTAAAACATCCTCTGAAATGAAAGTGAAAATAAAATAAGCAAAACATCTTAAATTCACACGTTCTTTTTAAAGGGGGGTAAGGGGGACCAAGCCAGTTAGTTTGGGTTACTAATCCCTGAAAACCCCAAGATACGTCAGTACCGGGGCCATGTGTTGAAAGTCCGTGGGGCTCTTTCCTTCCAGCTTTCTCTCCTCTTGCTGGCAGGTTCTTTGTAAGGCCTGTCATCTGGAAGCACTCACGCGCACGGGTGATGATTTTCCGTAGGTTATGTTTCCAGGCCGAATCGTAACCTTTTGTAGTCACAATCAGCTGAAATTCTCATCACGTCCATAACACTATTTAAAGCTTTCTTTTTTCCAAGAAGGAACATAAGAGTTTTCCCCTCTCCACAACTAGACCAATATCAAAATGTCCTGGCAGCACCAGTTATGGAGTGGAGGGAGTTAAAGTTTTAGAACTGAAAACTACCAAATCTACCAAAGAGTTATGCATTTAAAATACAAAATACTGCATATTCTCAACAAAGGTTGTCTGCACCAAACAAGCAAGCTCACAAATGTTACATTACGTGACTTGACTCTGATTTATGAGTAAGATTGTTAGAACTTGTATATTGCGCCCTTGCTACACATGTTCACTGTAAATACTGCCTAAGAAGATTGGAATGCAATCGCCATAAAAATAATTGCAGGCTGTTGCATAATCAGAAGTCTGTTTCTATTCTTTATTAGGCTAGTCTCATCATACCAAGGAAAATATATGTACTGAACAAAAATAGAGACTTCTAGAATTGCATTTGCCTTTATGTTATCTTTAGATTTAAGATTTTAAGAGTTTAATAGCTATCATTGTAAATCACATTGTCCCCTTCTTTAGACTAGAGTCTATAGAAAAAAAGAGTTCCTTGAATAATGTGAGATATATTGTTAAGTTATTTTATGTATACACACATTTCCCCCCCTTTTAAAGCAAGTTCTTACAGAGTGCATGTGTGCAGGTGCCCAGGGCACTTTCCAGAATGCAGGGAAGAAAAATGAGAAATTCAGCGTCGTCGGCTGCCAAGGGCTCCCTCTGCCTCTAGGCTGGTCCCCTCGGCTCACACTGTCTTCTGCTTCGCTTCTAGACCCTGTCTCCTCTAGCTGGCCTCCCTGTGCCACCCCACTGAGATCAAACCGAAGGCACTGCTCTGGGTCTTGCCTCTCCAAGACTAGGCCATATTTCGGGGGTAGATTAAACATTAGAGATCCTTGTGTCTGCTGGCCTGTTCCTATCTGTGGAGATTTTAAAACAGGAACCCCCTCCCCCCCTGAGTGATAGCACATCGGGTAGGGTATTTGCCTTGCACGCAGACAACCCGGGTTCAATTCCCAACATCCCCTATGGTCACCTGAGCAACTGCCAGGAGTAATTCCTGAGTTCCTGAGTGCATGAGCCAGGAGTAACCCCTGTGCATCGCCAGGTGTGACCCCAAAAAGCAAACCAATAAAATAAAATCAAATAGGATCCCAAATTCTTTGCTCCTTCCTAAGAGGCGGCACCTCATTCTCTTTCCCGCCATGGAGGGCTTGGCTGAAGCCTGAGTCAAGGAAACCAGGGTGCGTCTGCAATTCCAGACACTCTTAAAAGGGCATCGCAGCTTCCCTACGCGTGCCCCAGGGTCCTGGGCTCCGTCCTCTGAGGCGAGGCTGGCGCCGTGCTGCGTGGACACTCGGGGAGACGGTGTTAAGGCCCGAGGGAGGAAAATTAAGTTCTCCTGCCCCCAGCCCGGTGAGTCAGTCAGCTGGGACTTGGCTCCCAGGCCCAGGGGAACCTTGATTTGACTCCAGTCGCTGCTGACATGCTGAAAGCAGCCGCGAGAGACCTCGAGTGGGAGCCTCCCGGCGAAGTCACTCCCCAGTTCCTCACCCGGGAAACCGTGACGGCAGACAGCGATTGCTTAAGCCACTCGATTTGGGATGGAGTTACACGTCTGATGCTCCCTATCAGTAAATGTCTTCTAAGAAGAAATAAATAGACGCTTCCCTGACAATCTTCCCAAACGTATCCCCGAGAATTAATAATCTTTTAAGCTGGGGTGTCGCTGACAGGATTTAGCAAGCGCAGTGGGCAGGGAAGTGCGGGTACGAAGCAAGGGCAAAAGGCAGGGACGGGAGGCTCTCTGCGTGAACCCACCGTCTTTAGAACGGTTTCGAACGCTTGGCATTTTCGAGGGATTTGTGAGCGAGAAGATGGTGGTGGCAGGTTTAAAGGTCCCCCCTGTAAACACGGGTACACTCTTGCTCTCTAGACTTAAACTTGAGAGACAACTTTCCGCCTCAGAGCCCACTCCAGTGAAGCTGCTTTCAACTGTCACGTTCCTGTCTGCTGACGGAACCTCTGATAGTGCTAATGAGGGGAATAAATTCAGCTGAACTTTTGGCTATGTATTTTTTTTTTTACTGCAATTATGGATTGCTTTGGCATCCCGGCACAAAACCTTCAGTTTCATTCATGTTAACTCTTAACATATGGGCTTGCGATAATGTGCTACAAAACCGCAGCACCTATCAACTGAGGAGGAGCGCTGTCTGTAGCACTGTCACTGTAAACATGCAGAAGGACAATTCTGAAAACAGGAAAGGAGGGGCTCCTGTTGAGTTGCAGGGTTGGTTTTTTTTTTTTCTCTCTCTCTCCCAACATCAGTCACGGCAAACGGAAAAGACACAATTGTTCTGAAATTATGATGAGAACCTGCTTAACTCGATTCAGGGTGGGGAACAGATCTTATGCAGCCTCGACGGGGCTCCTAGGGGCTAGTAATGCCAGTGTTTAGAGGCAGGGAGAACGTTTCCTGGATATGGCTACAACATATCTCGAATCAAACAAGGTGGATATATGTGACCACATAATGTGCAAGCCCTATGGACACTCCAAACACTGCCAAGTGACCACAAGGGCTGCTTTTTAGAGAGGGGTAGCGGTGAAATGTGTTGACAGTTCTGTATACGAGTTCTGTATATAAAAAGAAGTCTTATGACTGTATGCTATCAGAGGCTAGAGAAATGCCATTGAGAGTCCATCTCTCTCTCTCTCTCTCTCTCTCTCTTTTTTTTTTTTTTGCTTTTTGGGTCACACCCGGCAATACACAGGGGTTACTTTTCACTTTGTACTCAGGAATTACTCCTGGTGGTGCTTGGGGGACCATATGGGATGCTGGGAATCGAACCCGGGTCGGCTGCGTGCAAGGCAAACGCCCTACGCACTGTGCTATTGCTCCAGCCCTGAGTCCATCTCTTTCCACACAGAAAAGGAACTGCCCTACAGCTAGTGACCAACCCCATCTCTTGTGGTGGGAACTACATGGGTTTCTTTTTTTGAGGGAGGAGAGGGGGCAGGTTGGGCCACACCCAGTGGTGCTCAGGGACCAAGCCTGGGATGCTTGTGGGATGACATGGGATGCCGGAGCTTGAACTGCGGTCAGCTGCATGCAAGGCAGGCGCACCTACCCACTGCCCTGTCGCTCTGGTCCCAAACATGGATTTCTCGGCGAGACAAGTCTGGCCAAACCTGCGCCACCATTGACATTGGGGATAACCCCACAGAACCCATTCAGTTGGTTTAATAGATTTCCTCCTTTATTTTTTTTTTTTAAAAAGGAGATAGCCAAGTATCCCTGTATGAGTTGAGATTAGAAATTACATAAAATCCAAGTCAAACTGTCAAAGAGTGGGAGGAATGACTTCCCAGAAATCTATGGCAGCGGCTCAAGACCGCCAAAGGAGAGCTTGCTGGAAGAACCAAAGCTAACACCACGCTCAGATCCCGGGCACGGAAGCCAAGGAGCTCGTCTCTGACGGCGCGCTCTCTCTGCAGCTCTCCGCGGGCGTCTCGCGGCGTCTCGCTCTCCTTCGCCCGCGCTGGGAAAAGCTGCAGTGCCCGATACAGGCACCGACACCCCAGCGTGCACTTGGAACGTGACTCCTCTGAACTGAGCAGTGGCGAAGACGGAACACATACACTAGAACCCCAAGACTCGGTACCTAGGTGTGTACGTGTGCCATCTTCCCAGCAGTTTGCACTGTTTCCATCCCGGAGCGATCCTTGGCTAGACTGGGTTGAACAGAACACACCGTCGAGCCGAATTCCACCTGTTTCTTCTTAGGTCTTTTCATCCAGCTGTGGTCTAGAAGTCACAGCTCAGGCTCAGCGGTGACCTGCAATCGACATCACACGCAGGCCTTGTCCTCCGGCCCTGACTCGCTTCACCCCCCGCCCAGCCACGTCACGGCTCAGAAAACGCTTTTCTCCTCCTCCTTCAAATCTCAAACGTCCTCAGACAGACTCTGCCGAGGCGACCAGCGCTCAGACTCAGGAGGGCGGCATCTGGCCGAACTGCTGTCATCAGCCGGAGGGTGCAGGGGAGAGACGCTGGCGGCAGAACACAACGTCGGGCACGAAGGCGCAACGGCAGATGCTGACAAATACAACGATACAGATGCTCCCCGCGGCCGCCTTACGAGGGGGCTCCTCGGATCCGACAGAAACTCGTGGGGCACCGCCCTCTTTCCCTGTGGCTGGGATTCGGATGGAAAACCCTCTTTTAACGGGGAGCCAGGAGGCTGAGCCACCCGCTCACGAGGAAGAGGCGGCCGAGAAGCATGACCCAGAACAGCGCGAACGGGAACCCCAGGGGCAAGCACCTCAGGCCTCTGCCTGGGGGGTCCGTGGGCCATGTGACACCAGGGCTGCCTGGGCCTCTCTACCTTGGGAACTCACGCTGTGGTTTTGAGACGATTCTCACTGGCTCGTCACAGGGGAGTGTCGCTAAGCACAATACAATCCTGGACGTGTTTGTGCTTTGCTGTGCCCCTAGGAAACGCAACAGGCCATGAGGTACGCAGCCACAGACTCAGGATAGGCTGGCCGCAAGGACGCCTTCCCAAGCACTGAGACCCCCATTTGATGTACTACCTCCCCTCCCCCCCACACACAAACGGTACTTTTTAAAAGAACAGCTTTACCACTGTTTCAGGAGTTCTTCTACGATTAATTTTAAGTTTATAAACTTGAGTTGGTCTATTTTAAGTTCCAAGGCATAGGTTCAAGTTCAACTGCGGCACGGAGCAGGGACACAGTTGAAAGGGCTGGCGCCAGGCTTTGCACGTGGGAGCCGCAGGATCAACCTCTGGCATCACCTGGTTCCCTGAGCACTCACTGGAGGAGCCTCCAAGTCCTACCAATGCTTTCAGCTCCAAAACAGCAGCAATAAAAATTGACAGATAAAGTTGGTGTGTCTGGGTATACATTCCCAATCATTTCAGCAACTCTTGTTTGAAAGATCATACTTCCAATAGGACAGTGAGTAAGGTGGCTGCAGGTTTTTTTTTTAAATTAATATTTTTAATTAGTGAGTCACTGTGAGGGTACAGTTAAAATTTACCCATCTTCGTGGCTTGTGTTTCCCTCATACAATGTTCGAGAACCCTCCACCCGTGTCCATTCTCCACCACCAATGAATCCAGTATCCCTCCCACCCTCCAATCCCGTCCCTCCCCCACCCCACCCCGTCTGTGTGGCAGGGTATTCCATTTTGTTCTCATTCCCCTTTTGGGTGTTGTGGTTTGCGATAGGGGTATTGAGTGGCCATCGTGTTCAGTCTCTAGTCTACTTTCAGCACACATCTCCCTTCCCGAGCGGGATCTCCAACCACATTTTACTAGGTGTTCCCTTCTCTATCTGGGCTGCTTTTCCCCCAGCATGTGAGGCCAGCTTCCAAGCCATGGAGCCAACCTCTTTGTATTACAAACTACTATTCTTGGGTATTAGTCTACTCTATTATTTTATATTCCACAGATGAGTGCAATCTTTCTATGTCTGTTCCTCTCTTTCTGACTCATTTCACTTAGCATGATACTTTCCATGTTGATCCACTTACATGCAAAGTTCATGACTTCATCTTTTCTAACAGCTGCATAGTATTCCACTGTATAGATGTACCAAAGTTTCTTTAACCAGTCATCTGTTTTCGGGCACTCGGGTTTTTTCCAGATTCTGGCTACTGTAAACAGTGCTGTGATGAACATATAAGTGCAGATGTCATTTTGACTATACTTTTTGCCTCTCCGGTATATATTCCCAGCAGTGGTATTGCTGGATCAAATGAAAGCTCAATTTCTAATATTTTGAGAAGCGTCCATATTGTCTTCCAAAAGGGCTTAACCAGTCGGCATTCCCACCAGCAGTGTAGGATGGTCCCTTTCTCCCCACATCCTCTCCCACAGTGGCTGCAGGTTTGATCCCCAGCAACTCATATGGTTCCCCGCCACCACCAGGAGTGATCCCTGAGAACTCTGGGCATCCCCCACCAAAACAGAGAAAACTGGAATTTAAAAATATCATACTTTCACTTCTGAAATGTCCTTACACTTCAGTCAAAAATCAGCTAGATATATATGTAGGTCTGTTTCTGGACATTGGATTCCATTCCATTGGGCTGCATTTCCCTATTTTATTTTAAAACCAATACTTTATCCCTTTATAATAAGTCTTACAAAGAAAAAGAGTAAGTTCTTCTTTTACAAAATTATTTTGCCCATTCTAGACCACAGTATTTCAAAATAATTTTAGAAGCAGATTGCTAATTTACAAAAGGAAGGAAGGAAGGAAGGAAGGAAGGAAGGAAGAAAGAAAGAAAGAAAGAAAGAAAGAAAGAAAGAAAGAAAGAAAGAAAGAAAGAAAGAAAGAAAGAAAGAAAGAAAGAAAGAAAGAAAGAAAGATTGATTTTAACCTACTTGATTTTGATCTGGAAGAACTAAATCATGCATACATACCCACTTAGTCTTCTGACATGAAATATTTCATTTTCAAGATATAGATCTTTCTTCTTGTCTACTAGCCCAAACATATCTCAAATATTTGACAGTAATAAATGACTTGGATTAATTTCCACTTCAGATTATTATTATAAAAAATGCAAATATTCTTATACTCTATAATGTTACAAAATTCACTTATTAGTTCTAAGAGCTTTTTTTTTGTAAATTCTTCAGGAATTTCTACATAGAAATAAGAGATCACCTATGAATATAGACCATTTTGATTATTTCTGCACTGAATGCTTTCTATGCCTTTGTCTTGATTTACTGAATTAGCTAGAACATACAACAGTGAACAGAATTAATAAGAGTAAGTATCTTTGTTTTTATTAATATTAAGAAAAAAGTAAATTTTATCCTATTAAGTATAGGATTTTTCAAAGATTTTTATTTTTTTCCTGTCGAGGAAGTACCTTTTTAGTCCCAGTTACTGAGACTCTCTAGCTGGAACGGATGTTTAACTGACAAAGTTCTTTTCTATTAAGATGAACACGGAACGAAAGAACACTCACTGTCATTTGGTTTGGCCTCCAAGGAAAGCAAATGTGGAGAGTACTCCAAAACTTAGGAATAGAATTCACACATGACCCAGCGAAAATACTTCTTGGCTTCTAGCCCCCAAACGCACAAACATTCATTTGAAAGGTATGCACACCTTTGCTCATCGCCACACGTGGTACGATAACCAAGATTTGGAAACAAGCCAAATGCCCCAATGACATCTATACAATGGAATACTCTGCAGCTCTAAGAACGAAATCGTGTAATTTACAGCAATGAGGATGGAACTGGAGGATATCATGCAGAGTGATGTCAGTCAGAAAGAAAAGAACTGATGCAGAAGATCTCTCTCACATGGGGAGCTAAAAGATACACAGCAAGGCAGCAACAAAGGGCCAAAGGAACACAACAAGAAAAGTGATCCATCCACCGGAGCTGGGGGGTAGGGACGAAAGGAAAAGGGGCTGGGGTCGGTGACAGACAGAGGTGGATTCAGTGCTGATCAGTGTGGTGTTGAGATTATCTTGATGAGCAACCATCCATATTAGTAAATCACAGAGTCTCTGTAAATCACAGAGTCTCTATAGTAAATGATCACTGAATCTTTTTTAGCTTGTTAATCATTTTATTGATCGCCAACTATCTTATTGTTAATCACTCAGTTGTTAATTCTTTTTTTTCTTTTTAAATATTTCCTTTTTCTTGCATCCCTAGGATAATTCCTAGACATTCACGATACATTATACTTTATATTTAATAAAACTTGTTGCTAACAATTTTATTTCAAATTTTATACTCATATTCATGACTAAGATTCATCTGTAGCTTTCTTTTCTTGTAATATCTTTTTGTCTGGTTTTTGCTAAGAGGAAATACAACCCATACAGAACCAGTTAAAAAAAGGATGACCTCCATTCCTAGTTTCCAAAATAATGCTTCTGAAATTTATATAACATTTCTCCCTTAAATGACTCTCACACTCACCAGAGAAGTCATCTGTGCTGGGAGTCCACTTTGTGGGAAGGTGTGTAACTATTTAACTCTAATAAACATAAGATCACTCAGATCATACCTTTTTGACTGTTTTGGGGAAAAGGGAGATTTTAAAATACAAGAACAGAGGCCAGAAAGACAGTACAGCAGGTAAGGCATTTGCTTTTGCAAGTAGCCAACCAGAATTTGATCCTTGGCATGCCCTAAGGGTCCCCCAAGCACTGCCAGGAGTAACCCCTGAGCATCGCTTGGTGTGGCCCCAAACCAAAAAGCAATAAATAAATAAATAGAAAACAGTAATACAAGCAACAGGTCATGGCGTGATGTAAAACAAGCGAACACACCCTACCTCTTCAGAAAAATGCATTGCTCAATCATTAAAAAAAAAAAAGAAATTCTAAATTTTAGTTTGAAAATACTTTTCCCTTTGTGAATTCTCTGAAGGGGGACAAAGATGATCAACTCCAGAATGACAGAAGGTGTCTACGGGACAGAGAGTTAGAATACCATCACTGAGCAAGAGCAATAGGGCCGTGGGTAAGGCACTGGCTTACGTGCAGTCAATCTGGGCACCGTCCCACCAGGAGAGATTCCTGAGTGTAGAGCCAGGAGTAACCCCCGAGCACTGCCAGGTGTGTGCCCTTTCCCACCCCGGCAATAAAAGAATATCATCACTATTACTATTCTAGGATTTTATGCTAAAGAGTATTTTCCTGCTGTTCCCTCTTCTTCTCCCTCACCTTCCCAGCTGCCCCGTGAGCAAGGGGGTCAAGCACTTCAACTCTTGGTGTGAAAAAGTCACTGAGTGTGAAACCCGGGTCGCCTTCCCACAGTCCTACCTGACCTTGATCCTCTAATTCTCATTTCCTGCCTCCTCCTTTCCAATCATCTTACATACTGTTTCCTGCCAGCTTCTCTTCCTACATGCAACCCCCAATCTCTTCCTAAATACATCTCCGCAATCAGGAACACATCAAGACAATCATTCCGAGTAAACATTAAGCTCCTTAGGTGAGTGTTTTCAATGTGTCATGACGCTTTCCCTTCCTTATTTCCCGCTACTCTGTGCACATTCCATGATTCAGCCCCAACGGACGGCTCCACTGTTCTCTGCTGCGCTCGCGTAGCCCCTGAAACATGCTCGTGTCTGCTCTCTCGTTTCGGTCCTTCGGGGCCTCTCCTTCCGTAAGGATGTTCCCCACCAGGATGGAAACTCCACCCATCACAGAACTGGGCACACGGGAGACACAGGCTGCTGTTGTCCTGGAGTTGTCCTGGAGTCATCTGATGCTCCTAACCTGATTTCCACTTTTCGGTCTAGATCTGCTAGTTGATGAAAATACAGCAACGGTACCGTAACAGAGGCGAACTGGCATTACTCTTGCTCGGTGCCCGCTGGTGCCTTTGGGTAGAGAGGACACACGCAGCCGTGCTCAGGGGCACTTCCCGGCTCTGTGCTCAGGAGGGACCCCTCTTGGTGCTTGGGGACCAAAAGGAGTTAACCACGTACAAAGCACGTGCCTTACTTCCTGCCTTACTTCCTGTATCAGCTTTGCGGCCATAAAGATGGGTTTTTTTTAAGTGAGGAGTAAGTTAAGGGAAGAGCTACAAGGAAAGACTGAAAATGTCAAATTAAGAGTAAGAATAGAGGGACAACATTATTTTTAAGTTACAGTGTGAAGGCTTTGAAGGAAAAAATGCTGGAACGCCAAAGAGGTCCTAACTCAATACTTTTTTTCTTTTTTTTTTTTTTGCTTCTTTTCCACAAGACAGGGAGAAGCCATGCAGTAAATACTCACGCACTAACTACTGACTTTGGATGATAGCAAAAATCATCCAAGAGGAAGGAATGGACTGAAAGGACTTGTTGAGACAACAATATACCTCTGAGGCCTGCTAGGGGTGACCCCAAAATATTTCAAAGTCTGCATATTTGAATTCAGAGTCTGTTGTCCAGTGGCCAAAATATTAAATTTCTAAGGAAAATCAAGCATGACAATTGGGTGGTGGAGGGCGGAGGGGGCTCAGGTGCCCCTGGCTCTGCACTCAGGAATTAATCCTGGCAATGCTCACAGGATCATATGGGATGCCAGGGATCGAATCCCAGTCAGTTGTGTGCAAAGCAAATGTCCTACCCACTGTACTAATGCTCAAGCCCCTTACATGACATACACAATTTTTTAGCAACTGTAGCACTGTAGCACTGTCTTGAGACCAGTAACATCTCCATTGTGAGACTTGTTACTGCTTTGGGAGTATCGAATACAATATGCCAGGGGCAGCTTGCCAGGCTCTGCTGTGGAGTGAGATACTCTCGCTAGCTTGCTGGGCTCTCCGAGAGAAATGGAGGAATTGAACCCGGGTCGGCCACGTGCAAGGCAAATGGCCTACCTGCTGTGCTATCGCTCCAGTCCCATAAAAGAGCATTCTTCAGAAAGCAATAAAAGATGAATGTTTGGGGGCTGGAGAGATGATAGCACAGAGGGTAGAGGGCTATTCCTGAACACCGCCAGGAATGAAGACGCAGGAGTAATCCCTGAGCATTGCTGGGTGTGATCGATAAAAAAGGATGATTGACAACATTTGTCTGACCTAACAGAGTTCTGTTCTAAGCTACTACAGACATCCTAAAAATACACAGCAACTGTGTATGGACTAATTTATGTAATTTCCATGTTGCAGAACAGACTATTTGATGGATTATCACTATATTGGGGACAGAACAGCAAAATGGTCCAAGGATAACCATGTAGGACACAGCCACTTCCTAAAAGTGCTATTTAAAAGTAACAGAGGGCTGGGGGGGGGGGTAAGACTCTTTGCCTTACATTGCGCCAACCCAGGTCCAGTTCCTGTCCTCATGAGGAAGTGAGGTCTTCCTGTCTCCCGAGCACCACTGGGAGTGATCACGAGCACAGCTGGGATGGCCCCAAAACAAATATCGTCAATAACACAATGGTGGGAATGGTAAGACTTGGACAGAGTGAGGTGTCAAAGCCCCTGAAATTGGGGCTGGAGCGACAGCACAGTGGGTAGGGCGTTTGCCTTGCATGTGGCCGACCCGGGTTCAATTCCTAGCATCCCATATGGTTCCCCCAAGCACCGCCAGGAATAATTCCTCAGTACATGAGCCAGGAGTAACCCCTGAGCAATGCCAGGTGTGACCCAAAAAGAAAAAAAAAACCCTGAAATTTTATATTACAAACCAATGACGAATCAATTAAAAAACTAAAAAGATCAATTTTAGAAAAACAACTCCCCAAACATCTCCAATAAAAGATTTACAGAAGTTACCTATGACAGATCTTCCTTTTAAGTAGGAAAATAAACTATTGTTCAAATTACCATAAATTATATCTTAAAAAGTGAAAATTTGAATTTTAAACTGCAAATGAGGAGCAAAAAAGAGAAACAGAAAAGGAAATAGTGGATACAATGATCTTAGTTTGAATGAAGATTTTTCTTCCTAGTCTATAATAAACGCAAAACTCTGAAATACAAATTATGTAATGATGTAAAACCAAACCATTGGATTCTCCATCCCATGCAAAAACAAATCCTTCAGAAGTGTCTGAAGCACAGTCATTACTTCCACGTCCATTAGTATCCCCAAGCACCAAGTACGGCAGGTAGGGTCTGACCACAGCCTGACAGCGACGGAGACCAGGGGTTGGGGGCGAAGTTAGAAACTCTATTTCTAACAGATTGTTTCTAAATAGGAGATGAAATAAAGAAAGGAAGAAAATGAGGGGAGAGGGACTGGTCACGCTGGCTGAAGGCCAGGAAGGGACAGGGCCATGAGAACGAGGCCCCCTGAACCAAATGCATTCTTCTTTCTTTTTTTAAGTAAACATATTAGGACTAGAGCAATAGCACAGTGGGTAGGGCATTTACCTTGCACGCGGCAGACCTGGGTTCGATTTCTCCGTCCCTCTTGGAGAGCCCGGCAAGCTACCGAGTACCCCGCCCACACGGCAGAGCCCAGCAAGCTCCCCGTGGCATATTGGATATACCAAAAACAGTAACAACAAGTCTCACAATGGAGATGTCACTGGTGCCCGCTCGCGCAAACTGATAAACAATGGGACGACAGTGCTACAGTGCTAAACATGCTATTTCTTTATTTTGCTTCTTGGGTCACACCCAGCTATGCTCAGGGGTTGCTCCTGGCAGTGCTTGGGGGGCCATATGGGATGCCAGGGATCGAACCCGGGTTGGCCGCATGCAAGGCAAACACCCTACCCACTGTAGTGTACTATCACTCCGGCCCAGCCAAACGCTTTCTTAGGTGACGGTTCAGGCGCCTTCGTGAAGCAACTGTCCCTGCCATCGTCCTGAAAAACACCTGGAAAACAACTGCCCCTGGACCGAAGCAATCTGATGCCTGTTTTTTTTTTTTTTTTTTTTTTTTTTTGAGAAATAAAGTTTTACTGGCGCCGAGCCAACTCATCCACTTCCATACTGGCTCTCGTTTTCACGCCGCTGACAGCGGAGCCGAGTAGCTGTGACAGCGACCATATGGCCTGCAAGCCTGAGAGCTGACTAGCCCGCCCCTGCGAGAAGACTCCTGGGGTCCCTGGATCGGAGCATGTTCTCCTCGAAGCCCCGCTGCTGCCGCTAGACCAGGAGGACGGGGACAAAGAATGGCCAGTGGCCGCAGGCCCTGCAGGCAGGGCGGGAAGAACGGGAGGCTCGTGCGTGGGCCTGGGCCGCCTCCGGGTGACCACCCGAGTCAGTCACCACCACGACTTAGCAAGGGCGCATGCGACGGGCCTCAGGAAGGGGCAGCGCCCCACACTGCGGACACTCACTCCAAGGTGCCCGTCCCAACGTCTGCAAGAGCACACCCACTCCTCCTCGGGGACACAGAGCGACTTTCCCTCAGACGAGCTAAGGCTCCCAGGTTGCACCAGCTGGAGTTCAAACAATCTTCGCGTCTCGAAGCACCGCCGTAAGTGGGACTTTACCGGGGCCCCCCAGGCCCCCAACACAAAAATCGCCAGTTGCACAGCATCATTTCATCTGTGGTTTCAAGAAAAATCTTCGTGAGGGCAGCCCTCACATCTCATTTCTCGAGACTGGGGGGCCGGTGCCTGCTGTCCCATGCCTGCGGGGGAGTCTCTTACCGACACCCCCCCCCCCCGTGACAGGACCGAGAGATGTAAATGGGAACACTCAGGGAAACGACCCATTCCCTCCCTGGCAAATATGTGAAACCATTCCCCCACCTTCCTCAAGAATACTGGGAGAATAATCAACCTTGTTTCCTTCTGGGTGCATAGAAATCTAAAAATTCCGCCCCCTACCCCCCTCACCTCCCTGGTTCTCAAGGAAAAGGAAAAGAGTAAAATTTCAAACCTCCAGCGTCACAGAAACCCACTCTTTGCTGACAAGTCACCTACATGACTGTCATACACGCTTTTAACACGCATGCCATGATCGATGTCCCCTAGCCCGTGTCAGCACGAGGGAGGCTCCTGAAAACTGGCCTTCACGGACGGCATCCCCTGCGCGGCACGCGGAGAGAGCACCACGAGCAAAGCCACGGGACTGGGAGCCGGAACTCGCCTTCGAGAGCCTTCGAGAGCCTTCTCTGCGGGCCCGCTGGCCCGGATGCCATCGTTTCGGCTGCTGCTCCCTAATGATTTCACACGATTGTTTCGGTTTTTTCAAGCTTCCATTCCATTTTCACAACTCGTTTTGCCAAAGAAGCTACTGAGTCTATTTCCAATTCATCCACATCCTCATTAAAACCAACAGTCTGGTCGCTCCCCTGACCCCGGGACGCAAGGGCTCTCTGCAGTCGCACCACCCACATCAGATGTCTTTGCTGGAGTCTATTCTTGCTCATCCGTAGTATCTGCTTCCCCTCCCTTCATGCTAACATTGAAAACCCCTCCGTTTATGGAACTCTGAGCCGCTGGAGTTGCCAAACGTCAAAACTGGAAGGACATCAGCAGCCCCCAGGAAACACTTATGGTACTTCAGGTAGCTTGAACTTCCTTGGGCTTCATTTTATTCTTAAGTCAAACATGTAAATTCTACAGTGGGGGGGGCGGGGAGAATAGAAGAATAGGGATTTCGGGGCGGTACAGAGAGCATGAGCAAAATGACAAGATTGGGAAGTTCGAATCTGCACCCAACAAACATGATCTCTGAGGATCACTGGGAGTGGCCCAAGGACCCCCATCTGTCCTACACCCATCCACCCCCAAAATATTTTCACTTAGTGGCCCTATAAATTATAAATTTTGCAGATTTACTAATAAAATGTTTGATGTGTGTGTATTTGTCAACCTGACAGAGCTAAGAATGACCAGACAGCTGGAAAATTGAATGAATGAGTGCGCGTGCTTGCGTGTGTGTGTGTGTGTGTGTGTGAGAGAGAGAGAGAGAGAAAGTGTGTGTGTGTGTGTGTGTGTGTGTGTGTGTATGTGTGTGTGTTGTACAGGACATGAGCCACAGGAATCAGCAGTCTGAGGAAGACCTGCCCTCATGCACTTTCTGAGGGCCCAAATACAAAGGATTAGAAAGGGGAAATTTTCTCGTCACTCTTCTCTCCCTTCTCCTCCCTGCACCTCTTTCCACCCTCTCCCCCTGAGCTAGGCCATTCCTATTTTCCTGCCCCTGAGCATCAGTGCTCATGTTTCTCTGCCCTTCAAGGCCCCACAGCATGGACCATGGCCCCCGCCCCGACCCCACGCCATCTCCCGGCCTCGGGCCTCCTGGTCCTCTAGTCTGTAGCAGGCACCTGGGACACCAGCCTCCGTGCCCCCGCCGACCGACTCTTAGGAGACTCAACCTCCTCGCACACTCGCCTCTGTTCATTCACACTCCCTAGGAGAAAACCGACTGACTGGCCCGATTAGAAGGGGTCGCCTCCACGTGGAGGTCCGAAGCAACGTCACTCCCTGCTGTGATGTCTCCCAGCCCGCAGCACCCGACCTGCGCCAAGACGCTCTGCGGGACCCTTCCCCGGTGCCCCTACTTCCAGCTCACAGAGGGGTCCTGGAAAGCGCGCAGGCACTTCTACTACCCCCCCCCCAAAACTCTGGGCTCCTTCCAGCGGCTGTGGCCTCCCCACCCACCCACACCGCGACCACTGCAGCCGTCACTGCTTCCTGCCGTGGGTCGAGCCCGGTTCCTTTCCGTCCCTGCTGAGCCCGGGGTGTGTGCATTTGCCGTCCTAGGTCTGAGGGGAAGAAAACGACAGGGCTGGGGGAGTAGCAGCTGAAAGGACAGGGGCACACAGCTGCCATGCATGAAGCACTGAATTCCACCCCTGTCCCACCAGATACAGCCCGCACCCCCGCGCCTCCAGAGATGGCCTGGGGCCCCCCAGTACCGAGGCCCCTGGACCTGTTCTGAGAGACTGACCCTGATCCCTTCTTTCTGCCACTGGAGGCAGTGACGGGGACAGCCAGCCCCGGAGCAGGATGTGGGAGGTGAGAGCTTCCTCGGCCCTCGGAGTGGGGTGACGCCGGACCAAGTGTCCCACAGGCTCCAGGGGCCTCTGCAGCTCAGCCAGCGATGCCAGGGAGAGCAGGGCAGCGACCACGAGTCCACATTCAGGGCTGGGGCTCGGTGACGGTTTACAGACGTGCCAACAACTGCTGTGGACTAAATAGTCACTGTCCTCTCCAGATTCAGATTATCAGCAGGATTTGGAAGAGGGGCACTTGGCAGGTAATGAGGTGAGATGCAGGAGACCTCAAGAATAAAATGAGTGGCAGACACACACACACACACACACACACACACACACACACACACACACACACACACACACGCCCTTAGACTCCAGACAGATGGGACAGAAATATCTGATGCTTAAACCACCCAATCTCTGCAGTTTCGTTATGGCAGCCCGAGGGACCGAGACAACCACATAAACCAGGGGTGGGAAATATCGGCCCACAAGCCAGACGAGGCCTGTGAAATCCTGGGCTCTGGCCTGGTCCCCGATGGGACAGACAGGGCTGTTTCTCATCAGCCGCCCATGACCCATCTGCCTGTTCAGCTCGGCCGGTGAATGAGGTCATGAAGATCCTAAACAATGACAGCCTTGTCAAACAAAGGAAAGTTCCTACTGATGCCTTTAAAGGTTCCATGTTTAAAAACATATGAAAGGTGATATCTACCATCGGCAGGAAACGATCCTTCTAGTTCCGCAAATCCAGCAATTTCCCTAGATACTGCTGGATGGTGCCTCTAAATGGGCTTCTAGCGAGAGGGATTACCTGCAGTCGATTCTAAAGAAAGCCGGTGCATTGTTTTGAAAGGTTCACTGCAGCGCACATCGTGTTTACAAGTCGGCTCCTCCCCCCCCCCCCCATCAGACTGAGTACTTCTCGTCCAGATAATAAAACCTTTAGTAAACAACTAGAATCGTTCCTTAATTATTTCACTCTTGAGTGTGGTTTTCAGTGGGAAGGAGGCAAGGAGCTTTCTTAGCAAAACGTTCTTCGTTTCAATCAGTCTAGAACATGAATAAGGGCAGACTACTTCGGTACATGTCTGTCACATCCTAAAAACATGAAGAAGAGGATATTCTCATGACTCGCACTCCCTGATGAAAAAATATGAACCCCCACGTGGTCATTCTTCGGTTCTGTTACTGCAGTAACCTGTGGTGCTTCTATTTGGGGAACTTCTCTGCTAAGCTGAGGATCAGGACTTCGCTCTAGACACCCATTGGCCGAGCTGCTCAGGGGTGTGGCCGTGGAGTGACCTGGGAACAGAGCATCTGCCCCTGAACGCTCCTGAGCAGGGCCCAAGGCTATGGCACGCACTGCAGAAGCAGACAATGCGCAGGCACTTCCCATCTGTTTGCGTTGGACTTGTACCACCCACAAATAAAGAATCTTTTTTTTTTTTCTTTTTGGGTCACACCCAGCGATGCTCAGGGGTTACTCCTGGCTCTACACTCAGGAATTACTCCTGGCAGTGCTTGGGGGACCATATGGGATGCCGGGGATCGAACCCGGGTCGGCCGCGTGCAAGGCAAACGCCCTACCCGCTGTGCTATCGCTCCAGCCCCACAAATAAAGAATCTTAAACACAGACTGAGTTTCTCTGGAAAAGACTTCCTGGATCCACTGGTTTACACCAACTGAAAACAAAATTCAGACCCCAAGGTCAGGTTCATTCTCAGGATACATTGCCTCTGTCCCGTGTCAGAAAAGGGGAAAATAATGAAGCAAAGTCATCCATCACTGATTCTTCCAGGGCTTCTGGACCCCTAATGGTTAAGAGGTCTAGCGGTACGTAAGTAGGGGCAATTGGTTTGATACACTTGCGAGTGGATGGTGGCGTCATCGGGATGGAATGACATTTCATTAGAGTGAACCAGGCCTTATGGAGTCAAACTTCGGCCTCTCTCCGTACCGCAAAGGGAGTGAGAACGCCCTGGGAGCCTGGGGGGGTTTATTTTAGAACTTACTTTAGATTGGTTCATAAATTAGATTGGAAGCATTCGAATGTAAATAACACATAAAGCAAACCCTAATGCAAGCTTCATTTTAAGGGCACAGTCAAAGCTGCGAGTCACGATTCAACGACTTGGAGAACTTCGCTCATTCATTACTCTGGGCCACGTTGAGTATTGTTGATTACTTCTGCTATACAGGTAGGTTTTTATCTCTGGCTTGGGCTCTGGCTTTTGTTTCAGAGCTTTCTGTCCAGGATTGTTTTAGTTTTCTGAAACTATGTTATGCAAGTTTCTCTTTTATTTTTTTGGTCCTCTTTTTGATTTAAAAAAAAAAAAACTCTCTTTGCAAGAATTACAGATCCAGAAACAAATTAATGCTGCAATGCAGTCATTTCATCTAACAGAGAAAATTCACTTCATAGTACTTTGGGGAATGGGGAAGCTTTCCAATTTGGCCAAATAGATTCCATCTTTCTCCAATCTGACTGGCAAGGAAAGCAGGAGCATTAATAATATAAAGTTAGAATTCCTGGGATAAAAAAAATGATTAAAATTTAATTCTGACGAGAAAACAATGAGGGTGAATGTCTTTGGAGCAGCACTTTTTCCAAATGACCCTCAAGAACATAAACAAAAGCAACGTCAAGCTCAATATCATAGACCCGACATCCAAGCTGAGAAGGTCCAACAAATCAAAACTAAAGCTAAGAAATTGAAAATTCTGAGGAAAGGTGATTATAAGGATAATGTTCTCTCACACACACAGATGACGGGAATGGGTGGGGCGGCTGGCCCAGAATTAAGGGCTTGGGCTTGTTCTCAACAGTGCTGGGGACCATGGAGTACCCAGTTCCTTAAGTGCTCTCATATGCTTCAAAATCTGGTTTGAAGTGAGCTGAAATGGAATTTTAATAAGAAAATACAGAGGTCAGTGGGGGAGCTCTAGGCGTTTCCAAGGAGATGACTTGTTATTTAATGGAATACAGCAAATGCTGAAAGCCAATTAATTATTTTTATTAATCACACTCAATATGTATATTTTCCCCAACAGGAATGCAGAGTAACTGACATGAATTGTTGACTCCCATTCTCACCTGAGCTGCACAGTTCTGAATACAAAGTGGAAAACCATGCATTTCTATAATCACTGCAGCCAGAATCTGGAAATAACCTGAATTGATGTCTGAGTTGTCTGAGAACAAATGACTGGATAAAGGAGCTATGGTACATCTATACAATGGAATACTATGCAGCACTGGGAAAAATGAAATCATGAAATTTGCTTATAAATCGTCGGACATGGAGAATATCATGCTGAAATGAGCCAAAAGGAGACAGAATGATTACACTCGTCTGTGGGATATTTTAAAAATGTAACATGAGACTAATATCTAAGGACAGTAGAAATAGGAGTCAAGGAATTCCGTGGACAGAAGATTGTCACTGTGGAAAGGGGGTGTCGGGGGAAGGCAGTTAGGATAGAGAAGGGCCCACTGTGACAAAGAAACTAAAACAATCCTGGACAACCACTCTGGGCAAGAGCTGAGTGCTGAAAGGAGGTAAAAGGATATACATGATAACCTGTCAGTATCTGTTTTGCAAACCATAATGCCCAGAGGAAATGAAAGAGGAGAGAGAGAGAGAGAGAGAGAGAGAGAGAGAGAGAGAGAGAGAGAGAGAGAGAGAGAGAGAGAGAGAGAGAGGGAGGGAGAGAGGGAGGGAGGGAGGGAGGGAGGGAGGGAGGGAGGGAGGGAGGGAGGGAGAAGAAAAGTGCCAGGGCCACAGAGGAGGCAGGGGGTGGAAGGGACAGGAAGGAGGGAAACAGAGGACATTGGTGGTGGGAAATGTGCACTGGTGATGAATGGGTGTTGGAACATTCTATGACTGAAACCTAGTCATGAACAACTCTAACTGTGCATCTCATGGTGATTCAATAAAAATTATTTCAAATTTAAAACTGTCACTGTCACTGTCATCCCGTTGCTCATCGATTTGCTCAAGCGGGCACCAGTAACATCTCAATTGTGAGACTTCTTGTTACTGTTTTTGGCATATCGAATACACCATGGGGAGCTTGACAGGCTCTGCCGCGCAGGCAAGATACTCTTGGTAGCTTGCCAGGCTCTCCGAGAGGGACGGAGGAATCGAACCTGGGCCGGCCACGTGCAAGGCAAACACCCTAGCTGCTGTGCTATCAAGACATTAAGTAAAATACTCTCCAAACACTGAGTTGGAAATCCTGTTGTCATCTATTTTTATCCGGTACTCCTAGTTTTTTTCATGTCCTTCCCATTAACACTCCTTGCAAAATACGATTAGCATCTTAAATTTACACATCATTATGCTAAAACTCAAACCCTAAATGAGGTAGTTCAAACCTAAACCACATCCCACAGAAGCTGCTTAATTAAGCAATATATATATCCTGGGGTAAATAATACACTGCAGATTTTACAGAACCTATATATATATATGTGTATATATATATATATATCTCTTAGAAGGTATGTATGTGCACACACATACACACACATATATAGCTTTAAAAGCTTTAAATAATGTTTATTCCACAGACACAGCAAAGCCTGAGGTAAAGACTTTCCTGTAAGAATATGCAACACAAAATAATTCAGAATTTAATATTATATAATGAGCACATAGCATACTTTAGAAAAGAAGAAAAACTCTATGGAGGAAGTGGTAAAGGTTTCAGAGAAAATTTATCTCAAACTAGACATTTCTAATTTGACTAATAGGAAGAAGAAGTAATGTCATTTTATGCCTTTAAGTTGAGAATAGAGAAGGTTATTGCTTCAGAAACAATAATCAGTTTCAGAACTACATAACATAATTTTAGATGGTTTGGTGGTAATCACCAGTCACATTTGGCGTTCTAGCAAATAAAATAGTTTGTCCAAATAACAATCTCTAAGTGTAAAGTTCTCAAAATATTTTCAAGAAAATGTAAAATATTGACTTAATATTAATGTGTGAATTATTTTCTATTTCTACGAATATACAAATTTTGTTTACAAATATGTATATAAGACTAATATTACCATTGTTTTAAATGTTGCATGAGGATAACTCAAAATTATGAATATGGCTCATATATTCCCATTGGACAGTGCTGCTTTTAGACTAAATTTGACTTGATTGCTAAACTTTCTCAATAAACCAAGTGTTTTATGCTAAGAAATAGGGATACAAAAAGAAATAGACAGCCTATTTTAGAACAAGTAAAATAAACGAGTCAGCTGGGAAATAAAAATCACTGTTTGATGAGGCCAAAAAAAAAGAAAAAAGAAAAGGAAAAGTCAGGTTTTAGTTAAGGAAAGAGAAAATAATTACCCCCATTGGACCATTGGAATGTGTAAAGAGTGTTCCCTAATCTTTTCTATTTTACCAGGGCATGTTTCCAAAGACTATCAAAATCAGTAACTACTATTCCTTGGCTATAACACGCAGAAAAACCAGACATTATAGAAAGGCAACAGTCTCTCTTAGGCTGTCATAAATATCACGAACTCTCTGAACAACAAATGAGGACAGCAGGAAGTTTCCTACACTAGACCAAAGCCATCCGCCATGCGGGAAAGCGCGGCGGAGGGCAGGCCAGCGGGTCCTGAATGCCAGCCACAGCGCTCAGCATGATGAACCCTGGCCTTTGTCTTCAGACTCTGCTCAGAAGCTGCTCCCTGGCTGGCTTCACACTGACCAGAGCCCAGTCCCGTGAACAGACTCTGCAACACCCTTCGCAGTAACGCATTTTGGAGACAGCCACTTGCGCGTACAATACTCTAGATCTCCCTGGACTCGGGGTGTCTCCCAGACAGCCAGCCCAGCTTTGAAGGAGGCCTGAGATCAATTCTAACAGAAAGAAAGAACGCAAAATGCTCTTTAGCGTGTCAGTTAACATGTCACCCCACCAGAAGACTGTGTATGTATCAGACTACTTCTGTAAAAGTCTTTTGTCCCAGTGAGGCTATTAACTAAAGGTGATTTATTTTCCAACATTTAATTTTCTTATACAAACTTTATCTAGTCATGAAATATAATTTTGAAGAAACTTTTAGGGCTATTTAGGTTATTAGGTAAAAAATGGGTCTCTAAGCAATAACCAATTTTAGTAGACTTCCACATTTGAACAATTTTCAGCAAACCAGTCATACAAATATTCCACTAAATAATTACTTTAAAAGCTTATTTTTGGTGTGCTCATACTGATTATATATATATATATATATATATATATATATTTTTTTTTTTACCTTGAGAAGATATGTGGGAATGTTGCTAAAATCCACAGGCAACTTCAAAAGGAAGCGAGCTGAAAATTCACCAGTCTGTAGAAAGAAAGGTATAATAATAAGATTAAATTCAAAAATAGACTGTGAACTGACAATTATAGCCAAGGCCACAAGTTCAAACTGTTCAAAATGCAGGCATCTTCTCTCTGGGCTTCCTAACAGAAATCAGAGGAGTAAGGTTGGAGAAGTAGGCAGGGGAGGATCAAAAAGAACCATTAAATTATTAGTTACTAAAAGGCACAATTAGAATTCTGAAATCTGCATTTTAAATGTGCAATGAAATGACAATGCAGTAGTATTACCTTTTTGTTTTTCAAAATTATGAAAAGAATACATGAGTATGACTTTTAAAAATCCAAACAATAGAGGTAGATTTCCCCCCACCCCCAGATTCATCTGACTTTACTGGAGCATTCAGACCACTTCGTTAATATTTATTACCCACAGGCTAATGACTCTGATTAAAATCCTTTAGAGCATGTCTGAAAGTCCATTCAAAAGTCAAGTTTCTGCCCATATAAAGTAGCAATTTGTGGCTATCCCCAAATAAAATCCAACTTCCTGCCACGCTGTAAAGATCATTACCATCAACCAATATTCTCTCTACAGAAGAGATGGACAAAGGTTTGAAGATTCAAATCATTTTAAGCTATAAATAATAACTTCTTTTGTTGAGAGAGAGAGAGAGAGAAATAGAGAAAGAGAGAGAGAACTCTGATTCAAAAGTCTCCCTCTCACTTTCTATAGTAGGAAGAGCAAAGGATCCCTTTTTTTCTCTTTAATTGGGGAACAGAGCCAGAAGCAAGGCACCTGCCTCGCATGCTGCGGAGTCCAGTTCAGTCCCCACCCGAGGCACCACAGGTGTGACCCCCACCCCACGCAGAAGGCACTCTCCAGCACAGAGCCAGGGACAGCCCCCTGAGCACTGCTGGGTGTGGCCCCCACACCCAACAAAATGAAACCCAAATGGGGCTGGCTTAGAGTTCTGGAGTGCAGGCTTTGCGTGCAGGAACCTCAGGTTCTACACCCAGAACCTCCCAAACATCCCCAAGCCAATGACAGGAGGCAGCTCTGCGCAGGTGTGCCCCGCCCCGAAAAAGACAACTTGCCGCGTTCTATGTGAGTTTTCCAGCTGGACTGTGGCAGTACCGTGGGACCCCAAGCCAGCCCTGCAAAGGCAGCAGGAGCTCAGGCTTAGCTCTTGACAAGCCTGAAGATCAGTTCAGGATTATCATTATATTATGTTATTACTATCATTATTATTTTTGCTTTTTAGGTTACACCCAGTGATGCACAGCCTCTGCACTCAGCCTCTGCACTCAGGAGTTACTCCTGGAGGTGCTCAGGGGGACCATTTGGGATGGTGGGAATCGAACTCGGGTCGGCCGCATGCAAGGCAAACGCCCTCCCTGTTCTACTATCGTTCCAACCCCCAGTTTAGGATTTCTATCTACTGGGCTTCACTAAGCTCGGACTAAGAACTCTGAGGATGATCCAGAAGTACCGTAAAGAACAGACCCCTCATCCTTCCCACTGGGATAAGAAAGTTCCCCGCATGCCCACTCATATCCCTTAGAAAGCAAATGTCTCAAACCCTCCTCCCCGAAAACTCTTTAAACTAAGAACTGACAAATACTTTAACAGCTTGAGGGACGAACACAGCCGGCCAGCATGCATACCTCTGGCCGGGGAATCCACGAGGGTCTGAAAACACCCAAGATCTCTACAAACACCCGAGCAAAACTGGCTTCAAGGTCCTGGTCTGAGCTGAAGAACTCTGACCTAAAACCTTGGAAATGAAAACAGAACTATAAACCTTAAGCCCGAAGGATAAAACTGATAGCGCCCATCTGCACGGCTGTTTACTGTTTGTTGGCTTTGCTGCCTGCAACAGCTTTCAACTTCAACTCCGGCAAAGGACAGAGCAGTGCCACGTCCCACAGGCCTAACCGCAGCACTGACACGGCTGAGGCTGGGAAGCCGGTCCCGTCACGTGTGGCCCTGGTGAGAAGCAGGAGTAATCCTAAGAGCTGGGCAGCCCAGACCCCAGGCCCTCACAGCCCGGCACCAGAGAGAATCAGGAGGAGCCATCTGAGACGGACAAACAGCCCGGCACGGTCAGTAGGAGGGAAAGGCTGTGAAAGAAACTACCCTATAATGGGAGATTCTTGATAACCTTTCAGTACCAATATTGAAAACCACAATGCCCAAAAGGGGAGGAAGAGAGAGAGAAAGAGAGAGAGACAGAGACAGAGACAGAGTCACAGAGACAGAGAGAGAGAGAGGCAGGCAAAATGTCTGCCATAGAGGCAGGCTGAGGGGTGGGTGGCAGGAGGGATACTAGGGACATTGGTGGTGGGAAACGTACACTGGTGGAGGGATGGGCGTTGGAACATAATATGACTGAAACCAGATCATGACCAGTTTTTTAACTGTGTATCTCACAGTTATTCAATTAATATTTATATATCCTCCTAGCAAGCCCGTCTCACCATTTCCACAGCTGCATGCTCAGAGGTACCAATGTCTCCAGCCTCCTGACTAGGGTCCCTTAGAAGCGTGTCAGCCCTGTCATCACAGACAGAGAGACCTGTTTAAAGCCTCGGATTATCACCCTCCTTCCCTCAAAACTCTCCCCTGAGGGCGACTCACTCCCTTCTGAAGCAAACTGAAGCTAACAACTCAACAAGATGCAAAGAGATGGGATGAAGCCACGTTTGTGGAACGTGGAGAAAAAAGCGAGCATCAGGTGGGTGAGAAGGGCTGACTGAGGGTCAGGCTGGCCCTCCAGGGGAGCACGAGATGCGTGTCACTGCACTGAGCCAGCACCCACACTGACACCAACCTGGAGCCCCCCAGATCATCTGCACAGCAGCCCTGCAGGAGGGGTGACAATCACAATCACACTCACACACACACAGGCACCCTTTCGTGACTCAACACGCATGCAACACATGAGTGAAGTCGGTGCTGGGGACACTGAGGCAGGTTTGGTAAAGGCATCATTGTAGGCTTATGACGATGGGGCGGGAAGTGAGCCCGAGTCTTCTTCATTGACAATTTACACACATAAGCGCCTCTGCCTGCCCAAAGTGCCTGTCTGTGGTTAGAATAGTCAGCTCCAAACTTTAAGGCTTTTAGGCTTCATGTTTCAATACAGAAATACATAACATACAGAGAGAGAGAGAGAGAGAGAGAGAGAGAGAGAGAGGGAAAACAATGACAAATGGATTTTAAAGAGTGGAAGTAAATTCTTGCCCTTATAAGGTAATAGGAAAGATAATTACATATTTAGCACTTGGACTCATTTGAACTGCCAGTTTATTTTCGTCCAAGCACTGGATTTTAGCTCTTTTGCCCTATTTTAGCTTGTACAATATATTTTTATTCTACCGGCTATTTTAGACCAATGTTCCTTTAAAAATGTTCAAACCATCCCTACTTTGTTCCTTCTCAAAATTGCCGGCCCTAGGACTAATATAATTTTATGTTTATTGGCAACAGAATGATTTATACAACTAAACTCATAGTGAAAGACAAGCAGATCCCAGAGCAAATATAAATTTGTGTTTATCGGCAACAGCCTGATAAACATCTACGACTATATTCCCAGTAAAAGAAACAACTCTGGCCCACTGGAAACCATAAAGAGCACTTTCTAAGGTCCAACTTTCAATACGACTATACTGTCTTCATTTCCCCCTGAGAGGATAAAACAAACTGAGCCCTAGCTTGTACCAGCATTGGAAACACAGAATCGAGGATTCACTTTTCAGTTCTAAGTTTCCTTGTGACGGGTGTTGATCCTCTCTGGGAAACCAAGCCGACGGGGCTTGGACACGTACCTTGACGGAAAGCTGAATTATAAAATTCTATGAGGAGCAAAAGCCACGTGAGAAGTCCTTCCCGGGTTTTACCTCAGACTATCACTTTCCCTGTGTTTTTCTAGCTGAAGTTCCAAGAGTTATTCAAGCAATTTATGGTCACTCTGTTGTAACGCTGAAGGCTGCTTCCATAGCAATCTTTCCTGTAAGCTGAAAATGAGACATTTAGATGCAGCCAAGTGAACAGAATAATTTGATTTTTTTTTCTTTTTTGTAAATCCTTGGTCAAATCTTCTCTTGGATGGATGTAGAAAATGATCTGACCTACGACTGCGAAAATGTCAGCCGCTCTGCCAACTGCCTAGATGGCAATTTCCCCAGCATTAGCAATCAACATGTGCATCCTTTCTGTTTTTCCAAATTACACTCCATTGGCAAGTAACTTAGATGCTCAGGACTCGGAGCCTTGGCAATTTCCTCGGTCTACACTTTTCCGCCACTAACATGGCAGCTGCGTCTGTGTCTTCCAGAAGCGCCAGATCTGCCAGGATTGACCTCGTCGAGGATGGACTCCAAATACAGGTAGCTCGGGGAGGGAAACATTTCCTCCTTCCTGGAGCCTCTCGCCTTGTCAACAACCTGTCATCTGAGACACACTCTGCTCTTAGCACCCCCACCACCAGGGCCTCGGAAGCGGCCCAGGGTGGCCGGAACTTCAGCGGGCTGGGGGATCGCTTCAAATGGACTCTGATAGCCAGCGACCTAACACTGGGGACTGAGCCCTGGCAGGTACATACACGTGAGAAGGGATGCTAGAGGCCACCTACCTCTAGTGGCACAATAACTCGTGCTTGACAAAACCTTTCCTAAGACCTGTTATTTAACTATCCCCCACAGCTCTTCGGTAAATATAATTCCTTTATATCTATTTCTTACAATAAGAAAACAAAGACCTAGAACAGTCAAGAAACTTGCGTGCAGTCACTGAGAAGATGTCAAAGACTCCACCTCAAGGGCTGGGCTTTTGTCATCCATTCATTACTCTAAAGGAAGGGCAGGAGACGGGCCCTGCGGATTGTACAACCAGCCGATCCTCCCGGAGCTCACACGGCAGTGCTCGCCCAATTAACTGCTCCTATCAGTTACAAGCCCTGGAGAATACCTTCAAAAATGAGAGGGTTTTCCACTTTCGACATGGGCAGCTACTTGCAGAATGTCTCCAGCCTGAGAACTAAGCCACGACCCCATGCCCGCCCAGGAGGGGAAAAGTATTTCTCTCTCTCGCCTCTCCCTTCCCGGGGGTGAAGGGCGTGGGGACCGCCATATTATGACGACCACAGATGGGGTTTACAAGCTTGCAATGATCCAACATCCACAAGAAATCTCCCTGGGCTTAGCTGTTAAAGTACAGAAATCCAAGACCTCATTTCTCTTCACAACAGGTCTGACTCTAGTGGGGTGCTCCTAACAATAATAGTGAGGTTAGTGTTGAAATATTGAATATAACCAAAGTAAATAGAAAGTAAAGTGAAATTTATCAGTTACAAGGCGGGGTGGGGGGGTGCGGGGGTGGGCGGGATGGGAGGTGTACTGTGGTGTTTTTTTTTTTTGGTGGTGGGATATGGGCACTAGTGAAGGGATGGTTGTTTCAGCATTGTATGACTAAAACTTAAGCCTCAAAACATTGCAATTTTCCACCTGGTGATTCAATAAAATAAAATTCTTATTTAAAAAAATGGGAGGGTTTTCTGAGTATTTCAGGAAGATTTGTCCTATCTGGTTTGGAGGTTCTTTATTTAGAAGAAACCTTAAAAAGGCTGAGTCGGGGGCCGGAGAGATAGTGCAGAAGGGAAGGAATACCCGTAACTCTTATCACAGAGATCTAATTTCATTAATGGGGGGGGCAAAGGAAGAAAATCCCAAGAAGAAAACAGGCCACTAACCATCAGGGAGAAGCAAATCCAAAGAACAAGGAAATATCACTTCACGCCAGCGAGTGACACTCCTGAGAAACGACAAGAACCACCAGGATGCAGGGGCGGAAAGGGACCCTCATTCACCGCTAGTCCTTCCTTCGGGAAAAACCACGCGGACACTGCTCAAAAAACGAGGAACTGACTTCCACTCGACCCAGCAATTCCACTCCTGAGGGACCAAAAACACAAGGTGGAGAAGTCACCGCATGCCGATGTTGACCGCGGCACTATTCACAGTCACCCATGTCTGGAAATAACCCACGTGCCCGAGAACAGATGACTGGAGAAAGGAAGTAGGGCATATGTAGACAGTGGCGTACTTGGCCACAAGAAAACATAACATTATCATGCAATTTGCTGCCGTGTGGGTGGATATGGGGAGTATCAGGGGAAGAGACACCAACACAGAATGGTCCAGAATGTTCTCCTTATTTGTGGGCTATAAAGAAACACAGCTGGGGAAGAACGAATGCCCGAAGAAACAGGAATGAAGAGCGTGAGAACTGGTTTGCAGCAAGAAGCTTGCCACCCTGGGGAGCAGACGTGTGGACAGGACGGGGAACAGAACACTGTGACAACGGTGGAAAGAAACGGTCACTTGGCGGGGGTGGGGGGAGAGAACTTGCTGCCGGCAGGGGGCCAGGTGCTGGGCATGAAACCCTCTCAGCAACAGGAATATAAACCACAGCGCCTAGAATCTAAAACTCAAGGCCTTGTCCTAGAGGCAGGTTGGGAGGGTGGGGGAGTGGGGGGGGGGGGGCGGGGCAGGGCAGTGGACACTGGCGAAGGGAGTGGTGCTGGGACACCGGACGCCCGAAACCCAGGCGCGAATAACTCTGTAACTCACGTGAACAACAGCAGGCCAAGCAGGATACAGACAAAGCAAATGCAAAGGGCAAACCATTGGGGGGAAAACGCTTGCTCACCCAAAGTACAGAGTCCAGCTAAACTGCCACTGCCAGGGAGATGGGGGTGGTCTATCTGTGCGTTGATGGTGCCATGGCGACATCCTCTGACACTGTGCTGATGAGAGGCCAGGTGACAAGAACTGTTTGCCTCACAGGGGGTGTTGGTTCCCTCAGTCATTTACATTTTTCTTTGATTCGTATTATTTTGACTACAATGTGCTCCGTGCTCTTTTATTTTAACGTTTTCCTTACGTTTACCTAAATTTGCGGTGGCTGTGGTGCTTGAATCTGTCAAGTTATGTCTTTCACCGTACTTGGAAATAGCTGAGCATTATTTCATCAGAAATTTCCCTGCTCCTCTTCTCTCCGTCTCAACTCCTTTGGTCGATGTTAGATGAGCTGGTTTTGGTCCCGTAAGTCCCTGCGGTTCTGCTCTCCTGCTCTGCGAGTATCGACTCTCCTCAAGGGTCTCCGCCGGCCCCTGACCGCTCTAGTCCCTTTGCGCGAACGGCTGTACATTTGGTCCGGGCCATCAAGTCGATATTTGTGGAAGCGCAACAGGAGTGAGATACAAAGCGGGACTTGAGAAAAATTGACAACTGCGCTATTGCTTTGCCGATAACACCGTGGGCAGACAATGACTCTCGCTAAACGGAGGGTGACTTCATGGATAACACTCTGGTGATTAAATTAGAAACACGTATCATCTTTTTAATTTTTTTAGCATGTGGCGCCATGAGTTATTTACTGCTAAGTGTGTATCACCGGCCTCGAAATACACGTAATCGTTGATCTAGCAATTTTACTACGTTAAATTTAATTTTCAGATAGAGTTAAACACATGCAACATGGCAAAGCCTTGAGACCACAGAGCAAGCTGGTGACCTCCCGGGCACATGGGGGGGAGGGGGCCAGTTCCACTCTGGACCTGCTGCCCGGAGGGGCAGAGACAAAGGAAACGGAAAGGATTTCCTCTGGTTCAGACACTTCCGCCCAACAAGAGCTTTTCCACTTCACACATCCTGCTGCCAGGGGAACCTGACTTTTCTACTGAGATGTCTGTTTTATTTACAAGACAATAAAATGCCTTTCAAATGTCAGTTAAGACGGACAAAAGGCTATCATCTCTGCCTTCAGTATCCCAAGGTATAAACGCAGGGGCCCAGAAACACGCATATTCCTTTTTTTATGAAGAAAGTCAAACTCTACAGTATGGATGAATGACTGTGAGCCAGATCCCGAGTCCTACTGACACACTGGTCCAGATCCAACGCGATTCGTGGGTGCTCTGGAGAGTGTCGTGCCGAGTGAAATGAGTCACAGACACAGAATGAACTCACTCCTTTGCGGAGCATCAAGAAACAGAGTAGGGGAGTAGCTAATACCCAGGGACAACAGAAGCAGGCACTTAGCAGGAAGCTTTCCACTGTGGCGGGAGGGGGAGAGGCCAGGGAAGGGACCACTGCGACAATGACCGAGGGCAGTGGTCACTCTGGACGAGGACTGGGTGCCGTGAGGACAAATAGCATACCCCTCCAGTACTGGAAGCCGCAGCGCCTAACGGGAAAAAGCAGCACGTGCCAGAGAGGCAGGCTGGGGGGCAGGAGGGGAACTGGGGTCACTGGTGGAGGGAAGGGGAGTGCGGTGCTCGGACACTGTACTCCTGGGGCTCGATCATGAATAATTCAGAATTCAGTGAGTCAATAAATTAATTTTAAAATATTCAATGTAACAAGTCCCATGACAAAAAAAACAATTAAACATGTCCCTGTCGTAGGTTCCTTGATTTTAAATAATGTGCAATTCATAATAGCACCAGGAGAAGCGGGAACAAAGACAAACAAATCCAGCCCTTCTAGAAGAGGGCGGCGTCCCTGTGACGGCCACAAAGGGAACAACCCAAAGCTCATCCGCGGGCCAGTCAGAAGCCAGAAGAGGGCCGGAGTGACAGTACATTGGGAGAGTATTTGCACTGCACACGGCTGACCCAGGTTCGATTCCCAGCATCCCATATGTAATTCCTGAGTGCAGAGCCAGGAGTAACCCCTGAGCATCGCTGGATGTGACTCAAAAGGGGGGAAAAAAAAAGAAGCCAGAAGGGCCGGGCTCCTAAGAAGCAGAACTGCCAGTCTCTCGGACCCCCAGGAGCTGGCTGGCACCACCATAGCAGCCTCTGCTCGCCTGCCATGGGGGGGGGGGACCGGCCCCTCCCAGCCCCACCAGAGATCCCCCTTGGCGCCCCTGCCCTCCTCCACTTGCGTGCAAGCACGACAGCATGAGGTAGCTACGTAGAAGCCAGCTCGGAGAGTGTGTCCCCTAACGCCCACGTTAAAATGGTAAGAGGAACAGAAAAATTATTTTAGATCTAAATTCTATCATGTGGCCAGTGTAGAAATGGACAGCGAATTCCTTTGATGGACAAATTCTGTGAAGACTGGTATGTATTTTATGCTTGCATACATGTCAGTTCAAACTGGACATACTTCAGGGGCCCACAGTCAGTCACGTTACCCCTATAACGACCTGTCACAAGATCGTGAAATCCTGCTTACACCCAGGTCCCATGACGACGGGGACTCCTGACAGGTAGGGGGAGAGATATTTCCAGATGGGTGAAAACACTCATGGGGTGACACGACCTCTTCCAAATAGAGCTTTATCCTTTCTCCTCCAAACAATGCCTAAACTCGGTAGCTTCTGACTTTTTCTTCTCCACCTTCCTTGCTGACTCCTGAAACCAGTGCTCCCTCAGAACCCCATCAAAAGGTGCTCCTGGAGGGCTACACAGGGATCGGTGGTGCAAGCTTTGTATGCACAGGACCTCAGGTCAACCCCCAGGGTCACCTGATCCCCTCCAGTACCGCAAGGTACAGCCCAGGGGGTCCTAAAATAAATGCTGGGGTGACTTTGGTGGTCCCACAGCATCCTGGCAATTGAGTCATCACTGGGCCATGGCAGCAAGCCTGAGGGGCCATCTGGCTGCGGGTCACCAGGAGGAGCCCGACAGCCTACTGCACCCAGTCGGGGGCCAGCAACAGCACCAAGGAGAACAAGGAAAAGCACCAGGAACATTTAACTCTCTGAGAGTGACTTTCCCTTTCTAATTGCACTTGGTGACAGCTGCTTCCAAGGGCGGCGGCACCACACGGCACTTCATGGTTCACAGCAATCTCAGAAGACGCAGGAATAACTCCCGCACCACAATTTATGTGCCACACTGGGCAACAACTGCAATAATCCGAGCATTCAAAAGGAAAGTAAATAATGCTACTACGTCATAACAAACAACACCATGTTTGCTCCCCACCCGGAGAGACACTAATGGAATCCTGTGTCGAGGCAGGGCGAACGGAGAGGGACCGGGAATAACCCAGCGGCACAAGGGGACAGAGTAGAAGTTATTTTTTATTTATTTATTTATTTTTTGGCTTTTTGGGTCACACCCGGCGATGCTCAGAGGCTCCTCCTGGCTCTGCACTCAGGAATTACTCCTGGCGGTGCTTGGGGGACCATATGGGATGCTGGGAATCGAACCCGGGTCGGCCACATGCAAGGCAAACGCCCTCCCCGCTGTGCTATCACTCCAGCCCCCAGAGTAGAAGTTATTAATGCAAGTGAGGCGCTGATTTGAAATGGCTGCTCCTTTCCTTAAAGGTATTTTCAAATGTTGCCAGAGCTTAATCTTAATCTGTAATGTATGCATTCTTTAAACCTCCTTCTGATCTAGGGTCAAACACAACAACAAAATAAGGTAACTGTTTGGGGCTGGAGCAACAGCACAGAGGGTAGGGCATTTGCCTTGCCTGAGGCCGAACCGGGTTCAAGTCCCAGCACCCCATATGGTCCCCTGAGCACCCCAGGGGTAATTCCTGAGTGCAGAGCCAGGAGTAACCCCTGTGCATCGCTGGTTGTGACCCAAAAAGAAAAAAAAATAATAAGGTAACTGTTTCACATTCTCCACTACTTAAATATATATCACTAATAGGGAAAATGACCATAAAAGGAAAATTGATGAAAAGCAAAAACTCCATTATCCCACAGAACCCATCGGAGAGCTTGCAAATGTGAAATAAGTGGTTTTAGAACAACTCAAAACATCCATTTAACATCAGGAAAGAAAAATGCCTTTGATCAAAATATTAGGTGTAATAATCTGAGTACTGGGAATTAAAGTAAAAGGAAATTCACAGGCTTCCTTATTGTCACAATCAGCAAACACTATTCCTTTCCGTGTAACATTTACAAGCCGGAAGTGTTGAGAAGGTGGTGAATAAACAGAACGGGACACTTTAGTCTGAGCCCACTGGAAAAACACATCTGCTGTAACTTCATTTCAGATCCAAACAGCCTACGATTTCTAGTATCAGTAGTATGCATTGCAGGATTCACAATACTAAAATTCTAATCTGAAAAAAACAAAAAAACCAAAAAACCTCCTCTACTCAAAGGGAAGTAGGAGGGCGGTCTCTTGGGGGTGATGAACAGTTTATGGACCAGCTTACAGGAAATCACAGGCATGTGATAAAGAGGCAGACAATATACACACATTGTACCAGTGTCAATTTCTTGAGGGAAACTGGGTGATGGGTAGGCAAGAATTCTCTCTGATTTTTACAACTGTCTGTGAATCTATAATTACTTCAAATAATAAACACACCTGTTAAAATAACGCTGGGGCTGAAGCAACAGTGCAATGGGTAGGACACTCCTCTCGTCACTTCTCTCGTCCCGGTAGGTCACGATGTCACAGCACCATCAGCAGTGACCCCTGAGCACAGAGCCAGAAGGAAGCCCAGAGCAGCCAGGTGTGGCCCCCAAAGTATAAATAAATAGTAACTCTGATGATGCAAGCACATAAATGTCAATCTGAACAAGTAAGCTTTCTTTCCAATAGGCCGTGTGTTTTTTTATTTTAAAAAGGTGCATACAAATTTTTTTTAAGTACAGAAAAAAAATTAAGTTCTCATAACTCATGTCTACTCATGTAGGAGTTCTGTAAATAAGTCACTGTCACACTGTCATCCTGCTGCTCATCGATTTGCTCAAGCGGGCACCAGTAACGTCTCCATTTTGAGACTTGCTGTTACTGTTTTTGGCATATCAAATACACCATGGAATAAATAAGTACATAAAATAAAATAAATAAAAGATAAGGACAAAACAATCAGGGAAATGACTTCATAAGGAAACAGGCACAGAATTAAGCAAGGGTATTCTCCATGCCCTAAGCTTGCAGGTATCTCTTTTTTTCTTTGAAAAATATTTCGCTTAAAAAAAAATACAAAAAACAAAATAAGAGCCAGAATGATAGAACAGGGGGTACGGCCTTTGCCTTGCACGCAGCTGACCTGGGATCAACCCCCGGCACCCCATGTGGTCCCCTAAGCACCAGCAAGAGTAATTCCTGAGAGCAGAGCCAGGAGTAACCCCTGAGCATAGCTGGGTATGACCCAAAAAGAAAAAAGTAAAACAAAATGAGGGACTTTGTGTTTTTATGCTTTGCTTTCTAATGTTCTCTTGCACCAGCCCCTTGCTGAGCCCCTGCCCAGGAAGAGAGATGGATAAAGAGCATCCCTGGCGGTCCGAAGCGGAGGCAGCATTTGAAAGAGCAGCTTCGTCGGCCGGCCGCCAAGAGACCAGACCTCCTCCCTAACTTCTAAGCGGCTCTCAAAAGGTCCGTTCACCAGCTGAGAGTAAACCGCAAAGCCCACCTCAGATTTTTCAGGGCCTCATATTTTTAATGGAAAAATGGAAGGCAAAAAATGCAAACAGAGATGGCTGAAAGACGTGATGAGAAAGGGAAGATAATATGAGTATGCAGATGAATATAAAGTGTCATAATACACAATAATTATAGCCCTGAATTCATGATACAAGGTATTATCAGATGGACAAGGTGAATCGAGAGATCCAAAATCCATGGGCTCATATTAATTCTTCTATTAGTTTCCATGTTTTAATAAATAATTAGCCCGTAGAAAAATGTTCTCCTATTTCCATATTCCAGCAAGCTATACTAGATCAGCAAACTACTCAGATGTGAGCTTAAAATAGCTGCTGCCCCGTCTGCCATGCCCTTTTGTCTCCAACCTGTAACTGCCCATAAGTGTGTCTGTGGCCACCTTCCTGAGGGCCTACACCAGGTCCTGTTCATCAGTGAAGAACAGTCATTTCTGTGGTGATTGGTTCTTCTGCAAAATTCTTTTTTGTTCGCTTTGTCCTGGGGCCAGTCTGAGCAGGGCTGGGGCTCGGGGCGGCTCCAGAGGGGGCCCACGATGTGCCAGGGACCCCACCTGCCGCTCGTGCATGCAAAACAAGCTCTTCAGTCCTTGGAGCCATCTCAGTTTCTTCAAAACTCTTATGCAGACTGTGCATTCTATTTAGACCTATTCTGAAGTTATTCTATTCTATTCTATCCTATGCACAGTCTTCTCAACTGAATTTTGCTGCTCTCCAGAGCAAAAGCCATGACTGATACTCAATCTACTGGCCCGAATCTAGCCCAGCAGTTGTTCTATACCCTTATATTACTCCCACACCGGCTTACCTTACCTCTTGAGTTGCTTCTGACAGGGCTGGTGACACACTCCACTACATAAAACTCATAAATAAATGGAAAGACTGAAGTCCTTATAATGACTACCTTTATAAGCTCTGTGTTATCAGAAAAAGAAAACTCGAAAGGCAAATCTTTCAAGTCCCTGACTGGATCGAGTCAACAGGAAAACCCTGCGACATTTCACAAAGTGCCTGATGGCATTCCAGGATGTGCAAAACAGTCACATAAATACCTAAATTCAATTTCTTTTCAGACTCTCCCAAACGCCTTTCACTGTCTACAGTCCTCCAGGACCTCTCGGCTTCCCCGTGATTTCTGGAAGACAGTGTAACTGAGAGCACATCTGCCCGTTCCTTCAGGTCCCTGAAACCTCCCGAGGAGCCTCCGGGTGGAAGGCAGCCTCGCTCACACCTTGAGTTTAGCCCAGGGAGATCCTCTTTGGACTTCGGATCTCCAGTTCCAGAACATACTAAACTGCGTTGTAAGTCACCAAGTCTGCGGTGCTTTCCTATCATGCTGGGCAAAGGGGGGGGGGGGGGAGAAAATCAGTCCGTGGTTCCAAAAACTCTTGGCTTGAATTCCAGCTCTTATCCTCTGCCAGCATCTCGTGTTCACTGCCTAGATTCGTGGCCTGGATTTGGGTTCCATTTGCAGGCTGTCCTTCAGTGCATCCCTGGGCCCATATTCCATACTCAAACGTGGTTCAGCCCTCAAGACTGGTGTCAAGGTATCAAGATATCCTGGCTCTTGACCAGTAACATTCCCAAGTGGACTCTGACGGCCTCAGCACTCACTTCTACGAGGCTGGAGATCCCTAGCGCTAAGGCGGCTGCAAGCTTCGCCTCCGACCCCCTTGCCCTGTGACCGGATTCTCAGTCTCCTTGCTCTCTCCACCTGGACACATGACTATTACACGGATTCGTACCCACTGCTAACTACCAAATCAAAATAAAATGGGGTAAGAATAGCAGTGGGAGGTCTTCATGTAAAGAATAGAAAATCAATAGCATTAGGAAGAATGATTTTTTAAAAACTGTTATTAATGCACTTTACATGAATTTCAAAGTCTACATGTGGATGAACAATAACTCAGCATGAGATAACAAATGCAATTTCAAATAGTGTTAAGTTAGAAAAGGTGCCAAAATCTGGATATGCTTTAATTCCCCATTAATATTATTATTATTATTTTATTTTTGGTTTGGGGGTCACACCCGACAATGATCAGGGGTTACTCCTGGCTCTGCGCACAGAAATCACTTCTGGCAGTGCTCGGGAGACCATCTGGGATACCAGCGATCAAACCTGGGTCAGCTGCGTACAAGGCCAGAACCTTACTCATTGTACTGTATCTCCAGCCCTTCCTATCAATATTAAAAGAAGAAATTGAGTGAAAAGAACAATCCTAATAACTAAAGACCAATTAATTTGACAGTACTTCCTATTTTCAAATAAATTTATCAGCATTAAAAATGACAGTTTAATAATAATTCATTTAAGTACCCAAAACCCTTTTTTAAAGTAAACTGTCACTGTCACTGTCATCCCTTTGCTCATCAATTAGCTCCAGCGGGCACCAGTAAGTCTCATTGTGAGACTTGTTGTTACTGTTTTTAGCATATCAAATACGCCGCATGTAGCTTGCCAGGCTCTGCCCTGCAGGCGAGATGCTCTCAGTAGCTTGCCCGGCTCTCCAAGAGAGGTGAAGGAATCGATGGGTATATAACACGTAGGAAAAAAATAATATAATCAGATTTCTGCAATAGCACAGTGGGCAGGGCATTTGCCTTGCACATGGCCGACCCGGAAAAACAAAAATAAAAGAATAAAAATTAAAAATCCTCCCCAAAACAAAAATGGAGTTTGCAATATCACTTGTGAGACTACGTCCAAAAGAATTCAAAGTGGGGCCTTTGAGCAATATGAACAGATCTATGTCAAGCAGCGTTATTCGCAGCAGCCAAGAGGTAGAAGCCACCCCCACACCCTTCGGGAGATAACAAAGTGTGGTCCCTCAGGTACCGCCGGGAGAGAATCCACAGCCCTGGGAAGGAAGGGAGGCCGGCCTGACACAGCTAGGGCTCATCTACAAAGACCTCGCCAAGCGAAATAAGCCAACTACAAATAAACGCTGCCTCATTTGACCTACGTGAGGTTATCAAAGGACTCGAGATCACAGAACTCGACCTCGAGTGAGAGCTGCCAAGGGCAGCAGGGCGGGGAAGAATTAGTGCCAAATGGACACAATTTCAGTTTTATAAGATAAAGAGTTCTACATCTGTTGTACAAAGCTGTAAATATTCTTTAATATGACTATTAAGAAATCTTTTGCAGTGCTGGGAATTGAACCCAGGATCCTGCACATGCTTTACCACTGGGGCACATCCGCAGCAAAAGCTGTAAATATTTTTAATACTGCGAGTACTCCGGAATAATTAAAAGTAAATCAATCCCATGGGTCTTTGATCAAACAAAAAATAAATAAAACAAATTAACTCCCTTTAAAAAAATGTTTTAAAAGACTTGACCTTGCAGCATGATTCACAATAGCCAGAATCTGGAAACAACCCAAGTACATGAGAACAAGTAAGTGGGTAAAGAAACTATGGTACACCTACACAATGGAATACACAATGGAATACTACGCAGCTGTGAGGAAAATATGAAGTCATGAATTTTACTTATACATCGATGGACATGAGAGTATCATGGTGAGTGAAATGAGTCAGAGGGAGAGGGCCAGGCTTAGAATGATTTCGTGGGCTCATTCATGGGCTTTAAAGAAACACAGCTGGAGAGTAATACCCAAAGACAATAGAAACAACGGCCAGGAGGACTGGTCCTTAGCAGAAAGTCAGCCACACCGTGGGGAGGGTGGCCAGGTCAGAGAAGGGACCTCTATGACAATGACAGTGGGAAGAGATCACTCTGGGCTAGAACTGGGTGCTAAAAGGAGGGAAAGTGGTAAGTGCGATATCCTTTCAGTAACAATATTGCAAACTACAGTGCCTAAGAGGAAAATAAGGGTGGGGGGATGGGAGAGAGAGAGAGCGGGAGAGAGAAGAAAAATGTGTACCATAGAGTCAGGCTGTTGAGGAATTAGGTAGTAGGTGTGTGTGTGGGGGGGGGGGGGGTGTCAGGTGGGAGGGAACTGGAGACACTGGTGGTGGGAGACACTGGTGAAGGCATGGGTGTTGGAACACTGTTATGACTAAAACTCAATCATGAACAACCTTATTGTTGTATATCTCATGGTGATTCATTCAATAAAAAAAAAAGCTTTGGACAAGATCATTTGTAACAATACACTGTAGCTCTATATTCCGTGTGCTAATGAAAACCACAGTCTTTAAGAAAGAGATTAGGAAGACAGGCCAGAGAAAGCCCAAGGGGCTAAAACGCACGTTTGAGTGCAGGACGCCTGGCTCCATTGATGGCCCCTCACGCCCTCCCTGCACCCCAAGCACCACCAGGAGGGACCCCAGAGCACAGAGCCAGGAGGAGCCACAGATGACCCAAAAATCTAAAAGGAAAGAAGAGAAGGAAAGGAGGGCGGCAGGCGGCAGGCAGGGCACGGGTGAGAAGGCCGTGCTCTGGGACGTGACCCGCAGTTAGCAGCCACAGCCACGCCTGCCTGTGATTCGCAGCCACCGCAACTGCAACCACAGCAAAGAGAAGGGCAGAGAAAGGGAAAAGGAGAAGTCGGTGATACCTGTAAGAAATAACAGAGAAGAGGAAGCTAAAGCTCCTTCTGTGCATAACTACAGTCCATTCATTCAAACGCTCATGGAGCATCACCAACACGGGAGGCCCTGTTGCGGGTGTCTGTGACGGGAACAGAGATCCTGCTTCACATGTCTACACTCCCTCCGGGGAGAGACAGCCCACAGAGTCAGCACGTGGGCCGCGGCTCTCGGGGGCTCCCGGCACTCACACCCCTGCGGAGCTCCGCCCATGTGTGTGAAGACAGCAGAAGCGACGAGAGACCATTTCCGAGGCCTCCCCCAGCTCGCTCACTCTCCTCTCTCAGGGGTCCGCCTCCAGAAGAAACGAGCACAGCCCGGCCCGATCCTGACGCAGACACCCACACAGACTCCAGACAGACACCAGGACCTCAAGGGTATGCTCTGAAGTCACCACGCTGCAGGGGGCCACTTTGTGCACTGCCACTTAACTATTACAGTATGTCCATTCTATGGGCTATTTTTTAAATGTGCATAAAAGAAGCTGGAGCCAGACCAGAGCGACAATACAGTGGGTAGGGTGTTTGCCTTGCATGCGCCCGATCAGGCTTCAATCCACTGCACCCCACATGGTCCCCCAAGCACCGCCAGGAGTAATTCCTGAGTGCAGAGCCAGGATAACCCCTGAGCATCACTGGGTGTGACCCAAAAAGAAAAAAAAAAAAACTGGAGCCACAGTAGAGCAGGTAGGGTGCTTGCCAGGCACATGGCTGACCCAGTTCAATCCCTGGCACCCCATAAGGTCCCCTGGGCCTACCAGGATTGAGCCCTGAGTGCAGAATGGGAAGTAAGCCCTGAGCACCACAGGGTATGGCCCAAAAAGAAACAAACAAATGAAAATGTAAAGGAGGGAGTGTGAGTAATAACTTTGAAAGGGGAGTCACAGATACTTAAGACATAAACAGTTTACAGAGGTATTCTGTAACCCAAATATCTATCAACTCGTGAGTACAACTATCAAACAGAATATAATCTGGCCACAAAGAGAAACCAACTTCTAAAATCTGCTACAACATGGATAAACTTAGACAATGCTCATTGCAAAAAGCCAGTCAGAGAAACCATATATTGTGTGACTGTGTTATATATAAGATGTTCAGAAAAGATCGTCATACAGAGAGTAGGTCAGTGGCTGAGGGGGACTGTGGGCAGAAACAGAATGAACTGTAAATGGGCATTAAGAGATCTTAGTAGAAGGGCCAGAGTGATAGTACAGCAGGTAGGGCATTTGCACTGCATGCAGACCACTGGGTAAGATCGCTGGCATCCCATCTGGTTCCCCAAGCACCACCAGGAGTAAATAAAAGACAGGATATTAAGTTAAATTAACACCAAAAATACATAAATAAAAACAAAACCAAAAGAACCTTAATGGAATGGTGGAACCATTCTTAAAATGGATTGTGGTAATGGCTGCTCAACTTGGCAAATATACTAAAAATCATTAAAGGATTCACTTGGGATGGGTGTATTCACAGTATATAAATTACATCTGGAAGTAGGGGGCGGACCACACCTGGCTGTGCTCGGGGCCTCTTCCTGTCTCTGCACTCAGGGATACTCCGGAGACGCTCAGGAGGCCCTATGGGGTGTTCCGGATCACACCGTACCCGCCCCCCGTCCTATCTCTCTGGCCCCTAAATCTTCCTTTCTAAAAATTCTTTTAAAAACGGAAACTGTTTACACAGGCAACAGTGAGAATATGATACAAGAGTAAAACACTTTAGAGAGATGCATTGGCCATGAAAATATCTAGAAAAAAATGCCAGACAACAAAAAACCAAACCTCATTCAAATAGCGCGCGAGAATAGTGTGTGCCCAGCCGAGCAGAGGCTGCAGAGTGGCAGGAAGGTGGGAGCTGGGATGAGGACAGAAGCAGGGACAGCTGGACAGACGGCGGCATCAGGTGGAGATACTTATGCCACAGAGAGCTCTGGATTTCCTTGGGGGCACACAGAGGTGGAGGAAGGTTCTGAGAGATGATCAGGACCGATCTTTAAAGGATCACACTGGGCTGGAGCGACAGTACAGCGAGTGAGGCGCTTGCCTTGCACGCGGCCAACCCGGGCTCGATCCCCAGTACTCTACATACGGTCCCCCAAGCATACCAGGAGTGATCCCTGAGCGCAGAGCCAGGAGTAAGCCATGAACACTGTTGGTGTGGCCCAAACACACACACACACCACACACAATCATATATGTAAAGAAGTTACATAAAGAACTAGCAGAGAAATAGGACGCGAGGGTGCTCTTGGGAAGGTGGGTGGCACCGACCCCTCCCGCCGCCAAGATGTGATCCCAGGGGCCACACGTGTGTGCGGCCTCTCTGCAGCTGCATGAGCGTGACTCCAGATGCCAGCTAAATTTTTCGGCATGGGCAGCTCCTCGCAGAATGTCTCCAGACTGAGAACTAAGCCGCGGCCCCATGCCCGCCCTTCCTTGCCAGGGGTGAAGGGCATGGTGACCGCCATATTATGACAACCACAGATGGGGTTTACAAGCTTGCAATGATCCAATATCTGGAAGAAATCTCCCTGGACTTAGTTGCTAAAGTACAGAAATCCAAAGCGGCCGCGCGACCTCCTATCTCTTCACAACAGGTCGGACTAGTGGGGTACTCCTAACAATAATAGTGAGGTTTGTGTTGAAAAATTGAATGTAACCATAGTAAATAGAAAGTAAAGTGAAATTTATCAGTTACATGGCGGAGCGGGGCAGGGGGGCGGCAGGGCGGAATGGGAGGTGTGCTGTTTTTTTTTTTTTTTTGGTGGTGGGATATGGGCACTGGTGAAGGGATGGTTGTTTCAGCATTGTATAACTGAGACTTAAGCCTGAAAGCATTGTAATTTTCCACATGGTGATTCAATAAAATAAAATTCTTAAAAAAAAAAAAAAGAACTAGCAGAGACCAATTCAAGGCTCTATATAAGCCTCTCCCTTCAGCAGAGGAGAAACCTGTCCGTCTCGTGAGGTGGCCCTCAAGCAGAACCTCAGTGCTGGCCCATAGGCAGCAGCCGGACTCGGAATATCCAGGGAGGGGGTGTGCGACCCCAAACCTCGCACTTCCCAGATGGCACCTTCGAGAAACCCAAGAGAACAAAGACGCTTTCCAGTTCTTTCCAGTTCCAAAGTAGGACGGGGGACCGGGGCAAGCTCCACGGTCGACATGTATGGAAGAGACAGCCGACGGGCTGTGGCCGGCACGGTGACGGTGCGCCCCTTCTCCCGAGACACCTTACCCAGTTGTTCTTTTTCCCGGCATAGATTTCCATGTTCTCTCCGTACTGAGGTTCTTCCAGTAGCGTCTGGTACTCGAACATGAGGCGGGAGCTCTCGCGGAGGCGGCTGCACTGGAACTGGTGATACTGTTGGACCAGCTCCTTCACCACCAGTAAGAGGCATTCAGGATTCGAAGGGTTCCAGGAAGCGAGGTTCTGCAGGAGCCAAAAAGAAAAGGCGAGTCTAAAATGAATTTTCATGCAAACCCGGTACCACTTGGGCGCAGCACTACGGGCGGGCGGGGAGAGAGACAACATCCAAGAACAGACTATTCTGAATTAGAGATCGACTGAACGCTGAATTCGGAAGCGCCTTTTGGGTTTGGTGACTGCTCCTGTGTTCTCCAGCTCCATGTGGAGGATGAAGATGGAATTCCGTCATGAGTAGGCAGAAAAAGTTAAGTGTAAAACAGGACTGCATTCAAAGAGGAAATCTAAATATTCCAGGAGACTTTCAGATTTTAGCTCTAGAAGACTGAATTTCTTATTCCTTCATAATTTGATTTTTCTTTTTAAATCAGCACCTAAATTTAGTATTCTAGTGTAATTCATCTGACTAGAGCCACAGAACTTCTGTATCTGTAATACCAGATATAAATAAATACTCTGTAAACACTAGTACTCCACAGAAACACGAGTCAAATGGTAGCGGTTCAGCCTGTGGGCGGGAGGGAATAGGAAGAGAGTACAGACGAGGGAAAGTACGATTGGGAAATGCAACGTTCGGAGAAAACGAGAAGGAAATGGTTGTAAAACATCGGAACCAGAAAGGGAGCAAGAGGAAAGGCATAATGAAACAGTCTTTTCAAGCTCTCATTCATTCAACAAGAACTTATCAAGGGCCCATAATGTATAAGATACGATTCTCAGCAACAGTAAAATGGTCACATTCTAACATTCAAGAATCGCAAAAAAAAAGTTTAATGAAATGAAAAACATTTATTATGGTGATATCTATTCTGATTTTTTTAAAAAAATCACTACTGAGAAAAATACAGCAGGTGACCCAGGAACCTGACAAAGCATGAGCTTCAAGGGGAAGGAAAAAAAAAAAAAAGGTGAGTATGGTCCAATGGTGCTAAGATGAACAGGATGAGATCTGAGGGCTGACGCTGGGTCCAGGAACGGCAGGGGGATGGAACCCTCAGCAGGCATGACCAAAGTGAAACAAAGGCAAGATTGTCTTGGCTAAAAGAGAGAAGAGCAGAAAGAAACTGCAGGCAGGGGCTAGACGCATAGTGATGCAGGTGGGGTGCTTGCCTTGCGCAGGGCCAACCGGATTCAATCCCCAGCATCCCATGTGGTTCCCTGAGCACCGCCACGAGTAATTCCTGAGTGCAGAGCCAGGAGTAACCCCTGAGCACTGACAGTGAGACCCTCTCCCCCCCCCCAAAAAAAAAGAAGGAAGAAAGAAATTGCAGGCAACTAGCGCAGAGAATTCAAGGGAAGTGTACGTCTAAGTGAGGGGAGGGTCCGCTCAGCTGTTCAAGTACAGAATGTCCCTGCAGAGAGAGGGACATGCGACAGTGGGAAGAGAAAGGGAAAGAACAGCAGAAGAGAAGGTCACGAATAGGTACACAGAGAAGGAGTGCCGCAGAGCGCAGCGCTCACCCCCGGACTGGACGACGGGTCAGAGCAAGTGAGGAAGAATGAGAGGAAAAGAACACTGGGCACTGAGAGAGAGAGCAGTGTGGCCCCACGGCCCGAGGGAAGGGGCGCAGCGGAGACCCCAGTGAGAGGCCCGCTGTGGTGAGAGTGGAACGTGTCGCTAGCACGGACACTTCTGCTTTGGGCAGACGACGTTACACACCACACCCAGCACCAAGGGGCCGCACCCCTCCCACTGTCCCCATGTCTCTTTTGTCGCTCCCTTCCTCTGATTTCTGCATGAGACCAATGAATATTAATTCCATTGCCTGGGTGCAAACGTGGAATAGGAGGAATTTAGACTGAACGTTAGCCGGGACTCGTCCAGGAAAAGCGCAACAGAAAGGGAAACAGGCAGTAGATCATAAGAAGGTTGGCAACAATCATAAGAGGAGTGGCTGCAACTGTGGGCCGTGGCGTGGAGACCAGGAAGAAGCTAAGTTTCTGAGGGAAGTGAGAGCTGGGAAAAGGGTGATGGAGACCACAGACAGCAGGCCTCAGTGGGCAGCAAGAATCGCTGGAGCTGATGCGGGCAGCCCCCTGGCAGCCTCACCCACATGCCAACACCATGGAAGCTCGTCAATCGGCCCAGAGACTCGTGATTAAAGCTCAGGAGTGATCAACTAGCCACAAAAATTTCTCCAATACACTGGTCCCCAGATGCGAACTTCAGGATGCCCTTGGGAAGAGGGGAGGGGGCGCAGATGAAGTCCCCTGACCGGCCAAAGCCCCCGCATCTCCACTCACACCCCAAGAACTGCTGCCACACCGATGGCTGGACTCCACCACCTCACAACTAAGCTTCACAGACACACCAAACTGCGAAAAGTTCAGGTCCACTGGGGTTTTTTGGCTGAGAACTCCGGCCTTCTCGGAGTGGGGGGCAATCTCCCCCCCCCCACCTCTTCACACTTCCAGAAGCCCTGGCAGCCACACACACACATGCCACAACTAATTTCTTGATAATTCCATTAGCCATTTAGTGGTAATATAAATATATATAAACAAGCAATATAAAAAATTATTTTGGGTCTGCTACGGGGCAGGCTGGAGCGGTGGTTGAGAAAATGACGACAATGGTGGAGGGAAGGTCACAGAGTGGTTTGATTGGGGCTGGAATATTGAACGCACCAATACCAAATGCATGAATACCAAATGCACCATGAACAACTTTGTAAACAATGATGTTTAAATAAAGTGAAAAATAAATAAAATGAAAGACAAAAAGAATTGTTAGAATTGAGATACTAACCCGAGGAACTAAAAAGACAGGAGATGCAATCACAGAACAGAGCTGAGTGAGACCATCAGCAGACAAGGGGTGGGACCCCAACAAGGTGTGCCTCCGTGTTGCCGAGGTAGGGCGGCAGAGGCGAGCACTGGAGCAAGAGAAGTCAGGGACTGGGAGGCAGCGTGTTTGAAGGATTATTCATGGAAAGCCTGAGTTGCCTGGAATCAAGACAAGAGTAACAAGGGATCAAAGAGCATGTGCTGAATCCTTGGGGTACCTAGATAATTACAACGAAGAAGGGGAGCAACAGGTCCCGTACTCTGACAGCAAGAATTTCGAAACTGGAAGGTGAGGGACAGTGCAAAGAAGAAAACAACTTCCTGTGCAGCAGTAAAAAGCAAGGCACCACCAGGCCTAAGTTAAGGAGTGTGAGAGAGAAACCAGCTACTGTCTGGGAACACTGGAAGGTAAGACAGAACCTCAAAGCATAAAGCCAGGCGTTGGACTAGCACACTTCACCTGCAATCACCTAGAGAACCTTAGAATACTGATATTTGGGCCCATATTCAGTGTAAGGGGGGAACTGGTGCATGTCTTGTGTACTGTATGTAATGCACTTTTATTAAAGCTCCCCAGGGGTTCTAATGTGCAGCAAAGGTTGAAGGCACAGAGGAAAAAGAGTAAGAGAAGATACTGAGAATAACAAAACATGCAAATCCCCCCAAAACATCCCATCTCAAAAAAAATCTAGAAATTAGCATCCATTTAGGAAAGTTGCTAATACATCACAATGTCCAAGGGGTGAAAACTATGTCATTTTCAGAGTACTATGTAAATTCTAATAACTTTTTATATGATTAAGTCAATCTTTGTGACAACCATTTATATTACATTACTGATTCTTTGTCAAAACCCTGAATGAACGGTTTGAGGCTCTTCCTGTTCCTGGAGGGAGCAGATATCATTGGGCTACACTAGCACTCGACAGGGATAAATGGAGACGTTACTGGCATCTGATTGAGCAAATCGAAGATCAATGGGATGACAAGTGATACTGATTTGGAGGAAGTGTGCAGAGAGACCAGAATGAGGGGTGAGACCTCTCATGGATCAACTTTAACACACTAATTTGCATGTATGATCCTAAGAGTTATCTTACACACCTCATTTACATGAGGGCAGATGAGAGCACCTTACATGCCACCTAAGGTCATGTGCAATTTGATTTGTCATCCTCCAGATTTTATTTGCATATGGGCAGATGATGTTATCTTATAGGCCCACCTAAGGGCACATGTGATGTAACTGGTCCTCCCACAATCAAGCCATGCTCTCATTTGCATATTCAACCTGACTGGCTTGCCCAAGCAGATGATCTCTTAGGGTGAGACCAATGAGACACAACGAAGGGGGTAGGGATATGGACTACATAGAAACCCAGGTCACCAGTACTAAGCCCCCTTTCTCAACAGCTTCTGCCCCTGCACCCTGCTGCTGCCGCCTACTTGCCTGCCCTGTCTGCCTGCAATGATACACAAATTTGAGCTGTTAAACACAAGAGCTGTAGCCCGGAAGAGCTCCAGTGATCAGCTTGGTAAGTTAACAAGTTGCTCACAAGAGCTAGAGTAGATCACTATCTGCTGGGACATTATGCCATTTCACAGATAAGGAAACAAGTGAACAAGTGGCCCCATATCTGATCCAAAGTCAAGGGCTATTGAGCAATGAAGCTAGATTTTGAACTTAAGCAATCGGCCCCAAGCTCTTGCTCAAGCACTGTATCAAGGGTTCTTGCACATTTTAGTCTCAGCAACACCTTCTGTTCTTAAAGAGTACCGAAGGACTCAAAGAACATCTGTTTATATGAGTATATAAATTAAGTTTTCTAAATTAAAATTGAAACCAAAAAATGTTTTAAGCATTCGTTTAAAAGTTAACCTACCACATGCTAAACTAAAAGCAATTTTAATGAAATGTTATCACTGCATCACTGTATCACCATCATCAATTTGCTTGAGCAAGTAAGAAGCATGGCATTGTTTTTACATTATTGCAAATCTCTTTAATAGTTGGCTCTCACCAAGAGCTGGATTCTCATCTGCTTTTGCTTTCAATGTAGCAATATTCTGGCTGATGAATGAAAGAAAATTTACTTACAAGTACTTTGAAAGGAGAAAAAACATTTTTAAAGCCTTTTCAAGTAATACTGGGTTTCTTCTTTGATACTACACCAAAATTCAACAGCCCTTTCCTTAAGAGGTTAGTTACTGAATGAACCTGGAGTAATATTAATAAACAGCTTATATTTTTAAAATAAATTCCACCCAGCTGTCCTGTACTTTGGATCTTTTATTCATGTGTGACCTTTTATTGGTCATGTATTGGTCATTTAGAAAGTGCTGATTCTGATTCACTGAGATACTCAGAGATCTCATGTAAATATTGATGAATTTCATTTACATAATATTTTGGAAAATCAGAAATATCACTCCCATTTCAAAGTATCTTTAAGAGGCTAAAAATTACTTTGGTCTACCAGGTAGGTTGATTTTCAGAGACTAAATGAAAATGTTTAAAAAAATCACTAAATGATCTTTTAATTTATAGGAAAGACATGTATTAATATGCAGGTGAAAACAACCAAATAGAGGAGAAATAATAGTTTCAGCAAAATCTTCACTGCCAGGGCTGGAGCGATTGCACAGCAAGTAGGGCATCTGCCTTGCATTTGTCCTCAGCTCAGGAGGAACCTGAGCAGCACTGGGTGTGGCGCCCACATCAAACAATAACAATCGAATACACAAAAATAGATTTGACCCCTTAGATCATCAGCACGCACTTCACTGAGAAGCAACTGAAAACACCACCACCCATCAAGGAGTATAGATACCGTTCAACAGGATTCAAAAAAATAAGTAAATAAACAAAAAGTAAGTCCTTCACTATTGCTACATAACCACTTTTAATTAGGTAATTTGTGGCTTTAACCACTTTTCCTGGAAGGGGAGAACACAGAAGAGATGCAAGATTTCAGTCACTCCTTAAAAGTACTCTGGGTGAGGGGGTGAGGGTGTGGGGGAGGGGGGTTGAAGACCATCAGACCCAGACGTCACACACAGGAGATCCACTGAGTCACATCCCCAACCCCTAGGACACATCTTTAGAACAGGACCAGCAATGCAGGACACAGGCGTCTCCCTCCTCTTGAGGAAGATATGGAGAAAATGCCCCCAAGTTTGCTAAGGGAAGAAAGGAGCGGAGGTTCAAATTAACAGGCCTTTTTAAACCAAAAATGGGGGAACTACGTATTTCTAGCTCAAGTTGCAAAGTTTAGTTACATGTCTTGGGATAATGCATGAAAAGGAGAAGTGTGAAATGTGGTCCTGAAGAGTACCTGTGGGACACAAAAAACAATGAAACAACCGTAGAAAGATGTTTCCAAGTGCAGAATGAGGGCTGGAGACAGTGCAGCCCATAGGAGGAGGCTTGTGTAGAAGCAAGTGGCTGACATGGGTTCAATCCCCAGCACAGCCAGGAGTGATGCCTGAGCACAGAGCTAGGAGTAAGTCCTGAACACTGTCAGGTGTGGCCAAAGAAATAAACACCGCCCCCCCCCACACCACCCAAAAGAAGGTGTGGAGGGGCTGGATAGCACAGCGGATAGGGCGTTTGCCTTGCACACGGCTGACCCAGGTTCGATTCCCAGCATCCCATATGGTCCCCTGAGCACCACCAGGAGTAATTCCTGAGTGCAGAGCCAGGAGGAACTCTTGTGCATCACCAGGTGTGACCCAAAAGGGAAAAAAAAAAGTGTGGAATAAAGGAATCCTACTTAAGAGACTAAGCCCCCTCCCCCATACTAGGGGAGGCTTCCTGCCCTTTTGGCCTTCTTTCTATTTTTCTCTTAATTTCTTATGAATTAAAAAGAAGTGAGAAATGAAAAGTGCGCTGGCAGAAAAATGCAAAAAATACATTTACTGAAAGACAAAAGCGAAAGAATTAACTGCAATTATGAAGCTCCATTCATTTCACAATACGCTTCAGGAGCGGTTTCGAGAGGGAGTATGCCAGTTCTTTTTAAAGACAGTTAACCCGAAAGGCTGAAAACCTCCCTGACGTGCACAGAAACAAGCATGACGGGGCACATGCTCACCTCCTCTGACCCCGGGGCTAGCAGCCCGTGCCCTCTCCAGGGGGAATTCTGGAGGCCTCAGTGCCCTGTGGCCAGGCGGCTGAGGCCAAGATGGGCGCCACTGGCCCTGTGGCCCTTGGCCTTCACTCATGCACTCGCCACAGGTGACCTGACCTGTCGCCTGCCCAGGTGAAAGACTTGCACAGGCAGGACCCATTATCTCCCTCAGCGCTGCCTTCTCTGGGGGTGAGGTTCTCAGGACCCCAGTGCTCACACAGTTCATCTGTGCCTCACTCACTGAGAATATGGCTTGCAAACCACACTGAAGAAAATAGGGCCTTCGTCAAGCACCCCAACAGGTGAAAGGAGATGGAAAACCATGTCCTGGTTCCTCTCTCTGGGGAACACGAGAGGCCAAAAAGCAAACGAGCATATGAGCCTGGACAACCTCACTGCCTAATAATTACCAGGAGAAAATCTTCTAAGGGAAAAAAAAAATCTCTGGAAGTATCTTTTTTTTTTGCTCTATAAAAATAATTATTTTTTTAATTTATTTTATTTTATTTTTTTTATTGAATCACCATGTGGAAAGTTACAAAGCTTTCAGGTTTAAGTCTCAGTTATAGAATGCTCGAACACCCATCCCTTCACCAGTGCACATATTCCACCACCAAGAATCACAGTATACCTCCCCCCAAACCCCCCACCTTGCCTGTGTAACTAATAATTTTCACTTTACTTTCACTTTACTTTGATTACATTCAATATTTCAAAAAAAAACTCACTATTATTGTTTGGAGTTTCTCCCCCCAAAGTCGGACCTGCTGAAAAGGAAGCATTTGATAATTTGTTTTCCACTGCTGAGAATGAAGAGATATGAGGTCAAGTGACCACAATAGCGGCCACACAGTTTTGGATTTCTGTATTTTAGTATTTTAGTAACTAAGTCCAGAGAAATTTCTGCCAGAAATTGCATCACTGCAAGCTTGTACCTCTCTGCTACTTTATGTTCCATGTAGGAGTACAATCTTTCTATGTCTATCTCTTTCTTTTTGACTCATTTCACTCAACATGTGGAAGTATCTTTTAAAACTGAGATACATAATGAACATGAACTTTGTACTGGTTTCAGATGTACAACATAATAATCTGATATCTGTGTATTTTGAAATGATCAATAAAGGAAATAATATCTCTCCCCCACAAAGAATTTCAATTTTTTTGATAAACTTAAATCTTGGCAATTTTCAAATATATAAAATAGTATTATCATTGACTATAGTCATCATAATATGTATGCATCCATTATGAAGCTTAGTTTTATTTATTATATAACTAGGATCGGCCCCTTTGGGCTATACTCACCCTCCACTCTGGTCTCTGGTAAACTATGTTCTCTGAATATGAATTTTGCAGAGTGAGGTAGGAAAGATGTTGGGTTTTGTCTGTTTTTCATTCCACACATAATTGGGGTCATATAGCATTTGTCTTTACCTGAATTATTTTATGTAGCACAATGCCCCATGTTGATGTAAATGCCAATATTTCCTTATTTTTCATGGCTGCATAATAATCGGGGGGGTATATGTGCGTGTCCCATATTTTCATTACCCACACACACATCCATGGACACGGGCTGCATCTACAACTTGATTCCAATAAATAATGTCGCAATGACCATGGGGCCACAGGTAGATTTTCAAGGTCATGTTTTCACTTCCTTCATATAAATATGGAGAGGTGAAATCACCGGCTCATATGGCAGTCCTATTTTTTGATTTGTGAGGAACCCCCACACTGCTTTCCATAGTAACTGCTGCAACTCACTCGCCCCCACCCACCACGCACAAGGGTTTCCCTTCTCCACGGCCACCCCCACATTTGGCTGTGCCTTAACTCTGCTGTGACAGCTAGCTACGTGAACAGGCATGAGATGATATATCATAGTGGTTTTAATGTGCATTTCCCTAATGATTAGCGGTGCTGATCGCCTTTCCATATGCTTATTATTCACCTATATCACTGTATCACTGTCATCCCATTGCTCATCAATTTGCTCGAGCGGGCACCAGTAACATCTCCATTGTGAGACTTGTTGTTACTATTTTTGGCATATTGAATATGCCACGGGTAGCTTGCCAGGCTCTGCCGTGCAGGCGAGATACTCTTGGTAGCTTGCTGGGCTCTCCAAGAGGGACAGAGGAATCGAACCCAGATCAGCTGCATGCAAGGCAAACACCCTACCCGCTGTGCTATAGCTCTAGCCCTATTCACCTATGTATGCTTAAGAACTGATCTTAAAATTGAAACTTTCCATTAGAGACCAGAGAACTGGCACAGGGAGGGTAGGGAGCTTGCCCTGCACACAGCCACCCGAGGTTTGATCCTCCAACACCCTGAGCCCTGCCAGGAGTGATCCCTGAGCACAGTGCCCACAGGAGTAAGCCCTGAGTACCACCGGGTGTGGCCCAATAAAACAAAACAAAACTTTTCCATTAATAAAAGGATCCGATACGTTAATAGATTAGAAATACTACCCCAGATTACATAAAACTTCTTCCTACAAATTTTTTCACAACTGCCAAGCATATACATGAAAGAAATTTAAAGTATTAACAAAATGCGAATGGCCGGGATCCCACGGGCAAGCCCCAGCACGACCGGGTCTGCTGGACGTGGCCCACAGGTAATGTATGGAAAGTATGCAGCCTTATTAAGGATTAAGGAAACACAATTTTCCTGGCTTCTTCTTTCTCATCATAATATTCTTTCTCATCATAATATGCACATAGAGTAAAATATTTTTGCTCACAGTATAATACAAAAAGAAAAAAAAAAAGGTGAATCTGCCTCCTAATCTATACTTATTACCTACCCTCCCGACTCCCCGAGATGACTCAGTATCGCAGCGGAAGATACTTGAGTTTTTCATTCTTGAGTAAGAGAACAAAGGAAATGCTCAAAGCGTCTTCAGCGAGGGCAGGAGGGCGAGAGGCATAAATGAACATGTCTTTTTCATCAGAGGGCTGGAAAGACAGTACAACGGGTACAGCGCTTGTCTTGCACACAGCCAACCTAAGTTCAAGTCCCAACTCTCCATATGGTCCCCTGAGCCCTGATCACAGAGCCAGGAGCAGTTAAGCCTTAAGCACCAAAGAGTATGGCCCAGAACAAAATTTAAAAAAACATCTTTTTAGAGGAGCCATACTGGAGGGCAAGTGGGGGCGACGCCAAGGCACCAACATTGTACCTCTCTTTAATATTCCTACAACAAACCTCTGGCTTTGCTCATTCTGGGCTCTGGGCCCAGTTCTTTGAAGCCCAGCAGGTAGCTGTCAGGACTCACCTGGGCCCCAGAGAGGGCGTCTCAGGTGACGCTGAACAGTCTGACAGGTGAGTCTGCATGTAGCAGGGCTGAGCCCCAAAAATGGTGTCTCGCTCTCCTGGGACTAGGACTTGTAAGCATAAATGGAAGCAATCTCTCATTCAGCATTCCCCATAAAACCAAGGAATAATTCTGAGAAACAAGCGTTTATATCTTCAACTTGCCAGGCTCCTTTTTTTACGCAAACAGCTTACGCCAGCAGTGAGGTAGTTCCCAGACCATTTGCACATTTGAGAGTGAAAACTGGTGTCGTTTATGTATTTTTTCAAGAATCTTAAGAATTGTTCATTCCAAATACTCCCAGAAACCCAGTTTTTGAGATGCAATTAAAAAAAAAAAAGTTAAAGGAAAAGCTTCCTAGAACAAAAAAATGTGTCAAGAGCTGTTTGTACTTTGATGAAACAGCCAACAACCTCAATGCCTGACAGTTAAGAAATTGTTGAAATTGTTCAAGTCAGCAAAGGAATAATATGAAGCCAATGTGTTTACAATCAAGTCTAAGAAAATGCATTTGTTCAAACATTCCATGGAAACAGATCTAAAGCTATATACACTTATGGTCAAAAATTTGATTATTCCCCTCCCCTCCAGCCCTGCACTGCAGAAACCAACTATGCGTGAACGAGGGCCTTAAGGAGTGTGAACAATCTGGCCAGAGTGTGGCTCTGGGACAGGAACCGGGACCGCGTGTGCAAGGCTGAGTTCACTGGCTCCCAAACACCACTGAGGGGAGCGCTGGTGGTTTCCAAACACCTACGTGGTTACCTGGTGGCCCCTCACTGCTGGAGAGGATCCTAGGTACAATTTTGCTTGCTCTGTTTGGGGGCCACACCCAGCAGTGCTCAGTGCTCAGTGCTCAGTGTTGACTCCTGGCTCTGCTCTAAGACATCACTCCTGCTGGGGCTCAGGGGACACTGCAGGAGTGCTGGGGTTGTACCTGGGTCAGCTGACTGCAAGGCAAATGTCCAACCCACTGTACTATCACTCCGGCCCATGTACACAACTTATTTTAAGGACATAAATTTTAACAACTGATGTTGGAGTTGAGAGCAACTAAGATTCTTTTTTCCTTTTTAAAAAATGCATTTATTAATTGAATCACAGTGAGGTACGCAGTTACAAAGTTGTTCATCGTTGGGTTTCAGCCATACAATGTTCCATCACCTGTCCGTTCACAGTGTACATTACCCACCCACCACCGACGTCCCCAGTTTCCCTCCTGCAGGCCCTAGCCCCTGCCTGATTCTTAACTATTTTTTCCTTCTTCCAACTTTTCTGTTTTCCAAAATTTTCTGTGGTTATGTTTGTACATATGTCCATACATAGCACATGTGCACACTTCCATAATGACAAAATTAGAAATGTGAAAGTAAAGTAACACACTTCAGATAGTTCATCTCAAACTGTTTTTATATCTCCAAGATTAAGAAATGTCATTCGCTATTTATATGTCTCTTCTAATCAATTCCATGGCCTTCTAGATAACAAATCTTCTAGCACCTAACCCAAAATAAACACTCTTCAAGTAACTGTGGAGTTACTATTTCTTAAATTCTTTTTCTTTTTAAATGTAGGAGTACTGCTATTTATTCAGCCATTGATTAAGCTGATTGAATTGGGCATGAACTCATTACTTTTTAAAAAAAAAAATTTTAATTGGATATCCATGAGATAAACTATTACAAAGCTGTTTATAATCGGGTCTCAGTCATACAATGACCAGCACCCATCCCTCCACCAGTGTACATTTCACACCACCAACGTCCTCCATTTCCCTACCACCATCCTCCAGCCCCCCACTCCCTACCCCCAGCCTCCCTCTATAGGAGGCACTTTCCTTCTTGCTCTCTCTCCTTTTCCTTTTGTGCATTATGGTTTGCAATACAGATGCTAAGAAGTCATGGCGTCTGTTCAGAGCATTCGGTACTTTTATCAGGATGGTAAACTCGAGTATCTTTTCAATTGGGTGGAAGCTTTGGGATGTTGACGTGACTGCCAAGGCTTCGGGAAGTATAGGTAGGTGGGGGGAAGTAGCCCATCCCAATCCCGAGAAAGATTGGAGATTTCAGTCACAAAACCCACATACCAAAATTTTCAGCAGATTATATCTTGGTGAGGCCCATCCTGAGACAGTGAAGTCAGGCTGGGGGTATGGTGGTGATTTTGGATTGTGGAAGCAAACGGCTGCCAAGGGCTCTGCTTGGACGGGCACAGGCCAACCCACCTCCCCTCCAATTTACCCTGGTCCATTCAGCCATGCACAGGTCTGAGATTAACTGCAGCTTTTGATCTCTTTCGAGATTTATTTATGGGTCTCTGAAGCAAGGCCAATAGTAGAGCTTACATGGTGGCACTGAAGTTGGTTCGTGGAAGTGACTGCTAGTGCATCCATGTGTGTTGGGAAGTGGGGGGAGGTATTCCACCCCAACTCCAAGAAAGCCTGGAGATTTCAGTCACAAAACCCACATATCTGGGTGAGGTCCGTCTTGAGACAGTGAAGTCAGGCCGGGGGTATGGCAGCAATTTTGGGTTGTGGAAACAAGCGGCTGTGCTCTGCTTGGGTGGGCCACCAGGCTAACACGCCCCCCTCCGATTTACCCATCTGCCCAGCCATGTGCAGGTCGGAGATTAACTGTGGCTTTTGATCTCTTTTGAGATTTATCTATGGGTCTCTAAAATAAGGCCAATAAATGAGCTTGTATAGCTGAGCCGGAAGTGGTTTGTGGGCATGGCTCCCACATACCTAACTTTTGGCCATTTGATTTCTTGGTAAACTTGATCCCAAGTTGTTTTGGTCTGGCCAAAGGCACACTGGCAAATCTGGGTTATCAGGAAGCCTGAAAGCACGATCAGGCTGCTGATGCACTAGCCCCGCAGGTACAGGCTGACCCTATTTCTTAATTCGAAGTCTCATCAATCATTTCCCAAAGGTTAACATAACATTTAGCTCTTATGGTAACAGTTGTGGGAAATTTATTATATTTCCCTCAACCAGAACTCCATTTGTAAAGGAGATTTAAATAGAAGTCGTGGGAAATGATCAATGCCATGTTACATTTCTAACAGCATGTATCTGAAGAGCATAACTATTGGGGGGCGGGGGTGGGTGTAGAGGTGTGGGGGTTGGGGCACATCCTGCAGTGCTCTCGGCTAACTCCTCAGGGATCACTCCTGATGACACTCAGGAAACCGTATGTGGTGCTGGGGACCAAACTGGGGTGGGCAGCATGTAAAGCAAGTATCTTTACCCCTGGACTATCTCCCTAGCCCCCAGCATGAATACCCTGGATATCCTGTCAGCTGCAGCACACAGAAGATAAAAAATTAAAATTGCTACTTGACCTACTTGTAAGAGGACCAAGGATTACCACCGTGAATTTCTCCCCCACACACTGAGGACAGAGCTGAAGAATGCCTCTACTATACATAATACGTTCATTAAATTGTCCAAATGGAATTCTAAGAAATGGTGCTTCTGATTTTCTTATAACGCAACAACTTTTTAAAGCAGAGATAACCGGAGTCACCTGTAATGTGGGAGGGAGAGTGGGAAGGGGGCGGAAGGGAAAGAAAGTCAGCAGCCACTGCGCACAGCACATGCCATCCCTCCCGCACGACGCTCCTCACACAAGTGCGTCGTGTGGCTAAGCAAGCCGGCAAAAACACACCCAGACGCATGCCCGGGAGCTTTAGAAGTTAACTCCTGGGGAGATTCTCTCACGTTGTGGTGGGGGGGCTACACTGAACAGTGCCCAGAGACCACCCCTGTCACAGTGCTCAGGGCACTGAGCCTGGACCTCTGGCATACAAACACACACAACAGCCCTGGGGGCTATCCCCCAGCACTCTGGGTTTTTCTATTTTATTCAAGAAAATAGGGAGGGGCCCAGTCCCAGAAAATATGGAGAAATATGGAGACAGATGCGAGAAAGACCCCCAAAACCACCCACCGCATCTCACCGCCACTGTCTCCCTCCTACTGGTCCCCAGTGTGGCTCATCAGCCCAACACTTGCGTCCCTTGAAGCTGAGGGGGCAGCCTGACCTTCACGAGAGCGTAGACGCTTGTGTTTCGGGGGAGCGCTGCTGAGGACGCCACCTGCACCCCCCAGCGCAGCGGCACTGCTGGCCGTGCGTGCACACAAGCCCGTGGTGGCAGTGGACGCTGCAGCTGCTGTTCCGACAAAGATGCCAGGATGGCCCAGCACGAAGAGAGGGCCGGGACTCTGAGGGCACCCGGTCCCCAACACCCCGGGCGCTCCCACATCCTGGAGAGAAACCACCAGGGGCCTGAACTCAGAATCCCATCAGCAGACACAGCCCACGCAGGCACTGGCGCCCCCACCCCCACCCCCAGGGCCCAAGGCCTCGGGCTCTAAGGCAAGCGCAGCAGCTGGAGCCTGCCGGGCAGAGGGGGTCCCTGTAACCCAGGCGGGGACACACAAGACTTCCGAGGACAAAAGGACCCAGTCAATGGCCTTGGGCAGGGGGCTGGGGAAGGTGATGTCGGCCCCAGGGTGAGCTGGTCCGAGCCGGCCCACTCAGCCCCCAGCCCACACACTCAGCAGCTGGGTGCAGGCTCCGAACTGTCCAGAGCTCGGCACGGCACAGGGAGGAGGGGAGTGGCGTGGAAGCTGGGAGACGGGGATCCCTGCCCCGTCACGGCCACTGCGATGGCAGCAGGTCCCTGCAGCTGGGCCGGAGGAAGGGTCGGGGGCCACAGCCACCTGCAATGGTGACTGAAGGAGGGGTCCCAGCAGGATGGCCCCCTCTCCCTCCTCCTGCCCAAGGCAGCCCCCGAACCACAAGCCTGAGCAGAGATGCTGAGGGTGAAAATAGAGAAAATGGAGAGCAGGAGGGAAAAACATCACAGGGAAAGGAAGGTTAGAAGCTCAATCACCTGGAATCACCAGGGGGGAAAAAATACGAGAACATGCGGCAATGAAACCCTACGTATCAATTTAATACTCACCCTAAGCGTGAGCAGTCTCTACTTAGCAAGACAAAAACACAGCACGGTCACATGGGCTTAAAGGGGGAACAGCATGTCCGGGGGCTGGAAACGGCAGGAGCCAGGGCACTCGGCTTGCTTGTGGCCAACCCCGGTTCAATCCGAGGCACTGAAGAGGGATCCCTAAACACTGCCAAGAGTGATCGCTGAGCACAGAACCAGGAGTCAGCCCCAAGACCACTGGGCATAGTCCAAAGAGCAGAAAGAAAAAAAGCAGCAAGATCCAGGCAGTGGGAACTAGCTCAGTGGGCGGTGCACAAGCTGCCCAGGCATGAGCAAGGCCCAGAGCTCAATTCTGGACAATGACGCTCCTCTCTCACCCCAAATAGTGCCACCCTGGGGCCCTGGGCACCACCAGTCACAGAGCAGACCCTGAGCAATGCCAGGTGAGGCTCCCAAACTAACTGACCGAGACACAGACAGATACAAACATGTAGAAAAATATAAAGGAAAAAAAGAACAAAAGAAGGTGTGTGCAAGGGGAGGCAATATTCTGAAGGAAACTCATAAATAAATATTGGCAGTAAAGGAAGAGGCAAAACAAATGGTCAAAAGACATATGAAAAAATGCTCTGCATACCCAAACGTCAGGGAGATGCAAACCAAAACAACAATGTAGTATCCCCTCACACCAGAGACAGGCACACACCAAGAAGAACAAGAACAACCAGCAGATGTGAGGAAAAGGGGGCCCTCCTCCACTGCTGGCAGGAATGTGTGCTGGTCCTGCCTTTCTGGAAAACAATACTGCATTCTTGAAAAAAAAAAAAACTAGGAATTGAGCTCCCAGTTGACTCATATTCTTGCCCCCCTCTGTTCCTTGCAGCACTACTGACGACAGTCAAAACCTGCAAACAACCCGTGTCCAAGACTGGCTAAAGAAACCATGGTTCATAGACACAATGGAATCATGACTTGGCCTGAAGAAATGATAAAATCATGCAATTTACTGCTACGTGGATGGATATGAAGAGTATCATGGTGAGTGACGTCAGTCAGAGGGAGAGAGACTGGCACACATGCGCGATCTCTCTCAGGTGTGAGACGCAAAGAGACATAATGGTGGGATGACAAATGCCCAAAGGCAGCAAAAGGAAAGAACACGAGAGCTGGTCTTCCTGATTATGGTTCTCATTTTGAGATTTAGAGTCCCTGTCACCAGGAAACACATAAAAATGGATCCAGCTTGACACGTCGTAAATATGTCAGTGAAACCTCCTGCTCCTCATTGTGACTCTTGGTCCTTGACTTCAGGAGCCTAGCTAGGGAGGAGCCCAGAACCCCAAAGTGACCTGAAGAGCACGCAACCTTCTAAGATGTGCTACAGAAAAGCATTTTCCCTAGTTCTGAATACGTAAGCTCCCTGTCACAAACTGGGCAACACAGACAATGGGGCATGCTTGGGACGAAAGGGATATGTCCCCTTCAGTTAGACATTAGCTGGCCCTGAGCAAACTGGACAGTGAAGCATCACTTCACAACCTCAGTCCACTCAGGGCCAGCCCAGGAGGACACGGGGTACGGGTCACTCTCTGCTCTCTCGAGAGCTCTCCAAGGTTCTGACCTGCCTTGCAACCAACAACCAACTTCCCTAGAAATTTTTACAAACTTTGTAACTTAGGCTCTTTCTAAAAAAAGGTGTCTCAGTGCCTTGCGAGGGGGGAGGGGGGAATAAAGCAATCCAGTCTCTTTCTTACAATCGATAAAATATAGTTAGTACTCAGTAGTGCACTAATTCTACATTGCTGCAGAATGTTATATCTATGTACATTACACACACACACACACACACAAGAAGGACAAAGGCAATGTCTCTGGCAAAATACACATGGCTCCTAGTAGCTAAAACAATTTCCCACATGTGTTAAACTGACAGAGTAACACAGAAAAGACAAACTACAGAATCCTAAATCTGAACTATGAGCATCCTGTTCAGTCGGCAGTCTCGGCCCCAGCTGCTAAGTAAGAGCCTTCCACACAACAGAGAAGGCTTGGGGACTCTTCGTGTATCTCTCAAGAGAAGATCCCTTGGTACACTGTACCACAATTTCTCCTTCGAGATCACTGGGGCTGCATTCTTATTTGGTTTCTTTCAAAGCCCATTACGTCATTAATCTACAATATACAGAAGTACCTCAAAGTTAGGCTTTTGGTTCCACTTAGAAAATTCAACAAAATCCCTTCTTGCCATTGCCAGCTGCTTGATGGGTTACCTTTCAGTTCCTCTTTAGGCAGTCCCATGGCGTGGAAAGCTGCCACATCCAGTGGGTCTTTCGGATGACCCAACTTGCCTGTTTCTTTCTGTGGAACGGGGGGTCAGGTACATAACACGGGAACAAAGATGGGCAGAGGGAGCAGGAGGAACACGGCGTCTCAGACCACATATCTTGGTTCCAGTTATTTAGTTATTAAGAGAAAGAAAGCAGAGAGCAGACTCCTTTCTGTCCTAGCAAACCCATCCAGTGAAACGTTAATAATTCAGGTTGGAGCAATGGTACAGCAGGTAGGGCATTTACCTTGCAGCTGGCGGACCTGGATTCGATCCCCGGCATCCTATATGGTCCCCCAAGCACTGCCAGGAGTAATTCCTGAGTGCAGAGCCAAGAGTAACCCCTGAGCATCACTGGGTGTGACCACCACCCCAAAAAAATAGAAAACCATTGGAAATCAAAGAAAGGGCCCACTACAAAACCTTCACTAGCCTTTCTGCTCTTTAAGAGAGTAATTCCTTCAAAAAGAGGAAGCCACAAAAAGGGAAAACTAGGAACAGCAGGCTCACAGAACGGAAGCACTTAGGAGAGCACTAGACTGAATAACAGCCAAATCCAATGGCGACTCTTCCTTACAATATTGTCTTTACAGCCCGTGGAACGGGAAAAATTATTTACCCAACAGCCATCTGATAAGGGTTTACTATCAAAGATATATAAGACACTGGTAGAATGTGACCAGAAAACTTCCAACCCCATCTAAGAATGGGGAGAGGAACTGAACAGAAACATCCTCATAGAAGAAATACAAATGGTCAAAAGCACATGAAAAAAAAATGCTCTACTAATCATCAGATGCAAATCAAAACAACAATGAGATATCATCTCATACCAAATAGACTGGCACACATCCAAAAGAACAAGAACAGTTGATGTGGGGAAAAGAGGGCTCTCATTCACGGCTGGTGGGAATGTGGACAGGTCCAGTCTTTTTGGAAAACAATATATCTATTCCTCAAAAAACTAGAAATTGAGCTTCCATATGACTGAGCAATACCGTTCCCAGAGATATGCCCTGGGGGCTCAAAAACACACCACAGGGGCTGAATCAATAGCACAGCTGGTAGGGCGTTTGCCTTGCACACGGCAAACCCGGGTTCGATTCCTAGCATCCCATATGGTTCCCTGAGCACCGCCAGGAGTGACTCCTGAGTGCAGACAGGAATAACCCCTGAGCATCGCCGGGTGTGACCCAAAAAGCAAAAACTAAATAAATAAAACCACTGCAGAAACTGGCCATCTGAACTTCTATGTGCACTGAAACTATTCACATAATAGTTTGGAGACAATCCAAGTGCTCGAGAACAGATGACTGGATAAAGAAACTATGGTAAATCTACACAATGGAATACTACACAGCTGCCAGGAAGAAATGAAGTCATGAACTTTGCTTATATGTGGATGGACATGGAGAGCATCATGCTTAGTGAAGTGAGTCAGAGGGAGAGAGATATAGAATGACTGCACTCATTTGCGTGATGTATATATTTTAAAAGAAAAAAATAGTATGAAACTAATACCCAAAGACAGCAGAAATGAGGGTCAGGAGGACTGGCCCATGGTCGGAAGCTGCCACAAGTAGAGGAGGGACCGCTGTGACAATGACAGTTGGAAATGATCACCCTGGCCAAGAACTGAGTGCTGAAAGGAGGTCAAGTGCTATACATGACACCTTTTCGGTAACAGTATTGCAACCTACAGTGCCTAAAAGCAGAGAGGGGTGGGGGCCTGGGTAGAGGGAAGGGGAGGGGAGAGAGAGAGAGAGAGAGAGAGAGAGAGAGAGAGAGAAAGAGAGAAAGAGAGAGAAGAGGGGGGTGTCTGCCAAACGCAGGCTGGGAGGGAAGAAGATGGGGGGGGCAAAAGGAAACACTGTTGATGGGAAATGTAAGTTGGTAAAGAATTGGGTGTTGGAACCTTGTATGACTGAACCTCAATCATGAACAACTTTGTAACTGTGCATCTCAGGGTAATTCCATTTTTAAAAAATGTTGTCTTTATTCCCACATTTTTGATACTGTAGTAACCTCAAAACCAACTCAACTTGGGAACAAAAAGCTTAAGCATTGAAAAGAAAATATAAATAAGTAACCCTATTATGAAGTTTGGACTGGAGCGATAGCACAGTGGGTAGGGCATTTGCTTTGCACGTGGCCGACCCAGGTTCGATTTCTCCGTCCCTCTCAGAGAGCCCGGCAAGCTACCTAGAGTATCCCACCCATACAGCAAAGCCTGGCAAGCTACCTGTGGCATATTCGATATGCCAAAAACAGTAACAACACATCTCACAGTGGAGACGTTACTGGTGCCCGCTCGAGCAGATCCATGACCAAAGGGACGACAGTGCTACAGTGCTTATTATGAAGTCTGCTTTTGGATCAACTGCCAGTGTGGACTAAAGGCTGTGCCTGTGGCCTGGGGCTGGCCGTGGCTCCAGGAAGGATGCTGCCGCTCAGCCGGGCCGCTGAGAACGCACACCTTCGCCCAGTGCTGCCCAAAGCCCAGAAAAAGCCGCAAACTCCAAGGCAGGAAGGAAAATAGCAGATGTGATTTCTAACTCAATTCAGATTGTTTTTCCTAGGAATGTATTTAAATTGTCCAGGTTGCTCGAATATCATCCAGGGATCTGATTTTGAAGGAGACAGCTTGTTACTGGCTTTCCTGGCGGTACTACAAGAAACAACAGTGTGAGCTTATTTTAAGTTACTGTGTGCTTCTCTGTTTCTTTACAAGGCATTAACAGCGATCACTGAGTTACAGCAAACACTTTGTTACGATCTCACTCTTCTTTAAAATGTCTCCTGGGATTCTTTTTTTCTATTAATAAACAGAAATATTTTTTTTAATTCCAATGTCTTCTGCCCACTGATGTTTCAGCTTGGAGCCAATCATTCACACAATGCAGAAGCATCCAGCTTCACGAGCCTTCCCTGGCACCGAGTATCTCACACCCAGAAGTTGAGTCCCCACAGCATCCAAGTGCTATCAATCCCCAGCATCAAGCAAGTAACACTTCCTGCCTTGGTCAGGACCAGGCCACAGGGCAAAGAGTCTCATTTCTTTTTTTTATTTTTAATTTTTTATTTTTAGTACTTCATATTTATTATACTAGCACATACATTTTATCATAAACACAATATTTAATTTTTTTATTAGTGAATCACCATGAAGTACAATTACAGAGTTATAAACGTTCGTGCTTGCGTTCCATCACACAATGATCAAGTACCCTTCCCTCCACCAGTTCCCATTCTCCACCACCAATGATCCCAGTATCTCTCCTTTCCACCCACAATCCTCATGGCAAGGAGACCCACGGGCCCGGGCAGTGTGGAGAGTGAGAGAACAAAGAGCTTCCAGCAAAGTGCTTGTTGGTGCTGGAAAAACCCCTGCAGACGCTGCCACCTGGTTTCTGACCCCGGGCTGGGTGATTCCCTGGCGAGGCCCCGCCTCTGGACCACAGCGACCTGTCCTGTACAACTGCTTCCTCTCGCCCCAGCAGAGCGGACTGGACTTAATTCAGGCCTGCAGCATTGGGGGGGGGCCTCCTGGACTGTAGACTACCACCAGCACGAAAGCCCCCAGGTCTTATTAACAGGATATGCATCTGAATGCTACCTGATAGAAACAGAGGAGGCAGCCCCCCCCCCCAAGCTCTGCCTGAATACATAAAAAGCAAAGTAGAAGAAACTTTGGTACAGCTACACAATGGAATACTATGCAGCTTGTTAGGAGAGCTGAAGTCATGAAATTTGCTTATAAATGGATACACATGGAGAGTATCATGCTAAGTGAAATGGGTCAGAAAGAGAGGGACAGACATAGAAGGACTGCACTCATTTGTTCTTACAGAAGAACATCACATGAGGCTGACACCCAAGGACAGTAGATACAAGGGCCAGGAGGATTGCCCCATAGCTGGAAGCCTGCTTCAAGAGCGGAGAGGAGAAGGCAGATGGAATAGAGAAGGGATCACTAAGAAATGATGGCTGGAGGAATCAGTCGGATGGGAGATGTGTGCCAAAAGTAGATAACAGACCAAACATAATGACCTCTCTGTGTTGCAAGCCATAATGCCCAAAAATAGAGAGAATACGGGGACTATTGCCATGGAGGCAGGGGGAGGGTGGGAGGGGGAGGGCATACCGAAGATGTTGGTGGTGGGGAATGTGCACTCGTGGAGGGATGAGTGTTTGATCATTATGAGATTGTAACCCAAACATGAAAGCTTGTAACTTTCATGTAACTTTCACAGTGATTCAATGAAATTTAAAAAAAAAATAATAGATCCTCAACTAAAAGGAAAAGAAAAGTATAACACAAGGTGGGTTACAAGCCTTCAGGGTCATTATCCTTCCCCTGAAATATTGCACCCCCGTCATCTAAATTCACTCACTCAGCAGCTACCCCCTGGCCAATATTCATTTCCACCCTTTAGATGACAAAACCCAAACTGCCTTTAGGAACCCTTGCTTCCTCATTCTGGGACACTAGTTTCAAACAGAAATACCCTCCTCTGTTCGAGATAAGAGATGTGTGCTGAAAGTAGATAAAGGACCAAACGTGATAGCCTCTCAGTATCAACTGCAAACCATAATGCCCAAAAGCAGAGAGAGAGTATGGGGGGAAATGTCTGCCACAGAGACAGGGGGAGGGTGGGGGAGGGGGAGAGGTGGGGGTGGTAATACTGGGGACTTTGGTGGTGGAGAATGTGCACTGGTGGAGGGAATGGGTGTCCGATCACTGTATAACTGAAACTCAAACATGGAAGTTTTGTAACTGTAGCTCACAGTAATTCAACAAAAAATAAAAAGAAATATCCTTCTCCTCCCTACAGTGACAGTACAGAGCTTGAGCATTTGCCCTGCGTGCCTCCAACCCCAGTCCTGACCCTGGAGCTGCAGACAGTCTCCAAGCACCACCAGGACTGATCCATGAGCACAAGACCAGGAATCAGCCCTGAGCACCACCCGGTACCAAAATCCCAAATTGCAGTTCAACCTCTGGAGGTGCTGCCTTCCCAGCTGCATCTGTATGCAACAGGCATCAGCGAGTGACTGGTTCAACTAGGGGCAACACCCAGTGGAGTACCATAAGATAAATGAAGACACCATTTGGAATTCCTGAAAGAATTAAAAAACAAAAGGCATTCTTTCTTCCCATGATAGAAGAAGGTAAAGTCAAATCGAAATAACGACTTGATATTAGCAAAGAGAGCCTGGCAAGCTCATGGCATATTCAATATGCCAAAAACAGTAACAACAACTCTCACAGTGGAGACGTTACTGGTGCCCACTAGAGCATCAATGAACAATGGAATGACAGTGATACAGTGATATACTGATGTTAGCAAAGGAACGAACTTGCAGTGGTGGGCATCTGTGGGGTGTTAGAGTCTGATGGTGGAGGAACAGAGAAGAAAAAACGGAGAAAGAAATGAGGTCCTTGAATGACTATTTCAGCCCCCGGATGGAGTCTTCTTTGAAGCCCACTTCTGCTCTTTCCATATCTGTAAGCCACTGAGTTCCCTGTATTATTAGAGGAAATTTGTAACAGATATCCTATTACATTTTGTAAGGAAGGAGGAAGGTAAAGGATACATAGTAATACCCTACCGTGGCCTAGTATTTCCTCTGGGAGAAAGAACTCCTTAGTCCTCAGTGAACAAATGTGTCTGATTCTTCACAATTTCTACTGGAGAAGAAAAACCTAGCAGCTTCTTATACTAACAGAATATATACATGGAGAATTCATCTTCTACTAACCCGAACAATGACTGCAATTAATTCTCTTAGGAAACCAAGTGCGCAGCAGGAAGGAAATACGGGAGTTTCCACCTCTGTGGGTTAAAATGGATCTGAAACGGGTATCTGAGATGTCCCTTCCCAACCTGGGGCCTTTCACCGAGGAGAGCAATTGGCTCAGTGCGTTCTGAGAAACCCAGTGGTGCTTTTGGGGGCTTTCCAGGAGAAACGTGCACATGCCAGCCCGGACACGGACACAGCGGCGGCCTTGACTCTCGAGGGCCCCTGCACGCAGCCCTTCAACATACTACACGGAGAGCGGTTTTCGCTGGCTTCGCGCGCTGTCCCTCAGGACAGCGTCTTCTCCTTCCTCTGTCGGACTGGAACATCGTCAGCAGGGTTCCACTCTCTGCGGTGGCTTAACTGCCGGCACCAAGACGAGCCCAAAGCACGTACTTTGGCCAGGAAGCATCCTCACCTTTCCGTGTCCACATGCTCTGCCCAGGGACTGGAAACGGGCCCCCGGGGCACAGCACCAGTGACCACCCTCGAACCATTCGCCAGCAGCATGTGTGAAGAACCGGGGCCATCCTAAAGCTCACCAGCTGCCTCCAGCCCCTGAGCCATCCCTCCTCCAAGGCCACCAGCTCTTTCAAAACTGCGGGCCCCTCCCGGCTAGAATCCATTCCTGAAGCCGGGCCCAGGCCTCAAGGAAATCATCACGAATACAAAACCCTCCTCCAGTGAAAGGCCAAGAACCTCCACAAGGCCCTTCTCCTTGCTCAAGTCACCAACTTCTACTGCCATCAACTATGAGTGTGTTGTGTTTTGTTTTCTTTTTTAAATTTGGGCCCACACCTGGCCGTGCTCAGGGTTTACTCCTGGCTCGTCTCAGAGGACCATCAGGGGTGTCGGGATGGCACCTGGGCTGGCTGTGTGCAAGGCAAACGCCGTACCCGCTGTATTACGGTTCCGGCCCTATCACTCTCAGCATTGTATCAATGAGCATCACTTTTCAAAAATTCTCTTAATCAGAACTGGCCTGCACAATTGAGCTGGGAGGAGAAGGAGGAGGAGCTTGAGAAGAAAAGGCGTTGGGGGTCCTTAGGCAAGGGAGGTGGGTACTGGTGAATTAGCAGTATTGTATACCACAGAAAATCAATAAAAAATAATTTTTTTTTAGTTCCCTTAATAGAGGGTGGTCAGGACACAATCTTCACTGGCCAAGGAAGCCTGATTCCCGTTCGGCCAGTGTGCTTCACATAACCTTCGAAAATTCCCCTCTAAAGGGGGCTGAGCTCCCAGCCCGGGACCTTCTGAATGAGGCAGAGGCCTACGCACTTCGGCTGGTAACAGAAAGCTTCTCTGGAACGCTGAGCTTCTCGGGTTTTGTAGTGGGTTTCCGCCAGAGTTTATGAGACTGCCATTTTTTAACGGAAGTAACTCTGCATTACAATAGTGTCTGGCCAACTTCTACCAAAGATTAGGGTGTACAGTCCAGAGCTAGCCACACTCAAGGGCAAGAACCCCGGCATCACTCCTGCCCACTCCGGCTTCTTTTCAGTAGAGGCGTCTTGAAAACTTGACACTCCGTTATCTGCCTTGATCTACAGCATCTTCCAGGCTCTTCTTGAGATCCTACTGGCCCTAATTTAATGTCATTTATGCCCCAGACAAAAAGTACTTAATCACTTTAGCAGACGAACCCAGACTATTTTTTTTCTTTTTGAGTCACACCTGGCGATGCACAGGGGTCACTCCTGGCTCTGCACTCAGAAATTACCCCTGGCAGTGCTCCGGGGACCATATGGGATGCTCGGAATCGAACCCAGGTCAGCCGCATGCAAGGCAAATGCCCTACCCACTGTGCTATCGCTCCAGCCCCAGCCCAGACTATTCTTAACTGTGGTAGTTAACTGCAATGATTTCTTTTCAATCACAATCTTTTCTCTAAAGAATTTTTGCAATAAAATTTTTCCCATGAAATTTTCTCGGGAACTGTGTGGAAGGATCACACAATAGCAGACTTGGCCTACGGACACACATTCTTTGACCCACACAATTTTCCATTAGAAAATCTGAACGGAAAGCTTACACATTTCATTTGGTCCTGATCCCCACCAATTAAGAATGCTTCCCACAGACTCCACTCAGTGGTGTTACTTGACGGGGGTGGCCCTCTAGCACTTAGGTTAGCAGGGCCTTAGATTTTAGGGACTTTGTTCCTACAGACAATTTTTAGTTTCTTCCATGGTTCTTTCGTTGGTGGTGGACAAGTAAGGTAGCCACTGGTACCAGGCAAGCAAAATGTAGCAAAAGAGGGGCTGGAGCGATAGCACAGCGGGTAGGGCGTTTGCCTTGCACGCGGCCGACCCGGGTTCAAATCCCAGCATCCCATATGGTCCCCTGAGCACCGCCAGGGGTAATTCCTGAGTGCAGAGCCAGGAGTAACCCCTGTGCATCGCCGGGTGTGATCCAAAAAGCAAAAAAAAAAAAAAAAAAATGTAGCAAAAGAGAAGGGCTCGAATCAGGCATAAAAAGAAAGCTCTCCTCGCCAGGAAGTCACTACTGTGTATAAAGTCTGCAACAGAGTTACTGTTGCCTATCAGATAATCAACTCCAAGCAGGAGTGAGGACTGTGCTCAGCACCACGGACTATTCCACACAGGCGTGAACATTATCTGTGCAGTAAATGATCGTTACTCTTTGGGCCATTTTAAACTAAATTAAACAGATTGAGGGTTACTCTTTGGGCCATTTTAAACTAAATTAAACAGATTGAGGGCGGGGAAGGAGAAAATTCAAGTTGTAGAAAACAGACTCCCATGTGCAAGGCTCTGAGCTCTATCCCAGTGCTGCAAAATCGGTCAGGTGCAATGCCAGATATGGCCCTACTAAAATCAAGGGGCTGTGTGTGGTGTGGTGTGGTGGGGTGGGGTGTGGGGTGTGGGGTGTGGGGTGTGGTGTGGTGTGGTGTGGTGAAAAACAGATCGATGGAAATAGATCAAAAACTGTTTCCAGAACCAAAAAAGACACTAGTCACTGGGAGCCAAGTTCCTCCCTGGTTAAGAGTAGCAGACAAAAGAAAACTGGACAGGAATTCTGAAAAGACAATATTATGAGTTAGGTCGAGTCATTGATCATTAAAAGTGTGACTGCAGAATGTTAGTTTAAAAGCCATGTAATATATAATTTATTCCCCAAGACCAGTGTACATGTGAAAAATATGCTATAAAAGGGAAATGAGGGGGCTGCAGGGCTGGAGCAATAGCACAGCAGGTAACGCACTTGCCTAGGATGAGGCTGACCTGGGTTTGATCCCCGATATCCCATGTGGTTCCCGAGAACCACAAGGAGTGATTCCTGAGTGCAGAGTCAGGAGTAACCCCTGAGCATCACCATGTGTGCAACCAACCCTCAAAAAAAAAGGAAAGAAAATGAAATTATCCCAGCTCATTCGACAGGGCCTAAGGGTTTCAAAGCAGAACTTTAAACCAGCTCCCCATTCAAAAACCTACAATGAGATGTTGATCTTCCTGTTTTTCATAAACCTTATAATTGTGCTTCCAGAAAACTACCAAGCATCTGCCTCTATGTAGCTAATTCTTTTCATTTTGGAGCTCTCACAAGGAAATAGAGAGGCAACTGTGCCAGAATCAGTATCTTCTCCAGCCAAAATCAGGATGCCTTGAAGCCAATTTCCTCTTGGTAAATTCTGATCAAATTCCTTCCATTTGCAGCTTCCCAGTATTGGTAATGGCTGCACGTGTCACAGTCGGTATGTACGTGCATATGTTTAGCAATATATGGTAGAAAGTGAACGGCAATATGTACACATGTGCACACGGCAAACATTATTCATGGATGAAATCACACATATATCATGTATGTCAATTGCTTAAAATGTCTTTATTGGACTCTCAGTAAAGACCACAGTCACAAAGCACATTTGCACTCTCCTAAAACAGTGATACTAACATTACTTTGGAATTCTGTATTAATTAACTCAATATCACCGTATCACTGTATCACTATCATCCCATTGTTCATCGATTTGCTAGAGCGGGCACCAGCAACGTCTTCATTCGTCCCAGCCCTGAGATTTTAGCAGCCTCTCCTTACTTATCTTTCCTAATGACTGGAGGCTTTTTGAGGGTCAGGGGAATGAGACCTGTTATTGTTACTGTATTTGGCATATCGAATACACCACAGGGAGTTTGCCAGGCTCTTCCGTGCAATTAACTCAATATAGCTATAATTATAAGCAAAGTTAGTAGGAATAATTCTGGTGCTATAAACTGTGCCTTAAAAACTTCTGAATCATCAAAGACCAAGTTAGGTTCTACCTTTAGTATAAAGGGCATGTTATCAAAGTCAATTCTTTGAAATAATTTGTGATTAGACTGTCTGGTCAGAAAATGTGTATGAGTCTGAATAATTTGGTTATTCTGCACACCTTCTTCCCCAGTTATTCCTGACAAAGTAGAATTCTGATATTGTTTGTTATGACTGCCTATTACTGGTTTATAATATTATGGAATTTATTATATGATTCTTCATTCTTTATTACTAATCATGTTCACAATCGCAGGATTGTTCCCACGCATGGTTACTCAGCACCACTGGGTGCCTTTCTAGACAACCCACATGAGCAGCCCTGGTGACGCCCCGCCCGCCACACAAGGCCCCTGCAGCACCGTGGCCCTGGGGCACGGCCAGTCCAGTGGACAAGACTCTCTGGGAAGGGTCGCCAGGCCTCCTAAGCACCAACTGGAGGGCCCACTCAAAAATAAATAAATGTACATTTTATATATGTGATATATATTTATTTCTTATCTTCTTAATAACCACCAAAAATATATGTACAGATAAAATAATGTGCTGGATCGATTCCCTTCAAAACAATATACTAAAAGGATAAGTAGATGGGGATGATATGCAATATGCTAATACTTTATGTTCTTATATATGTTTAAAATTCTCTATAATACAAGCATTTCTTAATAAGGCAACTCAGTAGTCATAAAAAACTGTGATGAATTCTAAAAGTTGGTTTCTAAAAATTAAGTCAACAATGAAGTTTTTATTTCTATAAAACAGTTATAAACTGACAGTCACAAAATGCTGCTAAAATTCAGTCATCCTGTTGCTCATCAATTTGCTCGAGCAGGCACCAGTAATGTCTCCACTTGTTGTTACTGTTTTTGACATATCGAATATGCCACAGGTAGCTTTTGACTGTTGTTACTGTTTTTGACATATCGAATACACCACAGGTAGCTTGCCAGGCTCTGCCGTGCAGGCGAGATATTCTTGGTAGCTTGCCGGGCTCTCCCGAGCCAGGGTCAGCCTCGTGCAAGGCCCTACACACTGCCCTATCGCTCCAGCCCAGGAATCATATCCAATCTGAAACGAATTAAATGAATCTTACTTTTGTTTTTTTGTGATGCTTTTCCTTTGGTGTGGGAGAATAAACTAAGGGTCTCAGACGCTAAGTTATGGAGCTCTGTCACCAGCTCCAAATCTTAATTTTTAAGCTGATTAAAAGGGTTTCCCACAGTCCAAAACCTTAATTTATTCTTTACCTGTTACAAACATATTATATCGCATTCTTTCTAAAACAAAAAATAAAACCTTTTACAGAGCATTTTCTAAAACTCACTAAAGAGTGGCAGAAAAACACAAAGGTCTTGATCTATAGTTATATACGTATTTTTAAAAGCTGTCCAAAACAGTAACCAAAAAGAAAAAATAACTCCTAGAATCTCTCTCAAGAGTTCCAGTTAATAAGTTCAAGTCAATAAGTTCATCGAGAGTTTCAACTGTTTATTTTTTAGTAGTCAACATTTTAAAATTCCCATTACAGAGTTGCCTTGCACGCAGCCAGCCTGGGCTGTTCCGGGCGCCCCCCTGGCCCTCCCCCAACCACGAGCAGTCCCCAAGCACAAGCACTACCAGGCGTGGCCTCAAAATAAAAGAAACAAAAAATTTAATTTAAAAATAATAAAATTATTCTTACTGAGCCTCTGGTTAAGTAGATTATGGCTCCCTTATGACTTACTGGTGAATGATTTACTCACTACAAGCCCAAAAACTGTGTATTTATTACAAAACTCAAAATAACTTCTGCTGGGTTCTTTGGAGAAATCGTTAGAAACATATCAACTCAAATGCTTAAAAGAGTTATTTCATTTGGGGGGCTGGAGCAATAGCACAGCGGGTAGGGCGTTTGCCTTGCACGCGGCTGACCCAGGTTCAAATCCCAGCATCCCATATGGTCCCCTGAGCACCGCCAGGAGTAATTCCTGAGTGCAGAGCCAGGAGTAACCCCTGCGCATCACCGGGTGTGACCCAAAAAGCAAAAAAAAAGAGTTATTTTCCCCAAAATTTGGGTTTAGGTTTAGTACACTGGAAGAGATTGAAAGGAAAATAAATGGTCAACTTAAGAGTTTTAATGTAATATTTCATTTTTCAAATTAACACCATCTTTACTGAGGAAAAATAATTTAATAACTCTACTGGGACTAACTGAGCTGAATTTCATGTTAACCTTACAGAAATCAGTCCTTTTATACTGTGTTCTGGTTCAGCTCAGTGGTAGAACACATACCTCAAATGTATAAAGCCCGGGATTGATCCTTATCACTCAAAATAATGGCGGTGCTGGGGCTGCAGTGATAGCACAGCAGGTAGGGCATTTGCTTTGCACGCAACCGAACCGGGTTCGATTCCCAGCATCCCATATAGTCCCCTGAGCACCGCCAGGAGTAATTCCTGAGTACATGAGCCAGAAGTAACCCTGTGCATCACCAGGAGTGACCCAAAAAGCTAAAAAAATTAAATACGGGGGTGCTTGAAAAAAAAACACAAGATAGACCAAATTCTACTCTGAATTTCCAGGGCAAGAGAGTGAGTACAGGGGTGAAGGAGCATGCCCTCCAAGTGGTTAGCCCGGTTTGATCCAGGCACTGCAGGGAATGACCCCCACACACAGAGCGAGAGTAGCCCCTTAAGCAATGCATGGTGTGATAGTGTGGCCTAAGCCCCCAAAACAAAATAGAGACACAAATGATATGTAGTTGCTATATTAATCACTGTAGCACTGTAGCACTGTCGTCCTGCTGTTCATAGATTTGCTCAAGCGGGCACTCTTAACGTCTCCATTGTTGCTACTGTTTTTGGCATATCGAATATGCCACAGGTAGCTTGCCAGGCTCTGCCGTTCGGGCAAGACACTCTCGGTAGCTTGCCGGGCTCTCCGAGAGGGATAGAGGAATCGAACCTGGGTCAGCCTCGTGCAAGGCAAACGCCCTACCTGCTGTGCTATCACACCAGTCCGTATTAATCGCTATTATTAATTTGGTTTTATTTTAGTCTCCTATGTGAGGGGCTGGAGCACTAGTCTTGCACATGTGGCCAACCTGGGATTCAATCCATGGCACCCCAAGGGGTCCCCCCCGCCTGCCAGGAGTGATCCCTAAGCACTAAGCCAGGAGTCAACCCTGAGCAACGCAGGATATAGCCCAAAAGCAATGCAGGATATAGCCCAAAATAAATAATAATTTATTAAATTATTTAATTTAATAAAAATGTGACTGATATAAAAATGGGATGCTCTCTGGCAGAGTACTTTAGAGACCATAAGTAATTAGTTGTCCTTTTTTAAAAAATAAAAAAATCTATAATAATCCAGACTTTTAACTTTTCAATCTGGCTTCTTCATAAATGTTCTTGAAACATATTCAAGAAAAAGAAATTAAATGTGTTGAATGTTTTGCTTCTAGCAATATTGTGCTTCTATGGTATTTTCATCATCTCAACGACTTAAGACACTTTTTGCCGTGTTCGAGGTCTGCTGAGTCACGTTGACTCAAGGCCCCGGACCACTCTGTGGGTAAGTGATGACATCAGAGCATGCAAGGGTGGAGCTGACACTCAACTCGGCAGGTTTAAATATCTTGGCTCTCCCAAGTGTGTGTGGGGGCTGCAATTTGGCATAAAATTCTCAGCCGGATGCAGATAAATTTCTCTGAAAAATGTTTTTAAATGGCTATGGTTTTTTGCTTTGAAAAAAAATGTTGGAGAAAGCATACATTAGAATGAAGTTCACATTTTTTAAAGATACTTTTTGTTTTTTAATATGCCCATCCCTGCAGAAACCCCAACTACAATGAAACAATCTCAAATTAAAAGCCTTTCCATGGGCATAAAACTTTCATTTTGTGTTTAAACGTAGGCAGCACCATAACCCCCACTAAAATTTTTTTTTCAAAATTTACTGTTTCAAAGTACAAAGGAAAATAAATCTTAAATATTGGTTCTTTAAGCCCATGTTCTTCCTTGAACACGTATCTCACTTGCTGTTTGTTTCCCTGCTTGCTTCCGTCCACTCTGGAAAAGCCCGTGTCCTCTCCTCGACACACATCTCCCCTCTCTCTCCTCTCTCCTCCCCCATCTTCTAAGCAAGTTTTATTTAATAAAATCAATCTTACTTCAAAAAAAAATACAGATATTTACAAGGCCTTCTCTATTTGCAATTATACGGTATCCTGGTCATTTCGGCTTTCGTGTCTCAACATTTTTCCATTTAAATGTAACTTTCTTTACTCAACAACTCTGGAAGACAAATACCAATAATTACCAGTTTTATCAATAAATACAAAGATGCCAAGAACTTTGGCCCACTCAACTCATTTAGCAGTTGACCCAGCTGACCCTAGAAAACATCTGTTCCCCTGTCCTCATTTTCTGCACCTGTAGTCACAGACCTAGTTCTCTGGTCTAGCTGTCTTTCTTCTGCCGCTAATGCTCAGACTCCATCCCGGAAGATCCAGTAATTTAGAATCTCTGGGAGGCAGGATCCGAGCTAAGTGTATTTCCAGTTGCACCTGTCGAAGACTCAGAGCACACACAGGGCAATGCAAAATCACAGGAAGAGAGAGGAGAGCACAGCAGATGTGGTCAAGATAAAGCCATCCACCTGCAAAGCAAATGGCATTTTCTTCTGTCATTCACAGTGACCCATTTTCTCACTCCCAAATCAGTTAATGCTAAGGAAAAAAGTCACTTTATTTATGACATTTGCTACATGAAGACTGCTGGAAACATAAGTCCTAATATCCAATGGAATACTTAAGACAGTTTTTGTTTAAACATGCTGTGTGCGGGCAGAGAGCCAGCACAGCGGGGAGGATACTTGCCTTGCCTGCAATCGACCCAACCGGGTTCGATTCCTGGGACGCCTCGTGGTCCCCTGAGCCCCACCCAGAGTGACCCTGAGCACAGAGCCAGGTGTAAGCCCTCAGCACTGCCCGGTGTGGCCTCAAAACAAAAACAAATAGCAAATAAACACCCTCTGGATGATTTGCACTTTATAGGCTTTTTGTTGCTTTCTTATATCGTGTCTGTTCACTCATTTTTACATCTCTGACCTTCAAAATGTTTCTCTCTTCTCCCTGAGGAATAAGTATTGGCTTGCAGATAATGAACTCTCTGTTTACTAAAAATGTGTTGTGACCCAAAAAGCAAAAAAAAAAAAAAAAGATGTGTTTACTGCACTGAAATTACTGGATGGTATTTTTGCTGACTACGGAAATTTAAACGGTCATTGTTTTCCTTCACCACATTAAAAGATACTATTAAAATACCTTCTAAGTTCCCTTGTTACTATTAAGAATTGAACTAGCAATCTAATACCCTTTTGTTTTCTCTAGTTACTTTTAGATGTTTCTCGTTGTCTTTGGTTTTCTGTAATTTTGCTATGCTACACCTGGAATTTCTTCATACACAGCCCACTTCAGATTAGGCTTCCTGACTATGGAATTAAATTGACTAATCTTCATCTACTAAAATAGTCAACCCTTTCCAAAATATGTTTCATCATAAAAAAATTTCCCCTAAAAATTATTACAAAATATAACAACTCTATATAGACAAGTCCCAACAAAAAAAATGAAAAACCTAATTATTACAAAAACAACAACTACAGAACGATAGAGCAAGAGCAGAAAATCAAGTTACCCGGGGCACACGCCCGTACAGCAGCACTTCCCAAAGAGGATGATACTGACCCCTGAGGGGCACAGACGCCCGTGGGTGGGGGTTCGGGTGGGGGGGGCTATTCTCTTAAAGAAGGTAGATTACCTGGGGGGCGGGGGGATTCTGAGTGATTTTGTTTTCTGAAAAGGGAACCATAAGCCAAGTTGGGAAACTGTTGAAATCCTCTTCCTTGATGAAGGAACAGCTGAAACCTTTTCTCCTCCATAAACCATCAGATCAGTGACTAGTGCCTGAGACCTTCCAAAGCTACTAGTCCTGTTTATAAGCAAATACATTCAACATTGTCGGATTATATATACACATGCATATAGACATATATATATATGTCTATATATAGACATATGCATGTGTATATATATATACACACACACACATATATAATATGTGCTCCTCTCCTTTATCCACAATTTGTTACAATAACACCAGCTCTGGAAAAACTCTCTTAGGAAGCACTCTTCACAAAGAACAACATGAATATGTTCCCAACATCATACCCCATTTACATAGCTGACAAGTAGAAAATAGGTAATGCTGAAGTACAGTTTTTCATTCATCTGCACCCTTACCAATTTCATATCAAAATTTCTGGTAATTTTTCTCTTGTTGCTCAGAGGATATTCTGCTGCATCCAAGCTTAGCACAAGAGAACTTGAGATGAGATTTAAGAATTTAGCCCCCTTCCTATCCTAACAAAATTTACTGAGATTTAAAAATCTTGGTTTTCATTAAGTGTTTCATTAAAATGCCTTTGAACATGGAATTTTATTAATATTACTGAAAACTTTACCACCACCAGACTTTTAAATTACTAACAGTTTTTATTAATTCTCTATTTCTGCCAACAATGGTTGAATTTAAAGTTCATAAAGCCTTTTAGACTTTTTGTAGAAAGTGCTAGGGGTCCAAGCCAGGGCTGCCTCACCCTCTTGAGGTATATTCTCTTACCACTGAGCTACAGGCCCCCAGTTTTTACAACTTTGCTTTGAAGGTGAAGGATCAAAGTAGATGTTCTCATTTTTGTTTTGTTCTGTAGTTTGGGGGCCATTCTTGGCAATATTCAGGGGTTACTCCTGGCTCTGCACGCAGGAATCACTCCTGGCAGTGCTCGGGGGACCATATGGGATGCTGGGGATCGAACCCATGTCAGCCGCGTCCAAGGCAAGCACTGTACAAACACAAGATGACTGATATGCTTCCTGGTAGGAAGAAGTCACTTTGCGGAGAACAGTACTATCGAAAGGAATAATCTGAATGTTGGATAAAACCATACAGTCTATTTGAAGGAAATCACCCTTCTAGTTGGAAGGTGTTGGGGTCTGCTGAAGCAACAAGACCAGGACCAGAGGCCCAGGACATGAGATTTCAAAAAGGAAAGTCCAAGGAAGTTGGTGACTTCTGCTTTGACCCCAAGGGCACTTGAGAATTCTGAACATGGGAGTAACTGAGGATCTAAGGGCTTGAACAGTCACAAAGCTGCCCCTGAGACTTTAAAAAATTATCAGAACTCTATCTCTCCACCTCTCCGCCTCTCTCTGTCTCTCTGTCTCTCTGTCTGTCTGTCTCTGTCTCTCTGTCTCTCTGTCTCTGTCTGTCTGTCTGTCTGTCTCTCTCTCTCTCTCTCTCTCTCTCTCTCTCTCTCTCTCTCTCTCCCCCCTCCCTCCCTACCTCCTCTCTCATTTTCACTCAATGTATTAGAGGCCAAGGCACTTAGAAAGTACTTAAGAACAAGGATCAAACCTCTCCAAACTCTAATTAAACCCTGAAAACTGCTACCTGGGCAACAGTAGTGAAGCAGAGGCAGAGACACGCACTTTACCAAAGACATCGATCACCCCCAAGTCAGCCCTCTCCCTGTGCAAAGAGGCTGGTGGGTCACGTGCATCCACCACCGGAGCAGGGAGGGCAGGCTCTCTGCAAGCATCACTGGAGCCTCTGGGGTTCCTAACATCGACTCCTAGGAACGCTAACAGCGGACCCACCTGACTGACAGTCGGAGACCAAGGGACACACAGAGACCCGAGGACACTCCAAAGAGCAGAACTGGCCCACAAGGTCCTGAGAACCATGGTGACAGGCAAAGGAGGGAGTGCTGAACACTGAAGATGAAAAGGTGAGCCCGGCAAAGGCCCGCTGAAAGGAACATGTGGAATCACAGAACTGAAGAAGGGTCACCGGAAGTGAGGACTCCACGAGACGGACTCAGCAGCAGAGTAAAGCCAACAGCAGAGCAGAGCACGGAGCTCGGCGTGCCTGCAGCTGCCAGCCACGCCCGGGAGGCCCGCGGGCCCCCGCCAGCCCGCTCCCCTGGCGCCCAGCCCTCTGCACAGGCCAGCCCTGGCCGGCCGGCACCCAGAGGGATGGGTCCAGCCCGGGATCGGGAGGCGCGTCTGCAGGTGCACGACGCTTCTTCGGTTAGTTACATAAGACGCAGGTGACTTCTGAACAATCCGAGACGCTGCCGAGTCCCCAGCACGCCCCGCCGATCTGCTTCTCCTTGGCCTGCCCCCAGCACCTGCAGCTACCTCTCGCCCTGCGCGATCCATCTGGGCTGCAGGGCTGTTCCGTGCCAGGGCCAGCTCGAGAGCTAAAAAGGAGCCCTTTATGGATGTAAAAGAAGGCAGTAAATAGACATTCTGCTTCGTTTTGCTGCTAAAGGGGCCGCAGCAGCGGTGTGCAGGCTCACTCCCGGCTCTGTGCTCGGGGCTCACTCCCGGCTCTGTGCTCGGGGCTCACTCCCGGCTCTGTGCTCGGGGCTCACTCCCGGCTCTGTGCTCGGGGCTCACTCCCGGCTCTGTGCTCGGGGCTCACTCCCGGCTCTGTGCTCGGGGCTCACTCCTGAATCTGTGCTCGGGGCTCACTCCCGGCTCTGTGCTCGGGGCTCACTCCTGAATCTGTGCTCGGGGCTCACTCCCGGCTCTGTGCTCGGGGCTCACTCCCGGCTCTGTGCTCGGGGCTCACTCCTGAATCTGTGCTCGGGGCTCACTCCTGAATCTGTGCTCGGGGCTCACTCCCGGCTCTGTGCTCGGGGCTCACTCCTGAATCTGTGCTCGGGGCTCACTCCCGGCTCTGTGCTCGGGGCTCACTCTTGGCTCTGTGCTCGGGGCTCACTCCCAGCTCTGTGCTCGGAGCTCACTCCTGATTGTGCTCAGGACTCACTCCTGGCTCTGTGCTCGGGGCTCACTCCCGGCTCTGTGCTCAGGACTCACTCCTGATTGTGCTCAGGACTCACTCCTGGCTCTGTGCTCGGGGCTCACTCCCAGCTCTGTGCTCGGGGTTCACTCCTGCATGGCTCCAGGAACCATATGTGGTTCTGGGGACTGAACCCAGGTTAGCCACATGCAAGGCAAGCACCCTACCCACTGTACTCTCTCTGGCCCCTAAATAGATACTTTCTAAATTTTATTATTTCCTTATTAAGGCACCACGCTTCACGAAGTCATTCATAACAGAGTGTCAGGCAGACAACAGTCCAGCACCAACCCTGCCACCAGTGTCCGCTTCCTCCCACCCCAGAGCCTGCCTTCTGAACAGGCACGTTCTTGTTAAGTTTGTTTGGAGGCTGGTAGGGGGAGGGAGAATAGTTTTGGTTTTTAGTTCTTATTTCGGTTTTAGTTTTAGGCCACAGCCGGGGACCACTCCGATCCGGGGTGCAGGCTCGGCGGCTGCCCTATCCCTCGGGGCCCGTCGGTCTGGTCAGTCGGCGGGCCAGGCCTTCAGTACTGCTGGCTCTGGGGTCTGGAGGCAGGTGGCCAGGAAGGCGTCCCACAGGCTGCAGAGCCCCCACGGTCACGCTCAGCCCCCGAAGCCGCGTGCCTGAGCACCTTCTCCGCACCAGGCGGTCCCCGGGCCGCGGCTTCCACTCCTGCTTCGATTGCAACATGTTTTTCTCCCCTAGATTTATGAGGCACCCTTCATCCTTTGTGCAATCTTATCTTGATGTGAATTATCACTATTACTCTTAGGGAAAAGAATGTCGTAATCCCCTTTGAGGCAATCAAGCTCACCACGGGGTGATGCAACGAGGCTGAAAAATCACTACTTCACGGATTCTCTTAACAATTTTTATGCCTCCCCACACCCCAGCCCCAATTTCTCTAAAACTGAAGCCTGCGCTTCGACGTCTAAGTTTTTAACCTAAGGCAGTTTCTAGTCTGGGGAGTCAACCAGTCGCTAAGGACGAGAGCGCGTTAGGGGGACCCCCCACCCTCGAGCAGGTATGGAGACCTCTCCACAGCAGCGTCCTTCGTGCCGGCGCTCAGCGGCCCCTTCCGGGGAAGGACTCGGACAACTCTAGGCCCCCGTGTACCCAGCATCCTCCCATCTCAGCACTGAGGGTACCAAGTCTCAGAAAATCGGACCACCCTGGACAGTTGGTCACCCTGGCAGGGGAAGACACCAAACAAACAAGCAAAGGAAAACCGACGACACGGTGTTAAGTGCCATGGGGGAAAAGCAAGCTTAATAAGGATGAGGGCGTGTGGGGAAGGTGTGTGTTGTGTTGTGTTGTGTTGTTTGGCTGGGGAGGGGGATTGTTCGCTTGCGGTGCCAGGGTCAGCCCAGGTGGTTACTACGGTTTGTACGGGAATAAGAGGCAAGGGGCCTCTGATACCACAGCACTTGAAAATAGGAAGCAAGACAAAGATTTCAACAGCTTGTGAAAGGAACTCCAGGCAGACAAGAATGAGAAACGGAGAACAGCAAATCCTCAGGGGTAAGTACGCTTGGAGTCAGGGAGATTCAGGGCAGCAAACACAGAACAGACGAGGACACGGGGCGGGGGGTGGGAGGGGGCAGCAGCGGATCCATCACTGACCACAAACCCCTAATTCCAACCAACCTCTAAACATCGTCCTCTCTGGTCACAGCGGAGTGTCTGTCTTAATTTACCGATGACCCCACAGTGGAGACTGTAACTACCTTCAACAGTCCCAACATGGAAGCGTACCCTACCTGCACACATCTGTTTCCGTGTACTCAGCTCCCTCAGACTGAGACTTCGTCAAGTCCAACTCTCTCTAACAGCGTCAGGCGCATTAAGCAAGCTGATACATGCCCTCGGACAGGATTTCCTCTGGCCTGCATGTTACGGAGGCTTTAATGCCTTTCCCCCAGGAAAGCAGGGCACCGGGAAGGCAGCCCTCTATTTGTGACAGGACACTTGAAACAGCCTGCCGAAGCGCTAAGACAGAATATGGGGAAGCTACTCCCGCTGGCCCATTCACTGAAACTGCAGAGAAAGCTCTTGAACCGCAAATGCTTAGGGCTTGAGGGTCCAAGTGAAAATGCAAATGACAGAAAGTTCTGCTAGCAACAACCGCTAGCTGGTCGAGAGGCAACTTTTCTAGCTGTCCTGGGTGATGATCCTGAAACAATTGTCCACAACTTTTTGGATCAATTTGGTCGCCCAAAACTTTCCACAGCTACCCACAACCCTTCCTGGTTCCCCTGTTCTGCACTATGTTGTACTTCCATGATTTTTCTCAGCGTCTGCTGAATGAATAAAGCTGTCTGTCTCCCCAGGGCAAGGGAACATTTCCCCGGCACAGTCTGACTCCACACCCATCACTGAGAATGCTGGTCTAACAGTAAACACGTATTATCTGATATGATTTGCTAAGCGAATAATTAGCATATACAAAGGACTTATCCTACAGAGCAATGAAGCAAATCTACCAGAATTTATCCACATCGATCTCAAAAGGAACTCCCAGAAATATTATTGCAATACAGCTCTCATGATCATCTTGGGAAATTATTTAAGTTTAAAGATCCAAAAAGTTAAAAGATCAAAGAAAAAGCAACATCACTATTTTAAAAATTCAATGTCCAAATATAAATTGCCAAACTTTGCACCAAATTGATTTACCTCAAAAATAGAGAGTAGGGGCTGGAGCAATAGCACAGTGGGGAGGGCATTTGCCTTGCACTCGGCTGACCCTGGTTCGAGTCCCAGCATCCCATATGGTCCCCTGAGCACCGCCAGGAGTAATTCCTGAGTGCACAACCAGAGTAACTCCTGTGCATCGCCAGGTGTGACCCCAAAAAAAAAAAAAAAGAGAGAGAGTAGAAGAAAACTGAAGAACCTGTCTATAGAGGAATTTCTGCTCAGTAATAGATAAAAGACTTAGAGCTGAAGGGCTGCTTATACAAAAATCAATATACAAATCTCAACATTTTGGGGGCCATGGTTTTGGTTTGGGGCCACACCCCACAGTGATCAGGGGCTACGCCAGGCTCTGCTCAGGGGTCCCTTCTGGAGGTACCTGGGAAGCATGCAGTGCCCAGGGTCTCGTCTGGACCCACACACCAAGCAAGCTTCATCCTTAGTAAGCTCACTCTCTCCCTCTGACTGGGGAAATTTCCTGTATTCTTTTGCATTTTTGTTTTGTGTTGCTGTTGCTGGGGGTGCACTCAGCAGTGCTCAGAGATTACTCCCAGCTCTGTGCTCAGGGGTTAATCACAGCAGACTCAGGGGACCATGCAGTGCCTGGGATTGAACCAGAACCTCCCCCTGGCAAAGCCTGCATCTGCACTATTCAAGATGCTTACCTCTATGTCTATACAGCAAGAGTGTGAAACAAAACCTCATAACAAACAAGTTCATCACGATAACATCCAAAAGAATACTTACAAATTTAACAAAACATCGAATTTATACTCTGAATATGAATAAACATTCTTTAAAGATATTGAAAGGGCTAAATAAAGGGAAAGATTTTATGTTCTTGGATCATTAAAACTTAACGTTGTTAGGGGCTAGAGCGATAGCACAGCAGGTAGGGCGTTTGCCTTGCACGCGGCCGACCCAGGTTCGAATCCCAGCATCCCTCTTCAACAAATGGTTTTGTCTAACCAGGAAGGGAGGGAGGGAGGGAAGGAGGGAGAGACAGTGGGAGGGAGGAAGGAAGGATGGATGGAAGGGAGGGAGGGAGGGAGCCAAATCCCTCTAACATACCATACACAACAGTTATTTCAAATGACTGAAGACCTCATGGTTAGAGCAGAACCCATAAACTCACTGAGGAAACAGAATTCTTCAGGATGTGAACCTCAGAGGTGTTTCTAATTATCTGACTCCACAGCAAACACTAATAACAATAAAACCAAAATGGAACTGTGTCCTCTACAAGCAATAGAATATTATGCAGCTCTAAGTAAAGATAAGACCTCCTAGCTTGCAGAAACTTAGAAGGAACTGGAGGGGATTGTGGCAAGAGAAACGCCAAGAGGAAAAGGATAAACACCAGATGCTCACACTCACCCGTGGTACACAGAGAAACAAAACTAGGGAACAGAGAGTATCTAACAATGACAAACCCTTGGCCTGACATTACAAAACTGAGATTACCAAACAGCGGAAGGAGGAGGGAGGGAAATGAAGAGATGGGCTAGAAGTAACATAAGGGCAGTGAAGGGTCTTGGGCATTTGGGTGGCACTAAGGCCAAATAACTACACACAAAAACCATAAACATTAACACTATTGCAACCATGATCCCTAAATCATGCTTTTTAAAGTCGCAGCATTTAAGACAGCATGGTCACTGGTACAAGGTTAAAACACAGATCTGAAAGAACTGAAAATCCAGAAATGAGCCCTCATATTTACAGTCAAGTGGATTTAACAACAATTTCAAGAAGGAAAATAGACCTTTCAATAAATTTTGCCTGCACATCAGCATCTCAACTTACAGAAGCATAAAGCAGCCCTGATCTCAGACCAGACCTTGGGTCATGGGGAGGGAGGAAGACGAAGGGGAGGGACACACCCCACATGTCCACCACTGGATGAGTGGATAATGAAAGTGCGACACAAATACACAATGGAATAATACTCTGCTATGAATAAAGTGCAACCGGGATGAAACTGGAGGCAGTCACGCTAAGCGGAGCAAGTCAAAAGGAAAAGGGTAAATACTGGATGATTCCCCTCATATGTACGACTACAGAGAGACAAAGAAAGGAATTAGACAACCCCCAATGGATACAAACCCTGAGACACTTAAAAAAAAAAAAAGCATTTGGGGCTGCAAGGGTGGAGGGAATGTGGGACACTGGCAGAGGGTTGCTGATGGTGGAGGCTACACTACAAGTATCAAAAAATATGGCAAGTGCCATAAACCACATTCCCTCAATAAATAGTAAGCATATTCAATTGGAAAATTTTCAATGTGTTTTAAAAATTAAAACATACCCTTTGATCCTGCAGTTCCACTATCCACATTATAGCGGTCTTTAAAATAGCCAAAGTGTGAAAAGACGAATGTAGCTATCAGTCCGACAGTTCATAAATAAGATGCAGCATATGCACACAAGATTATCTGGCAATTCACAACTGAGGTCGTGAGGCATGCCACTTTGAAAACAGTACGTGAGGTGGGGCACATGAGGCGCAGAAGACCACAGGGCCCAGGACAGACCAACCCAGAGGCCAGATGCAGATGAGTGAGTGTCTAGCGCAGATGAACGAGGCTGGGAAGCAACACGGCGCCTGCCCAGAGTGAGGGGGGGTTTGTCGCGGAGTGGCAACAATGCTCGAAATGTGACTGTGGTTAAGGGTTGCAACACCAAGAATATACTGAAAAGAAAAAAAGAGTATACACTTGAAGCAGATGATTTATACGGCGTATAAATTATTTCAATAAAGCTTGTTATTTAAAAAATTACGGCGAGCCCCAAAATAGAAAATGACACCTCCCTGGAAATAACGTTATGCAAAGGCGAACGGTCTTCTATTGGAGATGACACTGTAAAAGATGGATTCAATTAGTTGTTCCAGCGGTTCATAGACTAATAATTCACTTAAAATCATCCAGGGAATTCAATGACTCTTCAGCTCACTGAAGCATCTAAGTCAGAATGTCCAGGAGGGCTCATAAATGCAGGGGGGTTTTTTTAGCAGGTTTCTCCAATTATTCTAATGAACAGTCAGAATTGGGCCCACTATAATCCCCAGCCAGTGACGGGACAACTCCCCGCTATGCAGGAGAGATGTGTCTCTAGATCCAGCAGCTACTGGCAACTTCCCAGACACCCGAAACTCGCAAAGTCTTGGGTGGAAATGCCCTCCTGGGAAGGAGGGTTTGGGCAGGCCACCTCACCTATCTGATTTACCTCAGAGGATCTCTTTCTGAGCTGCTTCAAATCTCTCTTGGGACAGGAGCAGGTTTAAATAAACGGGCTAAATGAAAGATCAAAATGAATCTCTCACACTCTACTTCAAAATGGACCATCTGGAGAGTAATATACTCTCAAATACCTAAAATTCAATAGGCACTTCCATGTAAAATGACACAGAGGACTGGCTCAAATGCTAAATTTTCATGATTTTCAAAATTTTTAAGATAAAACCAGATATTTCTGTCCTTGCCAAAGGAACGGCTTTGGCCTACATGGCCAGATTCTAAGGTACACGTTCATAGCCCTCTGAAGCGGTACTTCATCAGAAAAATGAACCAAATGGAGGGATTTTGGTCTCCACTGGACAAGGAATGAAGTACTCTCTCTTCCTCTAGACCCATCCAGAAACTAACCGGGTTATTCATGTTTAAACTGGTGCCCAACAACAGACAAGGAACAACACCTGAGCTGGCTCTGAGGCCAAAATCTCACTTGCTGAGGCTGAGAGCAACGGCTTCCGGAGGCCCGCCCTGCCCCGGGAAACTCGGGCAGAGGAGCCGGCCCTGAACTTCAACCAGTCCCAGTGTTTGCATCAGATGACACTGAACCTCAAGGGCAGCTGGGTGGACGTTAGTGGAAGGGATTACTGGTGGCTTCAATGGTCCATGACGAAACGCTGGGGAGTCTGTCCAAGGCCTTAAGTCACAGAGAGAGAGAGAGAGAGAGAGAGAGAGAGAGAGAGAGAGAGAGAGAGAGATCGCTAGCTCTACAGCTGTCCTCTCTGCCGTCGATATAACTTCGTCTCCTTCTCAGTTAATTTCTCAAAAATACTTGTGGTATTTTTACTCGGGAATTACACATCAGAAGAGTGAGGTGATAATATTAACTGACAGAATTACATACATCTAGATCAGTTGCTAATACAGAAAAGTAGAATAAAACAAATCTCAAGGTCCTTTGGAGATTTAAAACTCGACACTCTCACAGTATCTGCCATTAAATATATGCCCTGAAAATTGTAAAGACTGTTCGAAAGTAAGAGCTGTGACCACTTGTTTATTGCCTTTCCACCACTGGGTCCCACCTCGCACGACTCTTGCTCAAAGCCCCTTTTTCTCTCCTTTAGTTTTGCAGCAGCCTTGGCGCCACTATTCAATCTCACTGTAGTCCATCCCAAACCACTTCTTGCTAGAAGCTTTTACAATCATCACTTCCTGCACTGGCTCCAATCTGGCATCCGGTACATTCTACAGTCTTAGCCCCACTCACCCTCTCACCTTCTCTTTACTTGGGTTCCCTGGAATCTAAGTCCTTCTTTGCCTATCCACCAGCAAACATAAACTTCAGCACCTTCTTCTATGATCCAGCTTATGTAACACGGCTACGTCAAACGCACTTAGGTCATCAACCTACGAGATACTCTCTGATGCACCCGACAGTCTATTCCCTTCTCATGGATGCGTACAAGCCTGATAGGACACCTTGTCTAATGCTCTTCCTCTAATGCTCTTCCTGCAGAACTGAGCTGGTGAACTACTCTGTGGCATTTAGCATGAACAGACTAGAGCGAGAGCACAGCGAGTAGGGCGCTTGCCTTGCAAGTGGCCGACCCGGGTTCGAATGATTCCTCCATTGCTCTTGGAGAGCCTGGCAAGCTACCGAAAGTATCCCGCCCACATGGCAGAGCCTGGGAAGCTACCCATGGCGTATTCGATATGCCAAAAACAGTAACAAGTCTCACAATGGAGACGTTACTGGTGCCCGCTCAAGCAAATCGATGAACAATGGGACAGGAAAGGTCCAATCAGATCATTTGCTTCATTTTCTTCTAGTAAGCCCTCGGCTATAGTACTAGTGAGAAAGTATCTACTGGGGACTCACTTACATTACAAAAACAATTTAATCATCTAAAGTAAAAGTTTGTATGTAATTATTTTAAAAATTTGCAACAAATCTATATTACTCTGTCCAACAGTATTTTCACAGCTGTGTTCTAAAATATAACACGTTAGTTCGGGTAATACTTCTTGCTTAATACTTCCCCTTTTTAATAAAGGGGAGGGGACAAGATTTCCAAGTCTGTCACCAAATCTTCAACAACAAAACTTTTAATGAGACCCTAAAACAGTCCAAGGGGAAAAAAAAAAGAATTCCAAGCACTGTCAGAACAATTAAAACCTCTTATGATCCAGACATGCTGGTGAAACTGAACTTGAACGGGGAAGAGGACGTGTAGTTAGTTAGGTCAGACCTTTTGAACGAAATAGTGTGTGTTCTGCCCCGGGTGCCAAGCAAAACACGTCGCTTTGATGTAAACCGCATGTGCTCTGAAGCGCCATCTCTTCTCTGGCTGATTTAAATCCAGAAACATTTCGGTCCAGCTGCAAAGTCTTCGGCCGGGCTTCAGGCTGAACACTTAATCTGGTCTCTGCCCTCGCAATGATAGCACTGAGATAATGGGAAGACAAGTCCAAAGCTGCCACTTTCACTTCTCTACCCAAAACATGCCCTGCGGAGGGCCAAGGAACATTCCCCTAACAAGCTCCGTGAGGAAGTGTTAGTAAACATTAGAAAATTGATTGCAGGCATGAAATATTAAGTTAAAGCAAAGAAAATGTTTTCAACGTGCCTCTTTAGGCCAAAGTAGAAATATTTTAACCAATATGTTACCAAGTCTGAAACTGCAAGTGAAAGGAAAAAAATAAATGATTCCGGGCACACCAAGAGTTGCACTTCTTCCCCAGGACAGAGGGAAAAGGGGTGGAAACACTCCATCTGCTTGGCAAACTGAACTGGTAAGCATCTGTCAAAAGCTAATTTGATGTTTATTTCAACAAATAAAGAGCACCAGGAAGTGCGGTACTCACATGCAAAGCCGACGGATCTGGAAGGAACTCCGCATCTTCCCCAAAGATGAAATCCGGGGGCAGCTCTGGGTACTGGGCATTGAAAATGATATCCCCTGAAAGAAAAAGACAAGGTCAGGTCCTTCTGACTTGGGCTAGTCTGATTTTCTGAGGCCTGCATTATTAAAACTTCTAGACAAAGTTCCTATTAGTTGGACAGAAAACTCTGCAAAGTAGTTTTTGAGTGATTAATGCTTCAAGAATTAAAGCCTCATTTAAGCCTTAAAAATAATTTAAATTAAGATCCACTGGGGCTGGACCGATAGCACAGCGGGTAGGGCGTTTGCCTTGCACCCGGCCGACCCAGGTTCGATCCTCGGCATCCCATATGGTCCCCCAAGCACTGCCAGGAGTAATTCCTGAGTTCAGAGCCAGGAGTAACCCCTGAGCATCGCTGGGTGTGACCCAAAAGGAAAAAAATTAATTAATTAATTAATTAATTAAGATCCACAACATGTAAAAAGTTTTGATCTCACAGCAAGTTACAAACGCAAGTGAATACCTAGAAAACTGGAAGCAACTACATCTGAAGTATGTGCAGATTTTTTCTTACAGTTAACATTATAGTACAAACACTGCAGCTAATTAATGCCCGTCCTGAGAGGCTGATTCCCTGCAGTTCCTGACTGGGAGCAATGGCCCATCCAAACCTGTGTTAACAGAAACATCTCGCTGGCGGTCAGTCAGGCTGACTTCGACAAGGTTTCCCGATGGTTTGTTAGCCCCAATGAGACTGGGCAAGTTTCAACTTCTTTACACTGCAGGCTTTCAACATCAAAAGTGGCCATCCAACAGTACTGACATCACAGGCTTCGGGGCTAGAGCGATAGTACAGCAGGCAGGGGCATTTGCCTTGCACCCAGCTGACCCGGGTTCGATCTCCAGCATTCCATATGGTCCCCTGAGCTCTGCCAGGAGTAATTCCTGAGTGCAGAGCCAGGAGTAAACCCCTGTGCATCGCCAGGTGTGACCCAAAAAGCAAAAAAGAAAAAAAAAAAAAAAAAGAAAGAAATCACAGGCTTCTTAGTGAGGATCAAGAGGCAGCTTGCCTCACACCACGTCCGGCTCAATAAATGATGCATTCGTGCTACCTTTCTTGTTCATGTTATTTCGGAACATACAGGAAATCACCAAGTCAGTTCTCTGCCCTCTCTGTTCTCTTTGTCTTTCTTTCCCGCCCCATTCCCTGCTGCAAGAATCAGCATTCAACTTCCCACTACTACCAACAAACAGATCTGCACAGCAACCACCAATCACACCTCTGGGCTCCGCAGGTACAAACACCCATATACATGCACAGACCTCTGCACTCTGGCACACACACGTATAGTAGTTCATTCACTGTGACAGCTCCCAGAGTACTTATCAGGGTCATATCTGAATGGCAACGTTCACTGAGTTTTCATTTCATCTCTTCATGTTCCAGTGTCAAGGGCAACGAGTCTGAGCCCATGAATAGGACACACAGTCCTCTTCTCAATCCCCTGCTCTCTCACGCCTTCGTGACGGGACACTGCTATTCCCAGACTGCCCACCTGGACACGTCAGTGGCATCTTCCAGCAGAACCACACCTTTCACACTCCGAGAGCTAAGCTGTCTCAACGCCTTGGGGTTGCTGAGTTTGTGTGTGTGTTGTTTTGGTGTGGGTGGTCACACCCAGCTGTGGTCAGGGCTCACTCCTCACAGGCTTAGAGGACCAAATGGGGTGCTGAGGATCGAACCCAGGCCACGTGCAGGCAAGTGCCCTATCGCTATACTCCGGCCCTCAGCTGTCTCTTAGATAAGTTTTCCTAGTGCCTCCAAACCCAAATGACCTGGCTCAGACATTCACACATCCGCCGAACAAATACAAACTATGCACTAGGCACAACTCCAAGAACTAACAATCAGACAACGCCACTCAAGCGGGGAAGGTTAAACTGAACTCAACTCTCGAACCCTCTGAACCAACTCCATAACCTACACTGCCACCAAGTTAATCTTAAAGTACTAATTTGACTCCAAACTTCGAAATTCAAACAATTGAGTGATCCTCTGAGGTCCAATGGAGTAAAGGGAAACTTTGCGAGCTGGCATTCAGGGCCTCGGAGACACGATGTTCCTACTCAGTTCTCCACCAACCCATACGCCAGCACCAAGAGTCTGTTCCAGTGAATCTGGAACCTTCCTGTCAATGTGCCCGATGCACACTGCCACCAAGTTAAAATGTTCGTCCCCCTGATTTAGTTCTTAGCCACCCTTTACAAGTTCACTCTTCAGATACTTTTGCATGAAACCTTCTATTATATATCGGCCACGATGTGATGTTATCTCTAAAATTCAAAAATAACCAGGCTGGAGAGCAAATATCACGGAGAAGGCACTTGTCTTGCAAGTGGCTGACCGGGGTTGGATCCCTGGCACCCCAGATGGTTCCCGGAGACTGCCAGGAGTGATCCCTGAGTACAGGTGAGAGTGGCCCAACACCAAAAAGACAAGAATTAAACTAAAATTCAACAAGAAACCTGCTATATGTCATCTTCTTCGGTCTGTAGCTGCCATCGTTATTATTACCGCTTCATTAATTTTTAAAACCATACTCAACACATGCTCCCGCGAGGCACTGAGGTATACACACTGCCCCCACACAGGACGAATATCCTCACGGATCCGCTTCAGTGAGGCAGACATCCTCATGAAACCGCAAGCACACACCACCACAAGCTTCGCACACACACACACTGCCCTTTCAAACGCCCCGGAAGCATTCAGGGAACAGACGTGCTCTTTGTCTTATTTCCTGTCTCCAACAGGGAAACATCCAAGCAATCCCGAGGAAGAACGGAGTCAGAAGACTCACACCGGCCAGTTAGAAACTTGGTGTAAGGCCAGAATCATTCTGAGAGTGTGCCACAGGCTCCCGGCCGGGCACACAGACCCATGGGACGGACCCTGGACATCAGCTCGCACATCTCCGCCCTGTGGGGCCTGTGCCAGGGCTCCAAAGCACTCAACAAGGAGCATTAGCAAGCCCTCACACCATAATGAGTACCATTTTCAAGAGAGAGAGAGAGAATAAAATGATGACATATCAAATCAAATGGAGAAAGAAAATGTAACAAGTGTTGACAAGGAGAAAATGGAACGTTGAGCAACACTGGTGAGAGAGTAAGCAGGGCGGGCGCCATGAAAACAGCGCGGTGACGCTCCAAGATGTCAAGAATTACCATCCGATCCAGCCATTTCTCTCTGGACACAGATCCCAAAGACGTGAAACCGGGGTCGCAGAGGGAATTCTCAGGTTCACGGCAGAATTATTCCTAACAGCCCAGTGGAGGCAGGCAGCTCGCATCAGCTGAATGGAAATGGGTTCGGCACATACAATGGAATGACGGGACACTCTGCCTACACAAAAGACAGGCTGGGGAGCACTTGCACAGGGTGGCCCTGCCGCTCATCAACACTTAAGACTGCACAACGTCCCGTCAGGGGCCCCAGCACCAAGGCCCCCTGAAGAGAGGGCCTGACTCCCTGAGCACCACTTCCGAAGTTCCCCACCCCCAACCTGCACCAAAAAGGAAATTCTGAGACATGCTAGACTATGGATGAGACTCGAGATTATCAGGTTAAATGAAACCGGCCACAGAAGCCTGTAGTGTGGCATCTCTTCTCCGTGAAGTACCCAGAGTCATCAAATTCACGGCCACAGGAAGAAGAGTGCCAGAAGGCTAGACACACAGAGAACGGAGGATTATGTCACGGGCATGGGCTTCCGGTTTGCAAGAAGGAAGTGATGGAGACTGTACCACAGTGTGAATGCACTCGGCACACTAGATAACAGTTTTATTCCAGTAAGATGGGGTGCGGGGGGCGAGGGGCGTGAGTAAAACAGCTGGAATGCATGTGGGAGTCCTAGGTCCTAAAGTGCGTGACCCCTAGTTTGTTTTTTTATAATTTCTTTGGGGGGGTGTCACACCCGGCAATGCAGAGGGGTTACTCCTGGCTCTGCACTCAGGAATTAGTCCTGGCGGTGCTTGGGGGGACCATATGGGATGCCGGGGATCAAACCTGGGTCAGTTGTGTGCAAGGCAAACGCCCTACCCGCTGTACTATTGCTCCAGCCCCTCGTTAGCCCTTGTTAGCTCTGCAACGGAAAGGGCGAGTGCTTGCAGCGAGCCTGTATGTAAGCACTACAGACAGGTGGGTGACCACTGCCCCAAGTGCGTGACCCCCACCCTCACCCCCATCACTGCAGAAACAGCAACAAAGGCAAGGGAGAAGGAAAATGACAACAACAGGAAAGCAAATGATAGAGAAATAAAACGGGCTTTAAAACAGCCCAGGGAGAAACCATGTGGACTAAACTCATAAAGACAGATCTGAAGCGATCACACGTCGGGGAAAATGCTTGCCTTGCATGCAGCCAAGCCTGGCTCAATCCCTGGCGCCACACATACAGTCCCCCAAGGAGAGCCAGGAGTGATCCCTGAGCACAGAGTCGGGAGACAGTCATGAGCGCTGCCCCAAAAACAAACAAACCAAAAAAGAGCCAACCATTGTAACCCTATTACCTAAACTGCGATCATTTTAAAAAGACAAATAATGACAAGTGTTGGCGAGGATGTGGAGAAAAATGGAACCCTCGCGTATTGCTGGGGTAATTTAAAAGGTGCCATGATTCTGGAAAACAGTCTGTCCCACAAAATTTTAAAGAGAGACACAGTATGGCCCATGTTTTCCACACCTTCGCAGTCTCGAGAGCTGAAAGCATGTGCGTGCACACAACCTGCACACCAATGTCTGCGGCAGAAGCACTCGCCAAGGCCAAACCGAAGAGATGGCCACCGGTGAACAAATATAAACACGCAGGTACACACGCATCTTTCTCGAGTACACTGAAACAAAGCACAGACACATGCTAGGAAGTGGCTATGCCGTGGTAACTTTACGCCAGTGAAAAAAGCCAGACCAGGAGGGTCACCCGCAGCGTGATCACAGGACAGTTCTACTTGCGTGGACCAGCCAAGCCCTGCAGCTCACAGGCAGCGCGCCTGGGGCTGACTGCTAGTGAGTACGAAGCTTCGTTCTGCGCTACTGCAAAGGCACTGAAATAAGTGCTCGTGACTGCGCGAGCCTTTAAATGCCCCGAAAGGCGCTGCAGAGTACATTCACACGGGAACTGCGGGGCATGAGATCGCAATCTCAAGAAAAGTGTCGGTTTTTTATAACCTGATGCAAGAATTCGGTCCATTTTAAGTTAACCTAAACACACACCAAAAAAAATTTAGCAACTGTTTATTACAATGGTTATCAGTAATTCTTTCAAAATACAAGATCACTTTACATGCACTCTAGAGAGCTTCCCTTTCAAAGGAACAGTGCAGGGTGGGGAGAGTCCACTGGTAAGGGGCACGCGCTGCGCCCCACATGGTCCCCCAAGCCGCACCAGGACGATCCCTGAGCACAGAACCCGAAGTAAGCCCTGTGCACCATTGGGTCCATCCCAAAAACCGAAACGTAAAAACAAAAGAAAAATAAATAAATTTAAGTATCTTTCAGAATCTCACTCTTCCATTTCAGAACTTCTCAAACTCTTATCTTTGACCTCAAAGAGTTCCTGAAACTCTTTGCCTCAATACTCTGTGGCCTCTTTGATATTAAATGTGGCAGCGCTCTCTTGCTATGGAGAACAGTCCATAAATCAGTCAAGAGCATTTATTAAAAATCCACCATGCACAGATGCACATATTGGCCACCTGGGGAGTTATACAGGAAGTAGAAGACATAGTACCTGACCTCGAGGCAGAGAAGGTAGAGGAAAGACCAACATAAATCAGCAAGAAGAGCAATAACACTGCACTTCCTTTATTTCACCCTGGAGGAGACGAAGTACACGAAGAACACGAAGTACAGATTACTTAGATACTGCTTACTTCAACTTTCATAAAAGAGAAGAGTAGGCAAGAGAACAATGAAGGGAAAATAGGATCAGAGGTAATACGGGGTAAGGTTTAAAAAACAAAAGTGATGGAGACACTGGTGGAGGGCAGCCGGCACTGGTGAAGACCTGGTGTTGGAACACTCTGGCCCGAGACTCCATCATCACTGTAACTTTGTAATTCATGGTGATACAAGTTTTTAAATAGGTTAGAAAAAGACAAAAGACAATGAAACACAATGGCTAGGATGGCTGAGACCATCTGAAGTCTGGGACATTGCTCAGGGGCTGTATATGCCAGGCAGGTACAGGGCCCTGGTTCAAACGCCAGCATCCATGACCCCACAGGTCCCCAAGAGTGGCCCGGGTGATTCCCTAAGCACCACAGACAGGAGAGACCCCCCCCACCCCAACATCAGCAGGGAAAACACACAGCTGAGCATTTGAGTGGAGAAAAGACAATAGCATCTTAAAAGAACCATCGTGGGAAATGGTAAGTCTGTTAAATTTGGGCCAGACCAGCATCTTTACACCACCCACAAAAAAAACTCATTCCAAATGGAATTAAATGCTTAAATACAAAACCTGAAACTATCAAACTATTAGAAGAAAATCTTGGCGGAAAACTACTCCACATGGAACTTCGCAGTAATTTTTACAGGTGTAACACCGAAATCACTGCAACATAATGAAAATCAAGTGGAATGGCATCAGAACAAAAAGGTTTTGCACAGCAAAAGCATCAACAATGTGGAAAGCTAACCTGTAGAAAACATGCGCAGACCATGGGCCTGACAAAGGAGCGACATCCAAACATAAAGATCTATGTACACAACTCAGAAGAAAATGGCAAAACTCAAGTGACCCAACTGAAAAGGGAATAACGAGGGCCAGAGAAATGGCTCGTGGGCTGAGTACAGGCTTCTGCATGCGAGAGGCCTGGGTTGGATCCCCGGCACCCCCAGAGTTCCAGTGCAGCACCCAAAGCCACCCCCAACCCCAGAGTAGCAACCCCAGGGGGTAGAATGTGGGCACAAACCAAAACTCAAACCAAAGAAGAGGGCAATGGAGGCCAGGACGGATGGCTCGGGGTAGAGTTTATGCCTTGCAGGTGTGAGGTGCTGGGTCCAATCCCAGACACTGCAATAAAGAAAGAGGCGATGACGTGAATAGACGTTTTCCCAGAGCTGATGTCAGGAACGGCTACTGCGGAAGATTTCTGCTGTGTGACTAATCATCCAGGAACATGTCGGCCCAAGCACAGCAGGCTCCACGTGGCTCCTGGCAGGAGGGCGACTCGGAGAGGGGACAGGGCCCTCCCACACAGGGCCCTCCCACACTGAACTGCACCGTCACTGGGAAAAAACAGATGATGCTATTATTTTTGTGATCAAGATATTAAAATCAGAGGTACCCTAAGATGCAGAAATTATCTGAGGATAAGCCCCGAGGAGACAGGACACTAACTGGAAGAGTTCTGAGCACCCCCGTTCCCACTAACTCTGCAGCATAACCGACTGGCCAAGACAAGGGAACAACCTCAGTGCTCACTGACAAATAGATACAGAAGGCATGGATGCCGTGTCTGCACGTGTATGCATCTTAATAAGCTGTGGAAATAAGTCCATCTTGCCACTTACAACACCAAAGCTAAGTGAAAGGGGAAAAATGGACACAAGAAACTAACTATTGAGGCTGAAGCACTCCCGGGTATTCTGAGCCCGCCAGAGTGATTCCCGAGGGCAGAGACAAGAGTAAGCCCTGAACACAATTAGGAGTAAACCCCACCCCACCCCTAAAAAACACAGAAAAGAAACTAATTTCTACATGATCATCCTTCAAACACTGATCTTTATTCTTTGTATATTTGCTATGACTCATTTTTTAGTGTCTTCATTTAGTTCTATAGATATCCTAAGGTTTTGAACTGCAACCAGAGAGAGAGAGAGATGGAGAGACAGAGAGAAAGAGTGGAAGGTGTTTGCTCCTTTTTATTCAAAACTGATGGGGAGAGGGCAGCAGCCACACCCAGTGGTTCTCAGGGGCAAGTCCCATTTCAATACTCTGGAACTGCGTTGGGCAACGCTTGAGAGGCCAGTGCAGTGCTGGGATGGACCCAGGGTTTTCCAACATGCAAACTATATGCTCAGGCCCATGAACTGTCTCCCTCTAATCACCTTAAACAGGTAATTATAATAAAAATAATTAATGTTAATATTAACGATAAATTTTACCAGATATATATAGATGTTTCAGTTCCACGTGGAATCAAAAAAAATTAGACACATGTTTTTAAACAATTTTAATACTGAGATCTCAGAATCTGATGTGACAGAGCAAAGTCTAATTCAGACTCACCATATCGCAAGCAATCCACCATCAAAGGTGACTATTTGATCACTGCGGGCAGCACAGGAGGGGAGGAACAAATGACAAGGAAAGAGAAGAAGAAAGGAACGGAGGGAAGGGAAGGAGAAAGCCCAGCCCCAATCCAAGGTCAAAGGACTCACTATCCGGTAGGCAGCACATTCTAAGGCTGGGCAGCTAGGATCTGCTGGGGGATAAAAAAAACACACAAAAACAGTCCTTATCTTTTGACTTACTAATGCTGTCCTAACCTAAGCCTCAGCCCACATGACAGACCCTCCTAAATCATCAGCCACGACCTCTTCTTGCAGGCTTGTTCAGGTCACACCAGTTACTTCCGTAATTTACGGGAAATTAAGCTACATGATGTTTCAGTATATATGAGGAAACCTGCTGTTACTGATTCTTAGAAACTTAAGACTCATTAGGAAAGGAATATAATGTTCCGTCTTCAGATATTATGTCTTAAATGAACCTTTAACCTCAAAGTTTTGTATACTTACATCAAATGCATAAAGGAACAATACTTTAACCCATGTTATGAATTAGCATTACTTTATTGAGTCATAAATATTCTACTGCAGAGCATTTCTAGTCTTAATAATGCTCAAAGGCATATTCACAAACTGTTTCATTAATACAATTTATTGCCAATTCTTTTTTAATGACTACAATGCATCTGACACCATAAAAAGTAAGCTTTCTCAACCTTCCTGTGATTTTATTTGTGTTTTTAACTGTCACGAGGAATTAACTGATTTTAAAACATATCAACAATGACCACTGTCATGAATTAGTGGAAAACTGGGAAAATTTAAATAAAGGAAATAAGTCTGAATTTTTATAAACACACCTCATTGGTTTAGGGTTAGCCTGCAGAATGCTATCCATTTACATTTCATATTCTTTTAATTAGCGATCAGAGGAAGATAGACTAAATGGTAAGGTTAAGCATATAGAAAAAGTAATCTTGCACATACGCGGGGATGGCCAGGGGGGGCGGGGGTAAGACACTCTCATTTGAAGGATACTAAAAAAAGAACCTGAAATGGAAAGCCACAGAAGTAATCTTGACTAATTCTTTTATAATTGGTGGAGCTCTTAAAAAAGGTAACAAGAGTAACAAAACATATTAATCCGAAAAGATATGCGTATACCTATGCATAGTGTAGTGCTATTTCCAATAGCCAAGACAAGGAAACAAACACCCAACAGCATGTGAGTGACAAGAAGCTGCGGATGCTCCTGCAATGGAATGCTCAATGGTCAACTACAACAACGGAGTCTCTCAATTCTCGACAACCTGGATGGAACTGGAGGGAATCCCACCCAATGAAGTGGGTCAGAAGGAGCAAGACAAAAGACATAAGGATGATCCCACATGCAAAGCAGAAATTGAAACAACAGCGAGGGACAATGGCCAGGAAATAAATCCTTCGATGGGGTCACTACGACAGAGGCTGCAAGGAGAGCGGGAGGAGGCGGGGAGGGGCGCTGGCACCCGGCAGGTGGGTGCAGTGCACTGTAAGTCTAACGCTTCGGCAAACCATGATACCTTAATAGAGAAATGAAAGATGAAAGAGGGGACTGGAGGGACAGTCTAACAGCGTGAGCATGTGCATTGCACGGGGGTGGTCCAGGTTCAACTCCTGGGCCTGCATTGTTCCCCCAACCAAGCACTACTAGGAGCGTGCCCCAAGCGCTTAATCAGAAGTGGTACCACAGGGCAACCACAGAAGGCCCTTAAACCCAAAATAATAAATAAATCATTAAAAACCTTTTTTAAAAAATTTAAAGGAGGGCTGAAGCAATAGTACAGTGGGTAGGGCACTTGCCTTGCCTGTGGCCAACCCAGGTTCGATCTCTGGCATCCTATATGGCCCCCCAAGCACTGCCAGGAAAAATTCCTGAGCACAGAGCCAGTAGTAACCTCTAGGCACCGTCAGGTGTGGTCCAAAAAAGCAAAAATAAATAAATAAAATTAAAATTCAAAGGATATATATGACTACAAAGACTACAATTAATACTGGCATAATGAAAGAAGACTTTTTCCAATTTTAAAGAGATTCATCACTTAATTTCATATACATATATATATATATATATATATATATATATACACACATCTATACTGTCACTATCACCCCGTTATTCATGGATTTGCTCGAGCGGGCACCAGGAACGTCTCCATTGTGAGACTTGTTACTGTTTTTGGCATATCAAATATGCCACGGATAGCTTGCCAGGCTCTGCCGTGCAGGCGGGATACTTCCAGTAGCTTGCCAGGCTCTCCGGGAGGGGCAGAGGAATCGAACCTGGGTGGGCTGCGTGCAAGGCAAACGCCCTACCTGCTGTGTTACCACTCCAGACCAGCCCATATATACATATATATTAGCAGATCCAATACACTAAGTTGTGTCGCTACCAGCAAATGTGTTCCAAGATTCTGCTCCTAAGGAGCTTGAACTCTAAGCTAAAGAGCTGCTGGCTCCTGAGCACTCGGTTCACGTGCAAGAAGCTTAGGTTTGATCCTGGATACTTCCCAGTTCTCAGAGTCACCCGGAATGACCCCCGCACCCCTGAGCACAGAGCTGGGAGCAGTCCCTGAGCACTGACAGGTGAGGCTGAAACAAACAAAAGCTAGCCATCTGGGAAGTCTGGTGTTAGATACAGGATGTTTGTAAAAATAATTGCAACTGCAACAAGCCAGTCCCAGAGGTGAGATCACATGGCCAGTGTGTGCAGTCCCAGTGTGACCTCCAGCAGAGCACACCCCACCCCCCCACCCCCCGCCCTGCCGGGCCAGCATCACCAAGAACGGCCCTGGACGCCCCTGTGACTTCAAGATTTGTTTAATTACTAACTATAAACAGTAATGAATGACTGATTCTGAATAGGACCACTTAAGACTACTGGGCAAAAGGTTTGGGGGAATAGAACATGCCTCGAAGAATCATGCTAGAGGTAACATAAATTGCAATACACACACACAAGAAAGGTATTGCTGTAATGGAGAAATCTGGTAGATACCATTAGCATCTTAACCACATGTTCAAAATCGTCAGATCTAAAGAGGGGAGAAACACACATCACAGACCTTTTTTATTTATTTAGTTAGTTAGTTAGTTATTTTTGTAATGGATACCCGTGAGGTGCAGTTACAGACTTACAAACTTTTGTGGTCACGTTTCAGTCATACAATGCTCAGCACCCATCCCTCCACCAGTGTCCATTCTCCATCACCAATGATCCCAGTGCGTCCCCACCCCCACCCTACTTCTGTGGCAGGGCATACTCTTTTGCTCTCTCTCTCATTTTGGGTGTTGTGGTTTGCAATAGAGGTATTGAGCGGTCATCGTGTTCGGTCTCTAGTCTGTTTTCAGAATGCATCTCCCATCCCCAGCGGGCCCTCCAAGCACCCTTTACTTGGTGGTCCCTTCTCTATCTGAACTGCCTTTTCCCCCAGCGTGTGAGGCCAGCTTCCAAGCCATGGAGCAATCCTCCTGGTGCTTATCTCTACTGTTCTTGGGTGTTAGTCTCCCTTTGTGTTACTTTATATTCCACAAATGAGTGCAATCTTTCTATGTCCATCACAGACCTTTTGATGGTTACACTGAGAACCAGATTATGCCACCTATTCAGAAAGCCTAAGAAAAATGTTTCACCAAAATATGTGAACACATAACCAGATAAACCTCATGGTGAAGGAGGCTACAAAATAACAGGTCTAAATTCTTGCTAAAAAAAAGAGAACTGTTCTAGATTAAAGATACATAAGGAGCGGCTGGAGAGAGTCCAGCAGGAAAGGTGTTTGCCTTGCACACACAGGAGCCGGGTTCCATCCCCCATATCCCATGTGGTCCCCCAACCACCACCAGGAGTAATTCCTGAGTGCAAAGCCAGAAGTAACCCGAGCAGCACTGGATGTTGCACAAACTTAAAAAAAATTTTTTAACTTTTAAGAAATAAAGATACTTTAGGGTATATGAACATAAAACGCAGTGCATGATTTCTCACTAGATCACCGAACGGGGTCGGGGGAAGCTACGTGAACAGTCACAGGCAACTGTAGGAATATAAATGAGGATCGCCTATCACATAGCACTACTATATAAGTGTCAAACCTCTTGGGTGCAATAATGGCACTAAGATTCTATTGAAGAAAAATACTTTGGGAAGCAATATACTGAAATATTAAAGGTGAAGTATCAAGTCTGTTTTCAAATTACTTCAGTTCAACAGAAAGATTGCAGTATGTAGATAAAATGTATATCTATATCTGCATTATGTATGTACATGTATGGAGATAAGTAAATACCACAAAATGCTAGCTGACAAAAGATTTACATGTACTGAATATATTACTCTTTCAACATTTATAGCTTTTACTCTTTAAAATAACAATTCATGAGAAAAACAGATCAAGACAAAATCCCATTATTGTCATAAGAAGCTACTAACAAACAGCAGAAATTCAGAAAGTGGAAAGAATTAGCAAGATACATAGTAGACAAGTGTCATCAGAGCAGGGACACTGGACATGGGCATCCAAGGCAACAGAAACAACTGGAAATGGAAGAAAGTCATGGGATACATGAACGCATTCTCTTACGAATAATGAGCTAACGTGCTCTCTAGGCCAAGCAATGAAAGAATGGAAAGGATTTGGAAGTTAGGCTGATGGGAAGCTCTCGCAAAGCCGAGAGGGTCCCCCGAGAGGCCACGGAGCCATCTTCCAGCAGTCTCCCCTCCTCCGGCTCACCTGCAGCTCTGGATCTCTGTTGGTGAGTTTCCCGGCCTCAGTGCCACTGATATTGGGATCTGGACCATTCTCTGTCGTAGGAACAGCCCTATGAAATGTATTTAGCAATAACACTCTCCTCCCCGACCAGTCTCAATGGAAGTGCCTCTCAGTATTAATGGTCTCTGAAAATTACCCCCCTCCCAGGTTACTTAAAATAGAGCGTGGTTTCTCCTCTCTGAGCCCTCTTTAAGCTGAGGTACCCACTGAATCAAACCAAAGAGAGTCCTGAGACCCAGAACAATGGCCGGGTCTCACCATTCTGCAAAGCACAACGAACTTTTTTTTTTTTTTTAAGGAAATGGCTTCCCTTTTTTACTTCGTTGTGTTTTGCTTAGGGGCCACACCCAGCAATGCTTGGGGTTCCTCCTGGCTCTGCACTCAGGAATTACTCCTGGCGGTGCTCTGGGGACCATATGGGATGCCGGGAATCAAACCAGGTCATCAGCATGCGAGGCAAGCTCCCCCACCTTCTGTCCTTCTGTCCTTCTGTCCTATCTCCCAGCCCCAGAAATGACTTCCTTGGTTATTCCCTGAAGGGGTGGGAAGAGAAAAGTGAAAAGACTGCAGGACAATGTGAATCTAGAACAGGTGATCAAACCAGAAGGCAAGAAAGCCAGCAAAGGGCTTGGGGTCAAGGGATGGAAAATCATCATGAAGAGGCTCTGAGGTGCCAACAATGGGTCTCTTTAAGTATCAATAAGTGTAACACATTGGAATAGCACATTTTAAAACCTGTGAGTTAATACTGATACTTGAAAACATAGTTATGCTGTATAAAAATGCAAAGAAACTAATTCATTATTTCGAAAATCAGAAAAGGAAAGAATCAAGAATTTATTTTACCCTTTCAAGGAATTGTACTCAGATTACCAATCAGAGAAAACTTCTCTTTATGGAAGTATTTCTGCTAATAAATGAACAAGAGTAGAGAGTATATCTCTTGTAATGCTTAACAAATCGATGAACTAGGCAAAAATTATTAAAGGCTGATTGAAGATATCAAAAGATGAAGAGACGGCACATTGGGTAGGGTGTTTACGGACCTGGACTTGATCCCCGGAACCACATATGGTGCCCCAAGCTGCCAGGAATGATCGCTGAGTAAGGAGAGCCAGGAGTAAGCCCTGATCACCAAGGGGTATGGCACGCACGCGCGCGCGCGCGCACACACACACACACACACACACACACGCACACAATCAAACATTACAGGCCTTCCAATAGAAAATGTTACTATATTATATGTTATTATTATATACATGTTACTCCGTGACAGCAAAAACTTAAAGAAGTTTTAATTTTATAATGAAAAAATATAAGACATGACAGAAATGGGGAAGTACTGCATGCTCATGAATTAGAAGTAATGCTACATAAATGGTCCTACCAAAATTATTATACAGATTCCATGCAATGCAATCCCTATCAAATTGTGACTTGTCAAAGGCACAGAACTAACTTTACTAAAATATTTATGAAACCACAAAACTGCCCACCAAAAGAGCAAAGCAATTCTAAGAAGAAACACAATGGAAGCATCCTCACCCTTGGCTTTACAGTCTTACAAAGCTATGGTGACCAAAACAGTGTGGTACCCAAATAAAAACAGAGGGTCTGGGTCTGGAGAGATAGGACAGTGCGCAGGGATTTGCCCTGCACGTGACCACGCTGGGTCTGGACTCTGGCATCCCAGATGGTCCCCCGAGCCCCAACAGGAGGGAACACTGAGAATACCACCAGAATACAGCCCTGAGTACTGAAGGCCAGGGGCCAAAAACTTAAAATTTTTTAACTTTAAAATAAATAAAAGCAGATGGTCAGACCAAAGGAATAAAACTGAAAGCCAGAAACAAATCCTCAGATATGTGGACAAATAATTTACTATGAAAAGAGCCAAGAACATAAATGAAAAAGGGAGGGTCTCCTCAACAAACGAAGTAGGAAAAAAAAAAAACTGGACTTGCGAAAGAATCAAACCAGACCACTGCCTCACGCTGTGCACAAAAACAACTCAAAGTGTACTAGAGACTTAGATGTGAGGCCCAAATCTATAAAGCATATCAAAGAAAAAGTAGGCAAAAGTAGGCAAAACATTCCATAATATTGGCCTCAGTGGTGTCTTCGGTGATTCAAGTCCACTGGCAAGACAAATGAAAGCAAAAACAAACAATGGAATTATGACTACATCAAACTAAAAAACTTCTGTACTGCAAAGGAACTATCACCAAAATACATCCTACTGAATGGGAAGGAAAACTTAGAAAGGGTCCAATACCCAAGATCTGTAAATAACTCAAACTCAACAACAAAAATTAAACAATCCCATTTAAAACATGGGGATAGGAACTGAGAAGACATTTTTCCAAAGACAAATAGATGGTGAATACAAACACAAATAAAAGGCTTGTTTTCACTGGTTATTGGGGAATGCCAATCAAAATGACAATGCCACATCACCGAGCGTCAGTGAGAAATGCCTGTATCAGTGGGACCAGAAATAATAAGGGTTGACAGGGACGTGAAGAAAAAGGACCCTTCTCTCTTTGCTGATGAGAATATAAACTAGTTCAGTCCCTATAGAAAACGGTAGAGAGATTTCACACACCAAAAAAACTTTAAATAGAACTAACATATGGTCGAGCAATTCCACTCATATGTTTCTATCCCAAGAACACCAAAACACCAAGTTGAAAAATGATTGCATACCTGTGGTCGCTGCAACATTATTTACAACAGCCAAGATCTGAAACAACCCAAGTGTCCCCCCAACAGATGAGTGGATAAGGAAGCTGCAGTGGGTACACACAGGGAAGACTTGACAACTTTAAGAAGAGGTGAAACCTTATCTTTGCTACAGCATGAATAGGAAACTACAGGGGGCCAGGCTATGCTAAACCAATCAAGAGCAAGAACAGTACCCCCAGACGTTAGTGCATAAAGAAACGGCACAAGGGAAGACAACAACCAGGGAAACAGACCCTTGACTCTGGCCTCTGAAGGGAAGCTGTTACCAAGGGAAGCCAAAGGCTGGAGGAAGGTCCAGGGCTCCAGCATATTAGGGTGGATGGAAAGTGCGTGTGCCAACAGTGAACTCCTGAGGCATGTAAACATGCACACCCTTGGAAACCTACGTTACATCAATTCAAAGGAAAAAAAAATAGGTGACCTTCTCAAAGAACCCACATACTGCCACCAGGATTTGATCTCAGCAGAGAAGACGATAAAACCTGTGTGGAAATGATTTTCACCGGCACATTTAGAGTTGAGATCAACAACAATTATGCTCCATTGTGTCACAGGCACAGCCCAAGAACCCTACTCCGAGCTGTGGAACCCAAAGTTCCCATTCATACAACACAGATCGACACTAACTTTTACAGTAGCCACATCACATTGCTGGCTTATATTATATTCTATATGTAATATGTAGGTACACATATGTATATGTACATATATGTGATATGTACATATATAGACACATACATACATATATTAGCTTCTTCATGTAACTGTTTTCTTCTACCTATACAACTAATTTTTGGAATCTAAGAAAGAGATGTTGGTCAGAGCGATAGCACAGTGGGTAGGGCGTTTGCTTTGCACGTGGCCAACCCAGGTTTGATTCCTCCGTCCCTCTCGGAGAGCCCAGCAAGCTACCAGGAGTATCCTGCCCACACAGCAGAGCCTGGCAAGCTACCTGTGGCGTATTCAATATGCCAAAAACAGTAACAAGTCTCACAATAGAGACATTACTGGTGCCCACTCAAGCAAATCGAGGAACAACAGGATGACAGTGACACAGTGATACAGTGAAGAAAGGAACCTGAGGGGCTGAAGAGATTATAGAGTGGGTGGGATTCTCGAGGTTCAATCCCTGGCACCCATTTGGTCCTCCAAGCTCCACCAGGAGTGATTCCTGAGCACAGAGCCAAGAGGAAACCTTGAGCACAGGCACCTGTCGTCCCAAAACCCCATAAAAAAATGTTAAAAGGGGCAGGGGACTTGATATTTAGCTGGTAAAATTTCATTCTGTTGTTTCTGATCTATCAACCTATCGGAAGAATTTGGATTTTCTTTGTCATACAACAGTCCATTAGTCTATTTAAATTGTATCTTCCACAAGTTGAACAAGTATGTCTATATCACCCACAAAAGCACTGAACATAACATTGTCAAAAATATCCTAACCCTGGAGTATTTCATTAGCCTTCCCTATGGCTGGTCAACAGACCACAAACCAACTTACTCATAGCTTGGTTCGATATCATGAATATCCAGAAAGATACCACAGGGAAATTTCATGTTGAAACAATCTGCTATGTCAGCTAATCTACTATCAAAAAAGAAATCTGGTATCTTTGGCATAACTGGCTCTTAAATAAACCTATCCCGACTAGTCAAGCTGACCTGTCACTGCTCCCGGCCCTTTGTTTAATGACCATCTCTCTTGAATCTTACCCAGCATCAATTAAAAAGTGCAATGTTTAGAAAGCTCTCTCTCCTTCCTCTGAAATGCTAGATTTTTTCTTCATCTGGGGTCTGCTGCCATTTTACATGATTTCTCCACTCTGGTGATTATTTGGTAATTCTAACAATCCTATTTTTTCAAAAAGATCAACACTATGAAAGGAAATTGGTATGGATAGTTAATTCACATCAGAATTCTGAATGCTCCTTTTCATACTATGAAACTGTCACACAGAAGAGAAAATAAAGCTGTTTTCTCCCTAGGAAAAATTATTTTCTGAACGCGCATTATAATGTTGTCTCAAGAATAATAAGATTCCTATCAATGATAGTAGCTACATATCTGCTTACCAAAAACTACTACAGAAACTTCGACAATAGGCAGCAGATTAGATGACAGCAAAGGATTTTTAGCTCTAAAAATACAGTTCTTTGATTTCAGTTAATTATCAGAATGACATAAGATCTGACAAGTCCACGTATCTTAAGAGGAATTGCAGCGAGACTAATACAATGAAGGAGGAATATTCTGTTTTAAATAAACCTGGATTGGATTATATACATATAATTTTCTTTAAAATCCCTTCTGCTTCATAAAATAAAATGGGAATATTTAAAACACACTTAAGATTTAACTCTTCTGATAATTTCTAAGTAAATGTTAGCTACATTTTCAAACAAAACCCTTTATATATATATATATATATATATATATATATATATATATATAAATCACTAGAATTTAGCCATCTCTTTCGGGCCTGTTTTTTAGTCTTGAGCTCTCCGTCATCTTCAAGGCTTCCTCCCGCATCTTCCCCACAAAGAAAAACCATGTAAGTGGCTTTAGAAAGTGATTCAAAGTGCTTGTTTAATTTACAACTCAGTTGTAAATTAAACAACACATTTTATTATATCAAAAGATATAATTAAGATAATTAAAGATGTATCAAACCAGATAATAGACCTGAATCACCCAGCCCTGGTGCCAGGTCAGGGCCTACAGAGATAACTTGCAGTCACAAGCCAACTCGTCTTAAAGACACAGTCAAGAACTGCATTCAGGGCTGGAGCGATAGCACAGCAGGTAGGGCATTTGCCTTGTATGCGGCCGACCCAGGTTCGATTCCCAGCATCCCATATGGTCCCCTGAGGTCCACCAGGAGCAATTCCTGACTGCAGAGCCAGGAGTAACCAAATAGCAAAATAGCAAATAGCAAAAAAAAAAAAAAAGAAAAGAAAAGAAAAGAAAAGAAAAAGAAAAAGAAAAAAGAAACTGCATTTAGGTCTCTTCACCCAAAGCTGAAACTGAGTCTTCATTTCCCCTAAGACTGAGGAACTTCCCACCCGAATTTCATCAACTTCGACTTGTAATTTCTGCCCTCAGAAATAGAAACAACCTTGGGGTTGGAGAAACAGTTCAGGGGGAAGGTGTTTGCCTCCCATGACGCTGACGCCAGCTGGATCCCTGGCGCCCACAAGGTCCCCCAAGCACCACCAGGAGGGGCCCCTGAAAACAAGGAAAGTGAAACCACTTGTGTTGCTCCCTGGAGAGGCGGTGCTGTGTGCTGTGAACATCCAAGTGGACCCCGGCGGCTGACGTCTCAAGCAGGCAGGAGCTGCTCCTGCTGGCACGGGGCCCACGGCATCAGCACTGACCCACACTGACCTCCCCCGGACACCGCCCTGGCCTGCACTCGCTGCCACAAAGGGTCCTCCCTGTGGCTGCTGACCACTACTGTCGCACTTCGGTCCTCTACATGTACTGAGAAGCAGACGGTTCCGACACGGTACCAGGGTCTTTCCCAGCACGTTCTGAGAAGGGAACTCTACTCACGAGACTTCTGTCCCCAAGTTTCCCGTTACGTGACGCCAGGCCAGTCACTCCGACGCCCTGCCATGCAGAGGAGGACGAGCAGCCCTCCGAGAGGCGCTGCCAGCTGAGCATGAGTCACCGAAGTAAACACACCTTGGGAAGCAGGGGCTGCTCCGTGGCGGTGCCCGAGAATCCCAGCTGAACTGCACAAAGCAGAGTTAGGGCTGGTGATGTGCAGCTCGCCAGGGACAAGCTACCCTCGCCCCCCAAAGCAGGAGACTAACCCCTGAGCTCTCAAGAGGAGGCCTGGGGCCGGGGGAGAAAACCACGCCAACCTCGCCAGTCTCCCCTGCAGCTCTGAGTTCACTGACTGACACGGGGCTGGGGGACGGACACCTGCTCGGGCCACAGCACCCAGAGCGGAACCCGACATGCCCACGCAGAGCCGCGCGAAGCCCAGAGCGGCCCCCGGTGCCCTGAGCTCGGAGAAGCGCGGGCCGGCCCGCTCTGCAAGACCCCGAGCCGGGCGAGAACCGAGCACTGTTTCCTCTCTCACATCAGAGCCAGCTCCCGAGTGTCGGGAAGCTCTGCCCGGCCCAGCAGCCACACGGAGGAAGGAGAGACTCGAGAAGGTTCCTTTCCGCCCAGCCCGGGCAGAGGGAAGCCGCCGACAAAACCCGAAAAGCACATCCCCAGATCCACACAAGCTCAAGTCTACAGGACGAAGGAAAAACGAGGTGGGGGCGACAATGAGGAATCACTCTGGTTCCTCACTAGGACAGAAGAGAAAACGCTTTTCGGAAAGAAGGGTGGATTTCACCTCTACGAAAGATGGCCCGACAGTCCACGGCTGCAGTCTGTAGTTACAGAAAATATGGAAGGATTAACTAGCAAAAGCACTGTGAAAGAGCTGGGGTTTTAGGTTGGTTGTTTTGGGGGTTTTTATTATTATTATTATTATTATTATTATTATTATTATTATTATTATTATTACTATTACTACTATTCAAGCAATGACAATTTGATGATGACAAAGGACAGAGACAGGCGTCTTCTGCTGGGAAAATTACGCAAACCAAGCAGAATCTGGAAGTGGAACTGGAAGTGGAAGTTATCTTTGTGTGCCATGATTTTCAAGGAAGGGGTGGGGGACGTGTCTCTCTCCCTCTCTCCCTCCCTCCCTCTCTCTGCAGGGAGAAAAATAAAACATTTGGGGCAGAAAAGAAGACAGCGGGGAAGGTACTTACCGTGCACAATGCCACCCTGGGTTCGACTCCCAGTACATGCACACACACCCCCTCCAAGCCCTGCCAAGACTACTGATCTGAGCACAGAGCCAGGAGCAAGCCCTGAGTACAGCTGGGTATGCTCCACCAATAAAAATTAAATAATGAAAGAAAAGCATCTAACAGAAATCAACTGAAACGCACTGAGCCCTACATTGTAATTGTAAATTCTACTTTCTGACTCTCCCACACGAGCCAAAGTCGAGAACCACACTCTTAGTCAGGACGAGGATACACCCACCGGTTCCACGGCATCTCTCTGTGTTATAACACTGACTGTAAGAGTCCGACGAGTTTGATATAGCCTATCCGAACGGAAAAGCATCGAAACATGCAGGATTCCCTGCTAAGAGTACATCAGACACGGAGCACAAAACCCCCACAGAATCATCCCCGCTGCCCTGGGGCTGGTAGGCAGCTGCTGGATACTACAGGGAACCATTCTTTTATTAAAACACTTCTGCCAAGATGAAGTCATGAAATTTGCTTATAAGTGGATGGATGTAGGATGACATTACTTTGTCCTCTCCCCCCTTGCGCTTGTCCTGGTTTTTCCCAGACTTTAGGCTTACCCCAGTCACACCCATCTAGGTGTTCTCAAATCACTCCCATCCCTCTATTTAGCTGTAATCACTCCTCTATGCTCTCTTCCCCAAAACAGTTAATCAGCTTTCCCCCTAATCTGACTCTGTTAATTTATAAAGTCAGACCTTCCTAGGACACTGAACTTTATATTATAAGTTAATATTGAATATTATAACACTGAATATTATAATATTGCTTTTCTCCTCTACTTACGCCTTTTGAGTAATTTACTTTAAAGCAATGTCCTTTTTGTATAGACACAAGAAGACAATATTATGCTTTTGTAACTTGGGACTTAATTGGTTTCGACTATTATTCATTCCCAGGCATCTGCTTTCTCCACTTAAGCCTCAGTTGCCCTCAGTTCCTAGCCCCCCAAAGGCAGGGTCCCAACGAGGGATGGGACGGATCCAGGGCAAGAGGTGAGTTATGTGCTACCCTGGCATCGAGATGGGCCTGGCCAAAGTGCCTAATTCTTAACTATTAGTTAAGAGCTTGATCATGGACGAATGCTGTCATGATCCAAAAGTAATGACGAGACTGGGACCCTGCTAGGGATTGGAAAGACTAATCTGGCCTGAACACTGTAGTCTGAGATTGAGATGGCCCCAGGAGAGCAATTCTATAAGCTTTAATGCATTTCTTATTGTGTCCATACAAAATGATTAATATTATGAATGCTTATATGTTTGCTGGATGAGGAGAGGAGAAACACACTCATGGGACTCCGCCCTTGGGTGGATCCTCCTGCTGAAAGAGAATCAGTTCTAGGAGAAGCATCCCCTGAGGGAAAGGAACCTTACCCCTATTGATTGTGACCACACCTATGTGTATGCCGCAAACCCCTCATGCTGGAGGGATTTAACTAGGCTGTAAGAGTGGGTTGGGGGCCCAGATCCAGAGATCCAGAGAGAGACGAGAGCCAGGAGAGAAGCAGAGAGAGAGAATGAAATAAACTGATCAAGCAACCAGTTTGGCCTTCTTCCTTCCGTCGACTGCCCTTGACCAACAACCACACACAGCAGTTCCAGAGCACTGAACGCGGGCGGTGAGATAGAGCCGCCCGGAGAGCCCACGAGTACACATGCCCATCCGTTGGCATGCATTAGTTTTTTACAGATGGACATGGAGAGTATCATGCTAAGTGTAATGAATCAGAAGGTCAGGGACAGACATTGAATGACTGCATTCATTTGTGGGATATAAAATAACATAATATGAGACTGACACCCAAGGACAGTAGAGACAAAGACCAGGAATATTGCTCCACGGTTGGAAGCCTGCCTCATGAGCTGGGGGAGAAGGCAGCTGGGATAGAGAAGGGATCACTAAGTCAATGATGGTTGGAGGGATCATTCGGGGTGGGAAATGTGTGCTGAAAGTAGACAAAGGACCAAACGTGATAGCCTCTCAGTATCTGTATTGCAAACCATAATACCCAAAAGTAGAGGGAAAGAGGGAAATTGTCTGCCATAGAGGCAGGGGGAGGGGTAGAAAGGGAGGGGATACTGGGGGCATTGGTGGTGGAGAATGTGCACTGGTGAAGGGATGGGTGTTCAATCATTGTATGACTGAAACTCAAACATGAAAGCTTTGTAACTGCAGCTCACAGTGATTCGATTAAAAAAAATAAGTAAATAAATAAAACACTCCTGCCATTCGATGAACAACCCTTGCTAAGACCAATATGAAAAAAGGCTCAGTGGGGGGGTGGGGGAAATCACTGGTTCGTTCCCCTTCCCGTGCCAGAAAGCCACTCCCTGAAGCGCCAAGCCCCCTCGGCAGGTAGGATCCAGCTCCCAGGCGCACAGAGCGCTCTGGATGGTCCCAAATGCTTTAGGGTCCGCTGCAGCGCAGACTCCGCACGCCGAGCCACGGGCTCCCAGGCCCTTCCCACTGGGCACCAGCCTGAGGGGTCCTCTGGGCCGTCTCCCACCTCCCTCCCCGTCAGGCAGCCCCGAAGCTCCGTGCCGACCTCACCTGCACAGACACAGGCACATGCGTGACCAGCAATCACGGAGCCCCCGGGTGGAGGCCCCCCCTTTCTCCTCAAACAGATCCACTTCTTCTCTAATCCGTCCGTGCTCTCTCTCGCCCTCCACAGACCTAGCTACCGAACCGTCTCTCTCGTATCCTAAGAGCTCTTGTAGTCCTATTTTCAGGGTCTTCATTCCAACAGCTGCCAAACAAATCCCCCCAAAACTCAGCGAGGCGCACTAGGACAAACATCGTTCGACCGTGTCCGCAGAGTCCGCAGGTCAGGAACGGGAGCAGCACGGGCAGATGAGGGGTCCCATTCCGACCCGGCCACCGCGAAGCTGTTGGGCTTCTGTTTCGGGGTCCCCCCAGACGTGCTCAGGGGGCACTTGTGGTGGTGTTCCGGGGAGAGCCGGACTCCTGATGTCTCGGTTCAGTGCTCCTGCCAATAAGAAGCTGCACGGCTTTTCCGACAGTCTCAGAAGTCGCAAAGTATCAGCCGCACCATCCTCACCTCGGTCAGAACAGCCGCGAGCACTGAGCTTTAAGGGAAGGAGTTAGCGCTGCTCTGGCCATGAGAGGGTGAGTGCGGCAGCACAGACCGGCCCGGCCGCGTCTGGATGAGCTGCCACAGGCTCCTGTTTAGCCCCCTCTTTCCCTCTAAAGTACACTTAGTCTGACCGGTTATTTCCTCAACACGGCCACTCTTGCAGTGCCACCCAGAGTAGACTCCGGTCAGAAGAGGAGAAAATTACAGATAACGGTAAAACAATCAGGGGAGCTTCGTGTGTAAAAAAGCAAATTATGTGCCCGTGAAACTAGGAGTAGGCGGCCCTGGAAAGGAACCAGGTGATCAGAAGTAGCAGAGTTGAGACACAGTCATAGAGGGTCACAGAGAAGAGAAACTGCATCAAAGGTCATGATGGGCCCAACAGGAGACCCTCTCAGAGGCCGAGCCAGGCAGCTGCTCAGTAATGACGGGATGGACGGGTGGGTGGGTGGCAAAGTTTCCAGACCTGTGGATTATTTCCTGCCCGCTCTCAGGGTCAGGCCAACTGTGCTACTGCAGGTGCAGACAATCTGATATTTGAGTACATCTATTCGGAATCTCTCTTCCCCCAAGAGAGTAATGGCATCACATTCTGAAAACCAGAGAAGCAGGAAAGAAGGAAGAAGGAAGAAGGAGGGAAGGAACAAAAAGGAAGAAGGAAGAGGAAGAGGAGGAGGAGGAGGAGGAGGAGGAGGAGGAGGAGGGAGGAGGAGGAGGAAGAGGAGGAGGAGGAGGAGGAGGAGGAGGGGGAGGAGGAGGGGGAGGAGGGGGAGGAGGGGGAGGAGGAGGAAGAGGAGGAGGGGGAGGAGGGGGAGGAGGAGGAAAGAACTGGAAAAGAAACAATTCTGCAACTTGCTGCCCCTTAGGATGACCAAGCTCTGTGATTTTAACATGAAGCTGCACTGGTTCCTGGCCATGGCAGACTCCAGGCGTACTGTCCCCAGTACCTCTAGTCGGCCTAATTGCTTCGGAACCTGCTTACTGGGCCGGGCCCAGGGCAGCGCGAGACCGCTCCTCTCTAGCTGGGGTCCATGTAGTCCTTTCTCCCGACGCGCCATGCAAGGCACCGATCTTTACAAAATGCAAGACATGAAATACAAGCCCTACAAGCCATTAATTCTTTACAAAATGAAACGAGTGAGTCCTATTGTTTCCCAAATGTTGGCAAACTAATTTTTTGAGTCCTTCTCATGTTCTTTCTAAATACTGAGTAACAATCTGGCCGATCTATAGAAGCTTTCAAAGTGGGTTTTTTTCCCTTTCCTTCAAAGGCAGTAACTCTGCTCCTCTTTTTCAGACCTTTAAATATCCTCCATCCCAAGGAAAGGTTCCCTGCCCTGCCCTCCGCCCCCCATAATAAGTACCTTCCCAATTACAACTTTCTACCTAAGAATCCTTTAGTGCCCTGGTTCCACTCACTCCACAGCCACTCCTAACCGGCCCTACTCCCACCCAGAGGACGGGGAGCACATGATGTCGTAAGTCCTGCCCGTGACCAGCCAGATAAAAAAGGCAATTCCAAACTGCTAAGGGGCACTTGCAGAATTTGCCAAGCCTGGGTGGCTTTCATTCTTCCAAAGGCAGGCTGCAGTGACAAACAAGTTGTGCTCCCTGGCCTGGGGGCCCGGCCACTGTGACCCTCCAGTCCCCCCTTCCCAGTCAAGGGCTCCGGCCGCCATCTGCAGAGGCTTCCCATCTGCCAAGAACTCACGGCCTCGGATGACCTAAAATACTGATGTGCTGTGAAGAGGGTGCCGGGCAAAGCCCACAGGAGCTGACAGGAAGGCAGCCCGCAGGCTGGCACCGCCAGTCGAGAAAGCCAGGAGTCCTGGACCTCTGACAACCAAGTTTCATCATCTCCCTTCAGAGGAAGAGTTATCATTCAGAGAGAAGAGTCGAGAGGGGAGGGGGGGAAAATGTGGCTTCTGCCAAAGAGCCGGCTGGAACCTGATCCTGTTTAATGACACCGCCCCCTGCCTGCACTGGGGGGGTGGGGGGGTCCCAGTGCCAGCACAGGACATCCACAGAAGGCCCTACTGACCCTCCAGCCCCCATCACGGGCCGGCTGGCGCACACGGTCCTCTGGGCCACAAGCCCACGGATGCCATCAGTGATTCACAGGCTGCGATGATGGGAGGAAGAAAACCTAATATTTGGAGTTCACCAAATAATGAGTCACACAGCTGGAAGAAACGGAATCCTTATAATTGGCAGTCCGTGTGGGGGGGGGGGGGGGTCAAAGATTTTTTTTTTTTACCATTGTTTGGAACATGAATATTAATTCCCTCAAGTTGGCAAGAAAGAAAAAAAGAAAAAGAAAACAACTGAGAAACGTGCTATTTGACGAGCCTGTGCCTGCGGAAAGTCCGGCTCCTACTCCAAGAAAAAGAATGAGGAGGAGATCTGTTACCTACTCCCAGCCGAGCCTTCGGGACGCGCGCTGCCAAGTTACTCGCTCTCCCACACGCCGCGCCACACGCGTCCTGACCCTCACGAATCCAAAAAAGAAGTCTTGCCTTTTTTTGCACCCAAATGCCAAAATGGAATCTTTCCGTTTTTCACCTTTCCAAAGGGAATGTTTGACAACAGGCCTCTGGCTGTGACATCAGCGCATTCACTGCGGCCTCCACGGGCCGGAGGAAGCGTTCCCAGTCCCCACGGAGCTGCGATACTCCTACGGTGCAATCTGCCCGTGGCCAGGGACCAAGTCTTTAAAGCTGTTTTATGGTATTTAACATATGGTCATAAATTGCTCAGTGCTTTAAAGAGGGGCTAAATTTGCCACCCCGATTGATGAGAAATGTTCTTATTTATCTAAATGTAGTGGCAAGCTGGCTTTTCTCCAGATGGGAGAGGTTTGGGCATCAGTACAAAGGAAGAACTAACTTAGGAGTTGTAACTTTTCTATACAGGGACTCTGGGCTCACAGCAGTTTCCCTATCAAGCAGGGTTTTCCAGAGAGAATAATTTTCGGAGGCAAAGATTCTAATTTCTAAAGGCCCCAGAAAACAAGATGTTATTCTACACCCATGCCTGAAATAGACAGCACTCACTACCAGGTATAGAACTACTGGAGAACTTAAAAATTCTCCCTCTCTGGGGCCGGAGCGATAGCACAGCGGGTGGGGCGTTTGCCTTGCATGCAGATGACCCAGGTTAGATCCTCAGCATCCCACATGGTCCCCCAAGCACCTCTGAGCATCGCTGGGTGTGACCCAAAAAGAAAAAAATTCTCCCTCTCCTCAAGCCAACTCCTCCCTCTCTCCCTCCCCATCTCTCTAGCTCTCCCTGTATGTGTGTGTATATGTGGTGTAGTATGTGTGTGTGTGTGTGTGTGGTAGTGTGGTGTGTGTGTAGGGGGGGCATATTAAAGCCAGTGTCTGGCTGAAATGCTATGACCCTCAAGCTCTCTGGAACTTCCTTGTTCCTCCACCAATCATTTTCCTTTTCAGCCGTTTCTTTTCCAGTTATTTTCTGTTGTCCTGATAGATTTGCGTTGCTTATTATATTTTTCATGGCTCTAATCCTCTTTCACTGAAGACATGATCTTCCAGAAACATTTTGTTCCCTTCCTTTTACAACACGGCCCTGTCGCCAAAGGCAGAAGAAAAACAAGGTTCTTTTCTTTTCTTTTTTTTTTTTTAAGGTGGGGTCACGAATGGTGTTAGTGTGAACAGTCTCTGGAGGGAGGCGGGAGGAGCAGCCACTGCCGTTTCTCTTTCCTCCACCAACACGAACGGGCTGAAGACACAGGAGAGAGCGACCTTTCCCAACGCGGGAACCCTGAAGCAGTCGGATAAATTCAAGTCTTGGCAGTGGCCTAGAACAGCGTCGAAGAAAATTAGTGTTTGAAGAATTAGGTGATTTCTAGTGGCAGAAGACTTGGGTTTTTTCATTTCGCTAGGAATATGCACGCCTGAAACAGAGAGCTGCTCAGCGCCAGGCGCGGAGATAGCCGTGAACGTCGGAGACCCAGTTAATTGGGTGGCCTCAGATGCGGGAAATGACGACACTCCCCGCAGCTGTTTGGAGAATGTAAACGGGACAGTTTAATGATTTCCCCTAATGAAGACGAGCAGGCCAGCGGAAGGCGGAAGGCGACAGCCCTCAGATGCCGCCGCCAAGACCTCAGGGCCCCAGAGTGGCGTGGAGCCATGCAGATTACTACATGGCCGAAAGCTCTCCCGCCAACGCCATCTGAGCGGCCCCAGGGAGGGGCAACCTCAAGGGGCAAAATAAAGAAGGGCTGGCTCAAAACAAACGCAGTTCCCCCAGGCCCGACAAAGGCCTCCAGGAAAGACTCAGTTCCCCATGGAACTTGCATTCCTAGATGAGAAGAGAATTAAAACTTCCTGCTTGCTTGGGGGGGGGGGCTGGAGTGATAGCACAGCGGGTAGCGGGTAGGGCGTTTGCTTTGCACGTGGCAGACCCAGGTTCGAATCCCAGCATCCCATATGGTCCCCTGAGCACCTCCAGGAGTAATTCCTGAGTGCAGAGCCAGGAGGAACCCCTGTGCATTGCCGAGTGTGACCCAAAAACAAAAAAATAAAAGTGATTAAAAAAAAAAAAAACTTCCTGCTTGCCTCGTCTGAGCAAGTATGTGTTCTCCTTTCCCGGTGAGAGCACGACTGACAGTGTCGTGCCAAAAGCGGGGCAAGGGGGTACTTCTGGGTTGAGACCTGGGCACTGCCTCCATCCCTCTGCGCACGCTCAGAAGGCTATAAGCATAAGCCAGGGATCCCCCTCGCAGGCTCTAAGACAAGCCCCCCCCACTTCCAAGGAGGCTAGCCTTCCAAAGAACGTTTCCTAATTAGGAGGCAATAAAATCCAAAACTGTCAAAATAAAAATAATCGGGGAAGCGCGGAGACTTCTGGAAACTCAATGACACATTTCTAAATTACCCATATGTCCAAAAAAGAAATCGAATGGGGATGGGAGGGCCAGGGATTCGGCTCAAGTGACAGGCACGTGCCCAGCACAGGCGAGGCCCCGCGCACAGCCCCGGGACCCCCTGCCACCCAGCCCAGCACCAGGCACAGCGCCAGTGACTCCTGAGCACTGCCAGCCCCAAGCACCCTAACTGATGGGCAACAAGGCCCCGACCAACCCTCCCCCAGCATTGCTGGGTGTGGCCCTATGGAAAAAAATAAAAGAGAAAAATCAAAAGTAGAATGAATTCAGATGAAAACACAATATACCAAGACTTGTGGGATAAAGCTAATCTGAAGATTTCAATTTATTAAAATTGCTATTAGAAAAAAAATGCTAAATCTCAAATCAATAACTTTGGCCTCCAACTTAATAAACCAAAAGAAAATGAAATGAGCCCAAAGAGAATCAGAACAGGATCAATGAAACAAAAAGCAGAAATGCAGTAGAGAAGGTGAATGAAACCCGGAGTGAGTTCTTTAAGCAGATAAGTAAAACTGAAAAATTCCCCTAAATGATATGGGGGAGTTGGAGTGGGGGCAGCAGGGGGGAGAAGAAGCAAAGCATTAATATCAGGTGAAACAGAGGTGATACCACTAAGGATTTTACATATTTTTTAAAATAAGAGAATTATTATGAAAAACTATGCAAAAATATTCACCAATTAGAGGGCATAGATAACACCTTTTACAGATAATCCCACCACACATCTCTCACAATGAAACTGGTAACCTGAACAATTTTATATTTATTAGGGAAACTAATATGCACTCCTAAAAAAAAAAAAAAAACCTTTCCACAAAAAAAAAAATTCCAAGCCCAGAGAGTTTCAATGGCAAATTCCTGCAAACTTTTCTGATAAGATCATATAAATTCTTGACAGAGCAAGTAAGAAAAAGGTAAAGGGTTGACTCCTTAACTGATCCCAATCTGAAACCAGAAGACGCCAAAACCAGTTAAAAAATAAACATTAAAAGAGAAGGAGCTAGGGGCCAGAGCGATAGCATAGCGGGTAGGGCATTTGCCTTGCACGCGACCGACCCAAGTTCGATCCCCGGCATCCCATATGGTCCCCCAAGCACCGCCAGGAATAATTACTGAGTGCAAAGCCAGGAATAACCCCTGAGCATCACTGGGTGTGACCCAAAAAGCAAAAAAAAAAAAAAGAGAGAGAAGGAGCTAGTAGGGCATTTGCCTTGCACGCGGCCGACCCAGATTCAATTCCCAGCATCCCATATGGTCCCCTGAGCACCACCAGGAGCAATTCCTGAGTGCAGAGCCAGGAGTAAACCCTGAGCATCGCCGGGTGTGACCCAAAAAGAAAAAAAATTAAAAGAGAAGTATTAACCAATATTATTCATAATTATAAACTGGTATCATTCATGAACATAAATGCAAAACCTCAAACAAAAATTTAACAAATTGAACCAACAATATACAAAACAGCTAATATATCATGACCAGCTGAAGTCTGGGATGCAAAATAAGTTGAGGACTTAAAAAGCAATCAACCAGTGGGGCTTGGAGCGCTAGGACAGTGGGGAGGGCATCTACTTTGCACGATGCAGACCTGGGTTGGATCCCTAGCATCCCATGTGGTGGTCCCCCAAGTACCGCCAGAAATAATCACGAAGCATTGTCAGATGTGGGCTTCCACCCTGCAAATAAATAAGTAAATATATGTATATGTATGTATATATATATACATATATATATATCACTGTCATCACTATATCACTGTCATCCCGTTGTTCACCAAGCGGGTGCCAGTAACATCTCCGTTCGTCCCAGCCCTGAGATTTTAGCAGCCTCTTCTTACTCGTCTTTCCCAACGATTGGAGGCTTCTTTCAGGGTCAGGGGAATGAGACCTGTTATTGTTACTGTTTATAAAATCAGTGAAATCCATCATGTTCATAACAGGGGATGGGGGCAGCTTCCCAAGCAAAGCTCAGAGGTGTTGCCCCCCCCCCCCATCAGTTCCGGACCAATCCGGTCAGCCAGCAGGTCAGCATGAGAGCCCAGCGAGGCAGGAAATTACCCAGGCCAGCAGGGTCATGCTTGGGGGTCTCCACCACCATGTGGAGCTGTGGGGAAGCACACGCCTTAGCCCCTGCCCTGTCCCGCCAGCTTCATCGTGACTTTGTTGGGGGGAGACGGGTTGGTTTGAGGGCCCCTATGCAGCCGTGTGCAGGGCTTACTCCTAGTTCTGTGCTCAGGGATCACTTCCGGAGGAGCTCAGGAGACAATATGCGGTGCCGGGGATCGAAGCGGGGTCATCCACGTGCCAGGCAAGCACCTTAAACCCTGGGCTGTGTCTCCCACCAGTAACGTTTCTTTCCATCTACCACATTAATAGTAAAAAACAAAAGCCCACATTAATCACATTGAAATTTGATGTGTTTTCAGTTTGGGTATTTGGGTCACACCCGGCAGTGCTCTGGGCAGCTCTGGGGAACACGTCACCATGGAACAAACCCAGAACCCCCACCCTGTGAAGGACACGCTCCAGGCCTTTGAGTTAACTCCCTGAACCCATTTCAGTGAGGGGTTTTGGGTCACTCCTGGTTGTGCTCAGGCGTCACTTCTGGCTCGGAGGACAAACTATAAATGGGTGCTGGGGATCAAACCCCGGTCAGTCATATACAAGACAAGCACCTTCCTCACTGTACCCCTCTCTCTCCACATAGCCCCCCAGCCCCCGGCCCACTAAAATATTTTTGAAGAGAAGTACTGTCAAGTCCAACATCTAGTCCTGATTTTAAAACAATGACTCCTCACCTAAGGAAGGGAAGGGAGCCGCAGACAGTTGACAAAGAGGGTCTGCAAGAAGTTTAAGGTCCACATTCAGCTTAACAAACAGTATCACGGGTGAATTCTGGCAAATATTAAAGGAAGAGACAGAAAACCAATCCTTCAATCCTTCACAAACGCCTTCAATGAAGAAGAAAACCGAATCATTTCCCAAGTCATTTTAGGGGGCCAGCAATACTCTGATACAGAGCAAAAAGCAAGCCACGAATCGCGAGCACAGCACCGAAACCCTGCCCGGGGGTGTGTAGCAACGCTAGGGGCAAGACACACTGTAAATCATGGAGCCTAACTAAAGAAGACTCCGAGTGAAAAAATTCTTTACAGGAAGATGAGGGAGAGGAAGAAGGTGAGTGAGAGCAGTCACACCGGACAGGCCTGGAAGAGGCCTGACGCCCGGGTGTCCGGGAGCCGGCAAGGCCCGTGAGTCAGGAGGAAGGCAAAGGAGGAGAAAGGCAAGTTAGGGGGAGGCTGTTGTTAAGGCCGGCCTCTGTACCCCTACTTCACTGTCTGAGCATTTTTCCTCACTTTCAACAGCACCTCACTGAACACGGAGATCTGAGTCTTTGCCTCTATGGGAAATAAAGTGAATGGATAGAACAACGCGTGATTTAAAATGCCCAAGTGCAGTGTCAATATCCTGTGGTACTTTCACCAAAAAGAGAACAGTACGAACTGATGCAGAAGTCAGCCACTTGGGTTGACTGTCACCAAAGATATCCTATGGTACTTTGCACGCAGCCGACCTGGGTTCGATTCCTCCGCCCCTCTCGGAGAGCCTGGCAAGCTACTGAGAGTTATCTCGCCCACACGGCAGAGCCTGGCAAGCTCCCCGTGGCATATTCAATATGCCACAAACAGTAACAACAAGTCTCAAAATGGAGACGTTACTGGTGCCCGCTCAAACAAATCAATGAGCAATGGGATGACAGTGATAGTGACTTTCACCAAAAAGAAAACAGTACGTATTGATTCAAAGTCAGCCAGTTGGGTTAACTGTCACCAAAGGATCACACGTAACTCAGGTTCTTTAGTCAGGATGAAAATCCAACACTGCTCCCTAGCATCACTCACACAAAAGAACTCTATATCCAGAAAACAGCATCATTATCAACGTAAAAGGCGTCGGAAGAATATAACTGAATCAAATACAGCACTGTATGAAAACAAAATATATACTATCAAGTGGGATTCATGCCAAGACTGATAGTGGCAGTGCATAATATGCTAGACGGATTCATAACACTAATAACAGAAGAAAAAAACACTATTCTTGACTTTTAAAAAAATGACAACAAAATCTGAAAATCCGCCTAGTCATCATATTATCAGAATAAAAGAGATAAAGCACATGTTCACCCCAGTAGTCAGAGACAAAGCATTTAACATACTAAGATTCTCTGCATAATAAAAAGCCACGGCAAATTAAAATAGATGGGAACTTTCTCAAACTGATAAAAGTAATCTACAACTGACAATTATACTTAATGATGAAAGCCTCAAGCCCATCCCAAGACTGGAAATAAAGTCTGACTTATCTCATCATTTATATTTGAGACTATGCTAGAGGGCATATTTGATGTAATAAAGCATGAATAAGAACTATAAATCACACAGGTTGGAAAGGAAGAAGCAAAACTGTCTTTTTCTCTCGTGGCAATTGTATTTGAAAAAAACAGCTAATGAATCTATGAAAATGTTACTAGAGTGAATAAGTTAATAAGATCAACATGCCAAAGCCAAATTTCATTAGATTAGCAACAAAGAATTACTAAAAGAAAGCTTAACTATAAAATTAACACCAAGAAGCTAAGGGACAGGTAGCACAGTGGGGAAGGCACTTGCCTTGCATGCAGTCGACCCAGGCTTCATCCCCGGCACTGCATTTGGTCCCCCAAAGACCTACAGGAGTGATCTCCGAACACAGAACCAGCAGTAAGCCCTAAGCACAACTGGGTGTGGTCCACAAACAAGCAAAAAGAAAAAAATCAACATCAAAACTGCAAAATATGTAAGGGTAAATTTAACAAGACTTGTCCAACAGCTGATTACTAAAAACTACGAAATTCCAAAGGAAACCAAGAAAGACCTAAATAAATGAAGGGGATCTCATTTCATCTATTAGAAGAGCTTCACCGCTTGCAAGAATTAAGATGTCAATTCTGGGGCCGGAGCAATAGCACAGCGGGTAGGGCGTTTGCCTTGCACGCAGCCGACCCGGGTTCGATCCCCGGCATCCCATATGGTCCCCCAAGCACCGCCAGGAGTAATTCCTGAGTGCAAAGCCAGGAGTAACCCCTGAGCATCGCTGGGTGTGACCCAAAAAGCAAAAAAAAAAAAAAGATGTCAATTCTCTACAAACTGATCTCCAGGTCCAACACCATTCCAGAAGGACTTTTCGTCTGTTCCACGTCTCTGTGCGCTGTGCTTCTCCTACGGCCCTGGCCACGGTGCTGCGGGGCCGCTGGTGCCAATCCTGCCCGGTGCGTACAGGGCACCAGGGATTCAGCTCCTGCTCATTCTTCTGTGGCCCATAACAAGTGTATGCATTCATGGAGGGAGGGGCACACAGGGAAGAAGTGGCATATTAAGGGGGGGCACATAATCAGCGCGGGTTTGGGGGGAGACAGTGGACCAGAGGTCAGATCTAGAACATCCCTGGCCTGGCAGAACATTTTAGACTTTTGTCAAGCTGACTAAAATTGTTATAAAAATGTGAATCATTACAGCTTGGGGGGGGGGAGGGTGGGATAAAAGCTGTTGAACTTACACTGACGTGTTTTAAAACCAGAAGACAGGTGCTGGCGAGAGAGCACAGCGGGCAGGGCACTGGCTTACCAGTTTAAGCTCTGGCACCCATATCGTCCCATGAGCTCCACCAGAAGTGAGCCCTGCCCTAAATATAGGGCCAGAGAGAATCCGTGAGCACTTCTGGGTATGGCATTCCCCCCCCATTAGAATAGTCTTTTCTGACAATAAGAATAGTCCAAGAAGTGTTGTATTCACTAAGACAGGGATTCACAAGTCTAAGAATGTACACATGATCAAAGTCATTTAAAAAAATTTTAAGATCAAAATATCAAAGGTGGACATTTAAGCACAGAGCCATGTGGGGACACTCCTTTCCAGCCCCGCGAGAGATCGACCCCGGAGGCAACTGAACCACTTTGGACACGAGCGGCGCCCCCAAAATGCCTCCAAACTGTGTGCTCGGAGCTTCTGGCCCAGGCGCTGCCGGCGGGGTATGGCCTTTTCTCTCTCAACTCTTTCTTTTTGAACGCAGCGAGGCAATAGCCGGTTTTTAGACTCTACAGGAAGCCCGGGAAAGCCGATGGGCGGGACTTCCGGATCCGCCCTGTGCCGGCCGACATTTAAGCGCAGAGCCATGTGGGGACGCTCCTTTCCGGCCCCGCGCGAGACTGACCCCGGAGGCAACTGAACCACTTTGGACACGAGCGGCGCCCCCAAAATGCCTCCAAACTGTGTGCTCGGAGCTTCTGGCCCAGGTGCTGCCAGCGAGTGATGCAATTACCAAAAGAATTTTCCCTGGACTTCATACAGAAATCCAAAACCGCTATCGCAGCCACGCGACCTAATATCTCTTGATTGTCAGCAATGTGTAAATGTTCCTTTTTGGCAGGGCTTACCGTGGGGGAAAACTCCAAACAATAGTACTAAGTTTTTTGTTGAAGGGTAAAAGATGGTAGCGATAGAATTTTAGGCAGAATTTTCCCTGGACTTTATATAGAAACCCAAAACCGCGCGGCCGCGGCAGCCTAATGTCATCTAATCATCAGCAATATGAAATGGTTCCTTTGTAATGGGTTGGACTTTGGGGGGACCATAATAGGGTTAAAGTTTGTAGCGACGTGTAATTTCTGGCTGTACTTTCCCTGGACTTTATACAGAAATTCAAAGCCGAGAGGCCGCTGCCATGGCCGCGCAACCTATTGTCATTTAATCATCACCAATATGAAATGGTTCCCTTTTAACGGGTCGGACTTTGGTGGGAAATCCTAGCAAGAATAGTAAGTCTTTTGCTGAAATATTGAAGGCCACCAAAGTGGTAGCCATCTCTATAGACTGAACTAAGCCATATCCCCACGCCGGCTGAGAAGAAATATCCTTCTTTCTCGGCCAGAAACGCGGCGTGGCGTTAACCATAGTATGATGTCCATTAAGCTGACACGGACCTGGTGGCGTGGGAATTGGATACAAGGGAATAAATTATTATGTACTTGGAACAGCGGGACGCTGGTGGAATCTCGAGCCAGGGCCGATACCAGTGTATTACTTTTGGTTCCAGAAACTGCTTGCAGACATTCTACCAGACTATCAACTAAGCCAGAGCCCCACGCCGGCTGATGACGAGAAATAACCATCTTTTTTGGTTTGTTTTCCCTTTGTCAGGCAGCGTGGTGATTACTAAACAGGCGTGATCTCGGTGGCGCGGGACGAGGGGGGAAAAAAATAGAAAAGTTATGTAACAAACAGTGGGACTTAGTATCTCTACATTCTCAGCAATGGAGAGCCATCAAATGCTTCCTTGACAGTGGGACTGTCTTTTCCTTTTTGGGGGGAAACCCTAGCAACAATAGTGAGTTATGTGTTGAAACATGGACTATAACCAAGATAAAGCGTAAACAAAGTGAAACTTATCACTTACAAGGGCGGGGACTGGGGGGGCGGGAGGTATAATGGGGTGGTTGGTGATGGAATATGGGCAGGGGTGAAGGGAAGGGTGTTTGAGTATTGTATAACTGACATAATCCTGAGAACTATGTAACCCTCCACATGGTGATTCAATAAAATTTAAATTTAAAAAAAATATATCAAAGGTAAAAATATAAAACATGTAAGGAAACTATCTTAAAGATATCTTAAGATAAACATATAAAATAGCTTAAACAAGAAGTCAAAAGCATATGTGACCAAAGAATTATTAAAGTGGACTTGATCTTTATTAAAAACTTATACTCTTACAAATAGTAGCATTAGGAAAATGAACAGAGGAGTCACATATTGGAATACTAACAAACTGACTTCTTCACAGATTCTATAAAGAGCCCTTATAAAGAACAACAAACAATCCCATTTAAATACTGAGTAACAGTTTTGGACAGATATTTCAACACCAAAGCTACTTAAAGGTCAATAACAACATGAAATGTAAATTACAGACACAATGAGGTACTAATAAACATCCACTAATATGGATACAATATAAAAAATCAATACGAAAATGGTGGCAAGAATATGACAGAATCAGACTGCTCAAAATCGCTAATAGGATGTAAAAGAAGGTCTAGGCACTCTGGAGACAGTGTAGCCGTTCCTTACAAAGCTAAAGGAACACTTAACATACACAACAGTATGACTCTCAGATACAGACCCCCAAAAAACGAAAAGGCAATCCGGACAAAATAAGACATGTTCAAAGAAAGGTACAAGCAGCTTTAGCCATCAGAACCCAAGCTGGAAACAACTCCAAGAGCTTTCAACAGGACAAATGAGCTCTGCGGTGGATAAAGCGGCTACACAACAGTCTACTTGCAGAGGAACAGAAGGAACGAAGGACCGGTACGGAGATTCCATGGAGATGAATCTCAAAAGCAATGTGCTGCACGAAAGAAGCCGTGGGCCACAGCCAGCACGTGCATCGTCACACTCACAAGGGATTCTACAGATGGCAAAACTGAGCGCAGCGAGAAAACAGGGTCCAGGGTCAGCAGGTGCTGGCAGAGGGGGCTGACTTAGGGAAAATGAGCTACTTGAAGGGGGGGGGGGATGGCGATGTTCCATGTTGATGCAATTATGCAGGTGTTTCCAAAGGCCAGTATGTAAGGAACAGCATGCTTAAAAATTATTACATTGCATCATATGTAAAATAAACCTCACTAAAATCTGTATAAAATAGCAGTGTATAAATTTGCTTCCTGTGCTACCGCATTATTACATGGCATGTATGTAAATAAGCCTAACTCTAAAAAAGTTCAATGAACAGTTTAGCAATTATATCATTTTAATAAACTATAATGAAGATCAAGGTCATATTTTATAGATGCTCTACATCTATACTGTCAGCTACAACATTAAATGATTTTAAAAATCTTTTACAAATGCTATACTTAAGTTTTATTTCCTAATATTCCATGAACTCCAAGGAAATAAAATATTCTGAAACACCTGGACAAAGGAATCCTCAAAATCAAAGGTAGAGATAATGTCTAATCCACAAAATTAGCACTTCTAACTTGCCTTTCAATGAACATTTTTTAGAACATTCACGAAATCAAAGGTGACCTGCCTCCCTAATTAGCCTCTAAAAATACCTTGAATGCTAGATAATAATAATCTTTAAGTAAATGAATCTTTTAAGAAGATAAAAATAAAAGTAAAATGAACGATGCTACCAAGGAAAATTATAAAGCCTCTCGGCATAAAGCAAAATACGAAGTCCTCAGGCACCATGTCCAATGTTTAACAGTCCAAGTGTTACAAGTCACAGTAACAATGGTTAAGGGCTCCTGTCCTTGCGGGTGATCTTGGAGACCAGAAGCACATCAGTCCCGGAGTGCCCAGGAAAGCACATCTACTGAGGAAAGTGGAGATGGAGATGCAAGGAAGCCACGCTGGGCTGTTCCGTTATTCTCCTACTCACTCTACTGAAGCCCAAACAGCGAGAACAAAGCAAAACCAAGGGAGGAAAGAAAGTGGAGATGGGCAATGAGAGAACCCACGGAGACTGTTGTCAGCTAAGCTCTAAATGGAGCCTGGGGAAGTAGAATGGGGTGGGGGTGCAGGGGGAGGTTACAGCTGGACGATTTCTCGGGAAATGTTTCCCCAAAATTTATTTCAAGAAGAAATTTCTCGGGGCTGGAGCAATAGAACAGCGGGTAGGGCGTTTGCCTTGCACACGGCCGACCAGGGTTTAAATCTCAGCATCCCATATGGTCCCCTGAGCACTGCCAGGAGTAATTCCTGAGTGCAGTGCCAGGAGTAACCCCTGTGCATCGCCAGGTGTGACCCAAACAGGAAAAAAAAAAAAGGAAGAAATTTCTCATCAAAAATAAAATAAAATCGCCATTCCAACAAAACTGCCCACAGTGACAGTCCCCACCATCAGCTCTCTCTGGTCTCCTGGCCAATGTTCCAAATGGAAGGTGGGATGGCAGAGCAAAGCGACGCCAGCACCCTCAGAGGTAAGATCTCCTTCCGGGGTCAGTCACACAGCTCCGAGGGCTGCAGCTCGACCTCTGCCTGCAGGACGCCAGGCTGGACCCTTGGCATTAGGCACAGTCCCCCCTCCAAGCACCGCCAGGAGCACCCCAAGCTAAACAGGCCCTGAGAACCACCAGGTGCGGCCCCAAAATGAAACAGTAACAAAAGAAGAATTCATTCCTGGAATTTTAGTATTCCTTTGAGCTGACTCCACCTACTTCTCCACAAGCCGGAGGGGTCCTTCTGTTCTGTGGCCCCCTTCTGTTTGACAGTGTCTCTATATGTGTATGTGTGCAGGGGGCAGAAGGAAACGGTCTTCTAAATTAACTGCACTGATTGGCTAAGACAAAGTATAACCCTGAGACAGGGGACCAAAGAGATAGTCCAGTAGGAAGGGTTCTTGCCTTGCCCTGGGTTCGATCCCTGTACCTCATGCAATCTCCTGAGTGCCTCCAGAAGTGAGCCCTGGGCAGAGAGCCAGGAGGAAGCCCTGAGCATCACCACCACAAAAAAAAAAAAAAAAAAAAAAAAAAAAATTCCTGCAACAGCATCAAGGAGCCCTCTCTGGGTACCTGTCCCGCCCAGGCTGACCTCGGAACTAAAACTTGCCTCTGGAAAGCAAGCTGGTAATGCGTTCCTAGACGCGGGCACATAACCGGCCCTCCAGCAGCAGACACCTGGCACTTGGGTTTCCGGGGACTGAGACCCAAAGGCTGTCTCTGGAGGCCTGGAACTGAATTTCTAAATGAGACCCAGGAAGCCATTTTCATCCTATATGCAAAGGCGCCGTGGGTGGGGTAGAGCGAAGAGAGTAACCGTGGAAAGACAACGCAGACACAGCCGCTGGCGAGGGCCGCCATGCCCCCACCCGCCCGCCCTCAGGGGCCTGGCTCTAGGCTCTGAGTTTGGGCACCACGGAATTCCTTTAATTCCCTATGAAGGACAAACAAACAAACGCTCAGATTTTGTTCCAGTGGGCTTCCTCACAACCAAACAGTCTCTGATTGAAATAAATTGTTAGTTTGAAGAACAGACAATTTAAACAAATTTTCAAATTTGAAATCAGTGTTAGCAAACAATTTGATTTATTAGCCACAGACTTGCTTGGGAGCACTTAATGTATTTCAACCCTCTCTCCGCGCAGTTACACAAAGATCTTAGGAGGCTGAGGATACCCCCCGGAATTCTGTCACTTTGTCCTCAAACCAAGGATTATCAGAGCCACAGAGTGAACCTGGTTCATTCCATAAACAGAAGTCCTTTTAGCCACCCTGCACTCAGCTGAAGACTGGAAACAGAACAGGAGGACAGCAGCTTCGAGCCCCACAGGGTTCAAAGGTACAAACGCAGTTTCTTCGAGTTAGACGGTGGGGCAGCATTTCTCCAGCCCTCCCACCACCTGCTGCCTCCCTGTGGTCCCCTGGGCTTCCAGGCGGAACCCTAGTTTTGTACCTCGGGCCCCTATTTATGTGATTTTCACCTGCGGCCCCCTTGGAATATCCTGGAGAGTGACAGGAGGCCACATGGCCCCAGGTTGCGATACCCCGGCCTAGCACATGACCAGGGGAGCTATTTTTACCAGCGTGCATTTACAAGAAGTTGACTGCAGTCCCTCTGCATGTGGGGAGAACTGGCACCTCGTAGTCACATTATGGTGGCACCATCCTAGCCCTTACCCTGTATTTTATTTTAATCAATGTCACCACTGAAGATCCACTTTCCCCTCAAGTACCAGACCCTTCTGCAACTATTAAATTTGAGAACCTCTCTTTCATTCAGATACATTTGGATATTTCCCATAAGAACCTTAACACAAAGTAGCAATTCTTTCACCCCTGGGCAGTTGTCTCTTCGCTTAAAAAAATGAGCTGAGATCCCGGCTTCCAGCCCGCCCCTGGCCCCAGAAGTCCCGCCCTCAACCCGCCCCCAGCACCACCTTGCCGGACCCAGCACTGCCCGCACTGAAGGGTTGAAATATTTCTTCACTAAGAATCCTGGCAGGTGGACACCACAACGCAGGAGAATGCTCCGGACCCCAAACCAAGCCAGTTCACACCGGGGTGCCCCAGATGAAGCAGTGCAGCTCCCCGCCTTCTCCAGATGGAATCCCAGCGACCACAAGCTTCTACAAACATGGCTCATGTATGTGGGGACCAGGACTATTTCTCCAAACTGTGTGGCTGCTTACGTGGCCTCTCGACCTTTCCGGACATAAAAAAATATGCTCAGGAACGGCTCCTCCGCCCCTGAGCGGCCAGGATCCCAGAGGCACACAGACCAATCTTGAAACACAGCGGCTGCTGGCAGAAATGCTCCTGGACTGTGAACTAAGCTACAGCCCCGTGCAGCCCCGGGAGGGGAAGGGTTTTTGTCCCTCAGCCTTTTCCCCTTTGCAGCAGCATGGCAACCGCCACCTTTCAGAGCCAATTGGACAGAGAGGTAGGAGCTTGCAGTGATGGGGTGCGTGGGAAATCTCACGATGGGAGAGGGGGCGAACCTGGCCCTGCTCCCCGCCCAGACAAGACCCCGAGCAGCCACCCACAAATGGCTCCTCTGTTCCTGAACGGCCATGATTCCAGAAGCACACAAACCAATCTTGGAATGCAGACGCTGCTGGAAGAAATACCTCTGGACTTAATTACTAAAATGCCGGAATTCCAAAACTGCTCAGCCACTATTGTGGCCGTATGACATCATATGCTCTTCATTATCAGCAATACAAAACAAATAATCTAATGATGCCTTTTCGGCAGGTCTGATTGTTGGGGGAAAATTCCAAATAATAATAGTGGGTTTTCCCTCAAAAATTGAATGTAATCAAAGTAAAGAGAGAGTAAAGTGAAAATCATCTGCCACACAGGCAGGGTGGGGGTTAGAATGGGGGGTATACTGGGGTTCTTGGTGGTAGAACATGTGCACTGGTGAAGGGATGGCTGTTTGATCACTGTATGACTGAGACTTAAACCTGAAAGCTTTGTAACTGCTCTCACAGTGATTCAATTTAAAAAAAAAAAATGAGCTAAAGACTGGCCAGAGTGATAGGACAGCAGGGAAGGGTGTTTGCCTTCCACCCAGCAGACCTGGGTTCTATCCCCAGCATCCTTTATGGTTCCCAAAAAACTTAAAAAAAAAAAAAAAGAGCAAAAACAAAAACATCATTCCTAATGTTCATAAGCTTCTGGTCTGTGTTTGTTTGTTTCATGTATTTAATTTTGAATGTGGGTAATCTGTAGGAATTAACTCAAAAATTCATGGTAGAATTAACTGTCTTGTCTTTCATTTTCATCATTAAGTGTACACAATCTCCTTTATTCAGGGATAAACATTTAAGAGAGGAAATGTTTTATGACCTATAAAATATTCTGATGTATGAAACTCGAGTTTTATGCTCTTTCCATTAATCTACTTTGAGGAGGCTGAGTAGAATGAAGGCAAAATTGATACAGACTCCAAATCTGCAGAGTACCCAATGTCCCTACTGTTTTCCGAATTGCCAAGAACAATGTTCCAACTGCAAATTCTCTGTACACTAAATAATTTCTACAGACTGTATTTCTGTTACAAATAACATTTGTATTACTACTACAAATAACAGAATGCCGCCTTGTTTGTAACACTCTACTCCAAGCAACAGAAAGCCCAAGAAAGGTGTCAGGACCCACTCGGAGGTCCTGGGTGCAGTGTCCAGCACCGCCACATAAAGCAGAACCCTAAGACCCACTCTTCCATGCACGCTTTCCCTCCACACTGCCAACAAAAACTTAATTCCCTGTTTTTACTATGCTAGAGGCTGTAAATCTAATTTTATTTCTTTTCATTATTTTGGGGCCACACCCAGCAGTGCTCAGGGCTTGCTTCCGGCTCTGTGCTCGGGGATCACTCTTGGTAGGAATCGGGGGACCGTAGGGGGTGCCAGGAATGAGCCTCAGTTGGCCATGTGCAAGCCTAGGTTGGCCATGACTCCAGCCCCAATTTTAATTTTTTAAATGTATTTTATAACAGTTGAGGTTACATGGTACAATAGTGTTATTAGCATTTTAGTTTCTGATAATTCTTTCACAAGACCTGCTCAACTAGAAAGTCTTTAAGTTAGGTGTTTGCTTTTGAAATGATTTATTTCACTAGTTAGATACATTTACTAAAATGCGTTTGCTTGGTTTGTGGAGGGAAGACCTCTGATGGGGAGTGCAGTGGGGAGATGCGTTGTGCATGAAAGCCCACCCCTAAAGGGATTGTAAACCACGGATATCTAAAATAAATACATATACGAGTCTGCTGTAGATAACTGCGTTTCTGTCTCTAAGATGAAAGGGTGTTGGCTGCAGATGGCTGACATTAATCTCCCACAAGTGATAATGGTCACAACGACCCTCTTGATCATCAGGGGCTGAAGATGAAGTGGGGTTAAGCGGGATCATGTGCCAAAAGTTTCATCCTTGTAATGTTCCCTTTAAACGAAAACAACTTGAGCTGGAGAGATAGTACAGCAGATAGGGCGTTTGCCTTGCACACGGCTGACCCAGGTTTGATCCCGGCATCTCATATGGTCCCCCAAGCACCGCCAGGAGTCATTTCTGAGCCAGGAATAACCCTTGAGCATCGCTGGGTGTGACCCAAAAAGCAAAAAAAGAAAAAAAAAAAAGTTTTTAAAAAAGGGAGGGCAGAAGGCAGTACAGCCTGGTGTGCACGTAACGTGGCTTCAACGTGGGCTCCGCCAAGCACAGCCAGAAAGGCCTGATACCTCCGGCAGCGCACAGCATCGGGTCTCCGGCTCCTTGTGTCACTGTCACTGGTGGTGCCCCGGGATCTCCTGAGCACCCCTGCGGGGATCAAAAAAGGAAGAGAGCCAGGGAGCAAGGAAATGGCTGGGTGTTTCAAAGTTCCTTGCAGTCATGAGGCCAAGTTCAATCCCCAGTGCCACCACACGCGGCAGACATGATCCTGACAGCTCTGTTGCTTGCGGCTGGCAGTGTGATCTGGGGCACCAATCCACAGCCAGGTGTGTGTGCATGTGTGTGTGTGTGTGTGTGTGTGTGTGCACGTGTGTGTGTGCACGTGTGTGTGTGTGCACGTACATGCGTGTGCGCATGCTTGCACGTGCATGCATCCCAACTAAAGGCATGACCCTCCCAGAGAGCGCAGCAACGGGGGCCTGGGAGAGACAGGGGCAGAGTGTGACACCCCCTTGCTGGGAGCCCCCCCGTGAAGCTCACTGAGCACCACAACTTGAGCTATGACCCCCATAAGCACATGCCCAAGCTCGGCAACTGAGGGAGCGTGATCTCCAGCAAACGCCTCGAGGAAACGCAGCAACCTCGGGACTGTGCGGCCCGGCCGGTGCAGCATCAACAGACAGGGGTTGCGGGGGAGAAGCAGGGGGCGGAGTGGCACTAACACTGATTTCACATTAAATTTTTGTCTTTGTTGGGGGCCATACCCCTGGGGTGCTCAGGGGATCACATGCCATGCCAGGGAGCAAACCAGAGTCAGTGCCAAGAAAGTAAGCATCTTAACCCCCGTACAATCTCTCCTGCCCCAACACTTTGTTTTGTTGGTTTGGGGGCCACACTCAGCAGTGCTCAGGGAGCACTTCTGGCAGGCTGCAGGCCATACGTAGTGTCAGGGAGCAACCCTGGGTCAGACAGTGCAATGGAGGGGCCTTACCCACTGGACTACCTCTCTGGCCCCCCAATATTAATTTTAAAACAATATAAAACTCTCACTCACAAATGAATTATTTAATGTTTCTTTTCCACAGAAACTTGGATTGATAAAGGATGCTATCTACTCCCATGAATTTCTCCCATGCAGGGTGGATTTTACTAATTACTGAAGTTAACTAAATATTTAAGAGTTCTACACTATGGCGATGACCAATGCATCATAATCCAATGTTCCTCGATTAAATATTTATAAAAACTAAACAGAATCAACTTCGAAATAATTTAAAATAAGTCCGATTACAAAGAAAGGAATTTTAAATGCCCACAGCCTACAGAGTATACAAATTACGGTTAGTAAAATGAGCTTGCTGTGTAGCCCCGGACATGAAAAATATCTATGGATGCAGATTTGCAAAACCACACCCAGTAATGATGGTTCGACTACGTATTCAAAGGATCTTTCTTTGTTCTGATTTCCATGTCAATATTTCAACTACTGAAAGAAGAGTGGCTGATACCATTTACCACTGTGATTCTACCACTTTTTTTTAAAAAAATTGGTTTTAATCAGAGAGAGAGAACAAAAGGGAATACCCTGCCACAGTGGCAGTGTGGGGTGGGGGGAGACGGGACTGGGGAAGGGGGAGGGATGTTGGGTTTACTGGTGGTGGAGAATGGGCACTGGTGAAGGGATGGGTTAGCAAACATTGTAAGGGAGAAACATGAGCACAAAAATGTATAAATCTGTAACTGTAAAAAAAATAATTAATTAATAAAATAAATAAATAAATAAATAAATTGGTTTTGTGAGCCACACCCCAGTGTTCAGGGCTTACTCCTGGGTCTGGGCTCAGGGATCACTTATGACCAGGCGTGGGGTCACTATGAGATGTGGGGACAACACTCAGGTCAGTTAACACAGGCAAAGTGCCTTGCCTGCTGCATCCACTCTCCAGTCCATCTACCACACTTTCCCCCCTCTGGTCTTTGGGCCACGCCTAGCCATGCTCAGGAGTTACTCAGGAATCACTCCTGGCGGTGCTGGGGGACCCTACGAGGATCGAACTCAGTTGGGCCAGTGCAAGGCAAACTCGCTACCCGCTGCATTGTCACATCTGCTCCCCCCATATCACACTTTACCCAAGACTTGAAAACTGTTTCCAGCTGGACATTTAAACCGGGTTTCCAGGCCGGCCTCCACGTTGAATCACTGCGCTACCTTCAAAGGATACCCCAGTGTCAGAGTTTGGGCAGCCTTGCTTTTAGAACAAGAGGTAAAATGGCACCCCAAACACTATCGTTTCTCAAGGCCTTGAAAGAACTGCACCTAACACTTGTAGTCTGTCGGTCTTTCCACGACATGCACTCCCCTCACAGCCTGGTTCTAAAGTTCAGCTTATTCATAGGGTCCCCATCGTTCCAGCAGCCTTCGAAATAATGTCTAGAATTTAGAAGAAAACTCAACTCGGTCTCCTTCAGCGGCTGCCTTTTCCTGCTGTTTGACTCCGGGCTGGCTGGGCCTTGCTTGAATCCCACCTAACGGTGCAGGAACCTCAGCACACAAATCTACTCATTATTCAGTGGCGACAGAGCATTGTGGGAACTAAATTAAGTCCATCGTCAGTAACGAGGATATCAAGCCTGTTTGATAAAGCATAATTAACTAAAACATATGGCGCATACCAACGTTCTATGTTCACATGGAGAGTGACAAATCACGAATGTGATAAGAGGCTTCCTGAGAAAATCCGACGGCAATGACAGTATTATCAGTAAGTACCTCCTAACCTAAACTCATACCAGGAAGAGCCTTATGAAGTCAATTATTTCTGGCTCAGAACTCCGGACTAACTTCACATGCATTCCTTCCGCTTCTGACACCCACCCTTCCCATTAAATGGAAACAAAGGAACAGATTTTTTTTCCCCTTTTTGAAAAAAATGAAACCATCAGGAGAATGATAAAGCAGGAAAGAATGGCAATCAGATGAGAAATCACAACAAATTCCTGGAAGGCAGCATACAGATGGATGAGCAGCCCTGGACGAGACGGGGCAGAAAGATCTCTGGCTGCGGACTGTGAGGAAGAGGCCACTAACGAGGAGGAGGCCATCTGTCCTGGGAACCCTTCACTCTGCGCGGCCGGCCAGGGGAAGGTGCCACAGGACTGGCGCGTGGGACTGAGCACGGGAACTAGGAGAGGAACAGAAAGTTCAGTGACAAAATCTGCGTGTCCAGCCCCTGCAGAACGGCAGCCATAGAACTATGGCGGGGGGGGGGGGGCAAGGCATTCCTGCCCCCAAGGATCAGCAAACATGCTGTTCTGAAGAGCACGTGGCCTAGGGTTCTGCTAACGGTGACGCTTCGGGCACACAGTGCGGCCCCACCACACCCACCACCAGTGTGGCTGCACCACAGAATCCAGCACTGGGCTGGGCATGCAGCTCGAGTGGCAGGGCACGTGTCATGTACACGCGAGACTCAGGATTTCAGCCCCGGCTCCCTGTGGCCTCCCGGGCACGGCAGACACCCATGGCCAACCCAGGGAGAAATGAAGATTTGGAAAGATTTTTTTTTTTTTTCAAAGAAATATAAGACCAGGGAGATGGCGCAGAGGCCCAGAGCGCAGGGCTGGCATGTGGGAGCCCCAAGTGCAATCCCCTAAAGCACAAAAGGACGGGGAGCCACGAGATGCAGCCTCACACACTGCCAGGGTGGGCCTGGTGGCCTCCCTGAGCCAAATCCACGTGCATCACATTGCTGGGCCTGAGCATTGAGCCACCCAGCCCGGCTGGCCAACTACCAGCCTGTGAGCCAAAATACTGGGCAAGTTGTGCAGCAGGAAGGGAGGGAAGGGGTGAGCGAGGACTCAGGAGAGAACTAGCACAAAGGAGGCCCAATCTGAGAGCTCTGCCAGGGTGCTCCCTCCCACACAGATGCCCCGGGCAGAGTCCCACTGCCCTGTGCGTCAGGGGATGACCAAAGCCCACCTTCTAGCTAACACAGAAAGAAGATGCTCAGAAAAACATACTACCTGGGGATACTTACATAATCCAGGAAACTACCAAAAGAATTTCAACATCATTCAAAAGCTTGACAGAGACGGTACTCACTGGGGCCCGAGTGGTAGTGCCGCAGGAAGGGCGCCTGCCCTGCACACTGCTGACCTGGGTTCGACCCTCCATCCCACCACATATGTCCTCCCGGAGAGATCCCTGAGCACAGGGTCTACAGTAAGCTCCGAGGGGTGAAGGTGGGAGGGGGATACTGTGCTCCTAAAGCAAGAACCGAATATGGTAGGAACAGAGCAAGCAAGGGCAAGAGAAAGCTAACAGGAATGAAAGGGCCCGGGAGGCCTCGGGCAGTGCTCAGGCTCGGTGAACGAGTGGCTGCCCCTTCAGGAGGAACTGCAACACACACACACATGCACGCGCGCACACACACACACACACACACACACACACACACACACACACACGCACACACACACGCATGAACCTGTTGTGCAACAGGCCAAGTCCGGCAGCGACAGAGGCGAGAACTCTGGCGGTGACGCGGCAGGAACAGGCCTACGGAACACCACGCAAACGATCCAGGCTGAGAACATGTCAGTCCTGACCATGCAAAAAGCACACAGGAGCTGAGGCCAGGAAGGGCGGGAAGGGCAGCCGCTAACAGCTTCTGCGCAGACACGAGGGGGCCAACAGGCCCTGTGGCTCGGGGGAAACGATGAAAGGAGCCAACGTGCCCGTCACTGCTGCTTAGAGGCCGTGTTCAAGTCAAAACAAGGCTAATTCCACGGCAGGGACTTCGGGAGAATCTGTAGGGACTGTTACTGTAACTGCACAATACAAGATGACATTTTTTTTTAAATAAGCAAAACAGTTAGCACTGTCAGGTAATCAACCCAGACACCAAAAGTGGTGATACAATTAAAGATGAGAATGGGAAAGATTGAGTGCATGGTGACATAGGCAGGCTGGTGTGTCATGTATGAGCAGAGAGATAATATTTGGGGCCAGAGCAACAGTCCTGCGGGTAGGATGTTTGCCTTGCATGCGGCCAATCTGGTTCAATTCCCTCCTATGGTCCCCTGGGCCCCACCAGGAGTGATGCCTGAGCGGAGAGCCAGGAAAAAGGCCTGAGCACCACTGGAGGTGGCAGGGAGAGGGAAAAAAAGATAATATTTAAGATCAATAAGAAACAGACACATACAGCACATTATTTAGCTATAAGGAAGCCATTCCCTATAGAACTGAGTGGCGAATTTGTTTTTCAAATTTTAAAGCCAGGTGTCTTCCTTTGACCCCGTAAAAGCAGGCTGACCCCCTGAGCAGCAGCCCCTGGGTCTGAAATGAAGACACACCCAGGCCGTGGGCTGACAGACACCCACTGGTCCGTCCACCTCCCTCAGCTCCATTCTTCAGCTCCTCTTCAGAGAGAACATCCCCGACAGGAAGGACGGCGATGCTAACGGAACCCGAGGTCACCATCTCCGCCGCAAGCTGCAGCTGATTCCCGCCCGGTGAGGAGCAGGGCCGCCAGCCAGAACCGCGCACAGAAACGAAACCAAACAGGAGCTTTAAGCTGGGACCCACCCCCAGTGCCAAACCGGCAGGCCAGTTGCTCCAACGGGGCTGTACAAACTTTTGGCTCGCCTGCATGCTACAGGTCCAAGCAGTGTTGGGGGTCTCTGAGCAGTGGCCAACACTGAAAACGTCAAGCACAGGGACACAGGTGGGCAGGATGCAACACGGCACCTACAGGGGGATCAGGGTACTTTGGTGGTGGTGTGGGGCCGTACTTGTGGGCACCAACACCATGCAGGCGACACGCGTGCGAACACAGGGCCTTCATAGCTGTGGCATTCTCCGCGGATTTTTATGGAACGATTTCATGGATGAAGACCCCTGAAGCTTCTCACCCCCACTTCTCCTCAGTCTCCGGAGACAGGACGGGTGTGCCCCCAACTGCCATGCCTGGTCCACGTCCCTCTTCTCTGGTCACAGTGTAGCTGGGACAGTCACTGGCATGGGGACCCTGGCTTTCAAAGCCAATGGGTGGACACCCTGGGCCCCGGGCCACCCGCTTCTTGCTCAGGGGCTCTGAGGACAAGAGGGACGCTGCTCTGGCAACAGCGGTTCCAGCAGGAGTCAGCGGCAACAGCAGGGCGACAGAACCATGGCCCCCAGCTCACTCCTCAAGCCCCCCTTCCTTCCCCAGGTCTAGGTCTGGTCAGAGGAAGGCAGCTGTGCCAAAGGCCGAGACCCTGTCCCTGGGGTGTAGAACATGACGGACTTCAGGGCCCGGCCTAGTTCACCACAAACTGCCAGACCTAGAACTGGGGAAGAAAAGGGGGGTCTGAGGAGTCCAGCGACCGGCCTTAGGAAGGAGATAACACCACACACCAGAGATCATAGCTAAACCTAGGCCCCGCCGGCAGCCCCGCCACCTTCTGCGCGTGCGCGTGAAGTCACTCACATTTCAGGGTCTCTCCTGCATACGGGATGTGCAGCTTAAACCGGTCGCAGCTGGGTCCGGGAGTCAATGACGTGCACCTGGAAATAAGGAACCAGAAAGGCCACTTTAATGACACCACCCCGGGCGGGCATGCAGGGGCAAGGACTGTGCGTCCAGGGAGGGGACAGACCACGCCAGCAGTGGACAGGGACACTGGGGCCTGTCGACACTCTCCCCCTGTGTGTGACCAGGAGGGGGAATACGGTTTAAAAGAATAAAATTGTAGGATAACATTGGTTTGTCCTTTCTGCCTTGCCACAGGGAAATTGGGTTTATTGGGTAACTCCCATCACAGTGCTCACATTCCTCCATGTTTACCTGTAACCTCTTTCTTTGTGTTCTTCCCCAGCCGGTCAATCAGACTCCGTAAACTTGTAAATACTGCTTTCTCTTCTCTTTAAGTCTTTTGCATAGTTAATTCAGAGCAATGTTCTTTTTTGTATAGACACAGGAAGAAAGCTAATGCTATGCTCTTGTAACTTGGCAGTTAATTGACTCCGGATGATATTCACTCCTGGGGCATTTGTTCTCTTGACTTAAGCCTCAGTTGCCCTTACTTCCTAGCACCCCCAAAGCAGGGTCCCGACGAGGGACTGGATGGACCCAAGGCAAGCTGTGAGCAACCCTGGCATCGAAATGGGCCAGGCCAAAGTGCCATAATACTTAACTATAATTAAGAGCATGGTCATAGACAAATTCTGTCATGATCCAAAAAGAAAAATAAATAACACCAACTAGTTATGACAGTTATGTTCACCTAGTTATATGGACGCTGGCATGTACCACCAATGGCTCTCACTTGGATGTGGCTTAACACAAACTGCAATGCCACCATAAATTTATTATAAAAGGTTATACCTTCATTTAGAGGTATAGATGAACACACAGGCCTGGAGAGATAGTACAGCAGGTAGGACACTTGCCTTGCATGTGGCCAACCCAGGTTCTATCCCTAGAAACCACGTATGAGTGCCACCAGGAGTGATCCTGAGCACAGAGCCAGGAGTAAACCATGAACGTCACTGGCTGTGGCCCCCCAAAACTAACCAATAAATAAACACTGGCCAATAAATAGTTCTGAAAGTTCTTAATGGCCATGGAGATGAAGGCAAAAAGAACTTGCCCTAAAACAAATAATTCATTTATCTCACCCCCCTAAAAAAAAAAAAAAAAAAAAAAAAACTTTATAAGGACTAACACTGCTTCAACTCCTTCTCCAAAAATGTGCACCTCAACTTTGAAAATAGCTCCCAAACTGGTCTGCAGTTTCAATGCCAAGAATTGTAAAAGGACAGTCGTTTGCGCTCATATTTTAAACATAGACTCCCAGCTTCCACTCATACTCAAAAGAGCACACTTCTGGCCTTTTTCTGGTTCCAGATGGTTCTCTTTCCCCGAAGGTAAGTCACTTCCTCTCTCGCTGGCATCCTGCAGAAGGCGGCGGCGCCATGCTCTGCGCTGGGGAGGGGAGGCAGAGCCGAAGGGGGCCGGGGCAGGTGCCCCGAGCTGTTGGGAGTTTTCATCCGTTACTTCACAGTTATCCCGAGTGTCTGTTCCCGACAGGGGCTGATATTATGCCCGACGGTGCATAATCCTCCAGGTCAGAGCTTCGGTCAGATGAAGACGGCGTGGCCGCCATCAATTAGAGCCAAACGGGGACGTTGTCTTCGTTTAGTTTATTTAAAAGAGATTTTATACTCAGAAAGACAGATTTCCCTTCATACTTCCAGGACTGACTCTGATGCATTTCTGAAAAAGGAATCTATAAAAGCGGTTTCACGGGCAGAAGCTTACTGGAACAAAATGCACAAGTTCCTAGAGGGCGACCTTGTTTTTCCGGGGATTTTTAAAATCATTCTCTGTACCATTTATTTGTCTTTTTCTTTAAGATGGCCACTCCGAAAGGCAGCAGTCACGAAAGAATAAATTCAAGAAATCATGACAATCAAATACCAACTCACCTGGGAATGTGGCTGAGCGGGGGTGCTGAGGGAGGGGGGGACAAACACCTCACCTGTATGAGCCCCGGGCCGGGCATGAGCCCCAGGCTCGGTCCCTGGCACCCCAATCAACAACAAGAAAAATCTAACTCAGGCCTCAGGTTGAGATTTACTGCTACTTTCCCCCCAGGACTGAAATGTGCAAGAGAAAAGAACCAAACTAGAATCTGAATCAGAGGGATCAGCATCATTCACTAGGTCCATTATGCCTCCTGGTGTGCAAGGGACAGTAAAATGGCAAGCTTGAGAGGCCAGAGAGAGCAAAGACCCCACAGCCCAGCTGGGCTCGAGCCCTGGCACTACATACAATCGGCGGGCACAGTATTCGGTCCACCAGCACCACCAGGAGTGAGCCCTGAGCGCAAGGCCAGGACTGAGCCCTGCATACAGCTGGGGGCCACCCAGAAACAAAGGAAAGGAAGGAAAAAAAGGAAGGGTAGGGAGAAAAAGAAGGGGAGGGGAGGGGAGGGGAGGGGAGGGGAGGGGAGGGGAGGGGAGGGGAGGGGAGGGGAGGGGAGGGGAGGGGAGGGGAGGGGAGGGAAGGGAAGGGAAGGGAAGGGAAGGGAAGGGAAGGGAAGGGAAGGGAAGGGAAGGGAAGGGAGAAATGAGGAGGGAGGGAGGGACAGGACCAGAGAGCTAAGAGAGCTCAATGGGCAGGGATGCAGGCTCACCTGCAGGAGGCCCGAGTTCTGCCCTGCCACGCACCCCTGGGCGTGAGCCCCACACAGCAACCTGAGTAGCCCCTGGGCCCTGCTGGTGGGGCCCTCCCCCGTGAAGAGCAAATGGGATGAGGTTGTGCTCGAAACTGAACTAGAAACTGAAAATTAAAACGTATTTTAATTTGTTCTAGGTTGAAAAACACATCTTCTTTTACTTTTCAGTATGAAAATTCTTTCAGGGCATAGCTTACGAATTAAAGGCACTATCATAGCTCCCTTAGATCATAATTTTTCCAGCCTACAGCACAGCATTGATTTGAAAACATGATGTAAAACAAACAATGGCATCATAAAATAGAATGTACTTCTATACAATGGAATACTATGCAGCTGTTAGAAAAAATGAGGTCATGACATTTGCATATAAGTGGATCAGCATGGGAAGTATCATGCTAAGTGAAATGAGTCAGAAAGAGAGAGACAGACATAGAAAGATTGCACTCATCTGTGGAATATAGAATAATAGACTATAAGACTAACACCCAAGAATAGTAGAAATAAGTACCAGGAGGTAGACTCCATGGCTTGGAGGCTGGTCTCTTATTCTGGGCAACTCAGAGAAGGGAACACCAAGTAAAATGTGGTCGGAGGTCATGTGGGGGAAGGGTGATGCGGGCCGAATACAGACTAGAGACTGAACACAATGGCCACTCAACACCTTTATTGCAAACCACAACACCTAATCAGAGAGAGAGAACAAAAGGGAATACCCTGCCATAGTGGCAGTGTGGGGTGGGGGGAGACGAGACTGGGGAGGGTGGGAGGGATGCTGGGTTTACTGGTGGTGGAGAATGGGCACTGGTGAAGGGATGGGTTATCGAACTTTGTATGGGGAAACATGAGCACAAAAATGTATAAATCTATAACTGTACCCTCACGTTGATTCACTAATTAAAAATAAACTATTTAAAATATGGAAAAAAAATAAAATAAAATAAAGATTCTAAAAAAACAAAATAAAAATAAATAAATAAAATAAAATAGAATGTACTGTCTGGCGACAGTCAGGACCGGACGCACTGCAGTATTCGAGCCAGCAAGATAGTCCGGGGCATAAGGCACTGGCCCTGCACGCTGCCGACTCTGGCCAACCCTTGGCAACACGTCTGGTCACCAAAGCACCTCCTGAGCAGAGAGCCAGGTACAGCCCCCATGCACCCCCGGGTGTGACCAATATATTCAAACAACAATAATCTAGAGCAAACTTTTTTTTCCATGAAGCATGATCGTTTTTACTGAAACTTACTTGGGAAGGTGTGAGAGGAGAGAAAGAGAGGAAGTGACCGAGGGAGGACACACGCCAACAGAGAAAACTGAAGGGATTTTGAAAAAAATTCACCTCGGGGCTGGAGCAACAGCACAGCAGGGAGGGCGTTTGCCTTGCACACGGCCTCAAACCCGGGTTCGATTCCCAGCATCCCATATGGTCCCCCAAGCACCGCCAGGAGTAATTCCTGAGTGAAGAGCCAGGAATTATCCACCCTGTGCATAGCCGGGTGTGACCCAAAAAGCAATAAATAAATAAATAAAATATTTTTTAAAAAAATTTCCCCCTCAAGTGTCCTCCTGGGCTAGAGGAGCAAGTGACCCTCAGAGCTCCATGACTGACACTATTTCCAAGGAAATCCTCGGGACCCACCTGACTCGAGGGTGCTGACTACCGCGTCCCTCTTCTCTGGGCAATCGCCCCGCTCCTGAACTGTGCGGGGCCTCGTGGACAGTTTGAGTCAGGATTAGGAAAGTGGCGTTTGGCCACTTGACCCTCCTGCCTCCCGACAGGGGCTGGCAGTGCCAGCCACCTGGAATAGAAGCTCAGCTTGCCAGCCGAAGGAGCCCACACTTCATTTTTCTACTTGGGTGAAGCAGATCTGAGCAGTGGCCTCTGCTTAAGATGACGGTCGGCGAGACAGACGAGACCCACGGCCGTGTGAAAGGTCAAGCCTCGGGAGGGAAAGACGAGAGGAGAAACAAAAGGTAAACGCAGGGGGCTTAGGTACACAGAGATCGCTGAAGGCCGCGAGAAAAGGGCGGGGGGGCTGCAGCGGACCAGGAGCCACGCTCCCGGGGAGACCGGGGCAGCCCTCTGGAGCAGGTGTCCCGAAACCTAAATAACACCCAGGGGCCCCCACGTGCAGCCCAGGCAGGGGAAACAGCCGGTGCAAAGGCGTGATGGAGGGAACAAGCCTGCTCCACGTGGGGGGAGAAATCTGGCTGTATCTGGGCATCGCACAGGAGCCATCAGGGGGAGAGAAGAGCGAGGCGAGCCCGAGGGCAAGGGGCACACTGCAGAGGGGGGTGGAGGGGACTGCAATTAATTCCGCTTTTATCTCAAGCACAAAGGAAAGCCTCACAGAGAGTACCGCTATCTGGCTCTACCTTTTCAGAAGACTGTTCTGCTGAATGCGTGGGTGGGAAGGAAGAGTGTCACGAGGCCCGGGGCTGGAGCGATAGCACAGCGGATAGGGCGCTTGCCTTGCACGCGGCTGACCCGGGTTCGAATCCCAGCATCCCATAGGGTCCCCCGAGCACCGCCAGGAGTAATTCCTGAGTGCAAGAGCCAGGAGTGAACCCTGTGCATCGCCGGGTGTGACCCAAAAAGGAAAAAAAAAAGAAAAGAGTGTCACCAGACCCAATGCAAACAGGGACCCACGAGAGCACAGTGCTGCTACCAGAAAGTTGAGGGGTGCGCGGACCAGGAGCTCCATTCAACATGGGGAGCTGAGAGGGGAGGGCGGCGTGTGCAATGACAGGGATGTCTAGGAAACAGCACGACAACAGCACAGAGTGGAAAGAGATGACTGGAACCCACTCTAAGGGATGCCGCAAAGACGACTCGGGCGGGCATCAGGGGTGGAGTGCTCCCCAAGGAGCACAGCCCACATCACATGGCTCATGTGCACAGCGTGCAGGGCTTCTGGCTGCCGCGAGGGACCCGTGGGGTAGTGGCAAGGGCCACCACCGCTCCAGCTGCCGAGACCCACAGAGGTTAAAGTGTCATCAGCCGGTTTTTCTCTTGTAAAAGGCCTTCTCTTCTCCTCTGAGGAAATGAGCACTGAGCAAATTCTTTAAAACACCCTCATGCTCACGCTTCCTGATTGCCCCGATAAATTGGCCTGTAGGAAACGGGCTAATGATGTTGTCGTGTTACCTAAAGATTTTTTTCAGACCCCACTGAAGCATTTCCCCCTTCTTGAATGACCGCCGTCTAAAAGTGGTTTGGCTGTGCTATGATTACATTTTCAATCCCACGAGGACATTAGTTTTACTGTTTAAAATAAAGGGGCAGAAAATGAAAGAATGAAAAACACGTATAAACACAATGGTTCCACTTAAGGAGAAAGACAGAACTCGGCGCGAGGCTGTCCAAACACACAAACAGATTCAACATGAGGCAACATTCAGAGAGATTCTTATGTCTTTTTTCCTCATTCACTTTCTGCAATTTTGATTTTTCTGAAAAGCATGAATCTTTTAACCTGTAGATAAACGCACTGTGGGCTAAATACGTCCTAATTTTTATGTTTGGCTGTGCAAATTTTGCCACTTGCTTTTTCTTCTTTTTTTTTTTTTTAAGTGCTTCAACTTCCTTTGGGAAGGAAATGCAGAGTGACTAACCACCAAAAAAAAAAAAAAAAGTTAAAAATTTCTTTATACTGTAGGATCACAAAACTTCACCTTTCTAACACTCCTCTCTGTTTCTTGGTGTCAGAACCCTGGTAACGTCTTGCCCGGGCAACTCTGACTCTGGTTTGGGTCTACTAAGAAACTGTGGTTCAGAGGTAATTAGCATAAAGGGGGAGATTCATCCATCCTGAAAGCCATTTCATTATACAAGATCAAAGCTACTAATGAAGCTATTCACTTCATTAAATAAAACGCTACTGGTCTCATTAAAATCATGCATCTGTAGGGGCCAGTGATGGAGCCCAGTGGAACTGCACCTACTCTGCACGCGTGAGGCCCTCCCTGCGGTGCATCCCAGACACCAAAAACTTAAAAAAAAAAAAAAAAAAAAGGTGGTAGAATGGAACCTTATTCAAACCTCTTCATTAGAACAAAGATTAAAACACCAAAACTCCAGGTAGAGTGATAGTACAGCATATAAGGCCTGGCTTCGCATGCGGTCTACCCGGGCTCAATCACCCAAGCACCACCGGGAGTGATCCCTGAGCTCAGAGCCAAGAGGAAGCCCTGAGTATCGCTGGGTGTGACCTCAAAACAAAACAAATAAAACACCAAAATTTCAACAGAATTCAAACAATTCCAATGTTTTGCCGGGAAAGAGGGCTAGACCGCACCGAGCAGTGTTCAGGGCTTATTCCTGGCTCTGTGCTCAGGAATCACTCCTGGCAGTGCTCAGGGGACCAGACGGGGTTGCAGGGATCAACAGAGGATGGGCCTGGGCATGACAAGCACCCTCTGTCCTATACTCACTCTCTAGTTCTGAACAGCCTTTTTGCTAAACATAAACACTAAGAAATGGAGAGATGGCTGGAGCACTTGTTTTGCATGCAGAGGCCCTGAGTTCGATTCCTAGCCCTGCATAATGCCCCAAGCACTGAGCTGGGAAATGTGAGAGACGCAGTGACCTCCAATCACCACCAGATAAGGTCCAAAACAAAAACTAACAAAGTCATCTCAAAGTGCTGGCGATGGGCTGGAGAGATAGCACAGCGGGTAGGGCGTTTGCCTTGCACGCGGCCGACCCGGGTTCAAATCCCAGCATCCCATATGATCCCCTGAGCACAGCCAGGGGTAATTCCTGAGTGCAAAGCCAGGAGTAACCCCTGTGCATCGCCAGGTGTGACCCAAAAAGCAAAAAATAAATAAATAAATAAAATCTTTAAAAAAAAAAAAAGTGCTGGCGATGAGGCATAATTCCTAGCCAGCCCTGATTCCTGAATGCTTAGTAGATGTCACTATGCTAAGTGTCAAGAATATACCAGTACTAGGAACAGAAAGCTTATTTTGGCATCATAATTTTTTAAAAAAGCATTTTAGGATGGAGAACTCCTTTCCCCAAAAGCATCTTTTACTAATTTGTAATTTCCTCAATGTTCTAGGAATGCACTGTCCCAGAATTTAGCCTGTGGGAGAGCGAAGGGCATGAAACGATCACATTCTGCATATTGCGAATTCTGCATCACCCCAGTGAGGTAGCTTTGGACACAAGTACAGAAATCGCACTTGATCCTTCACTACATCCAATATGAAACACGGTGACCATCACAGGCTCCCCACCCATTTAACCACAAGACTCCCAACATTATTTCTCTGTTTTATTAACTGTGGTTTATTTTCCCATCAGATAAAAGGCTCTTGGTGCCAAGAACTGTTGGGGCCCCTGAAATATTCTAGCATCTATCACTGCATAGAGCACAGTGGAAAGCGCCCAGCCAAATGAAGTTTGACCAACTCCCTAACAACCATAAACTGAACTGCACAATATTCATGGCAGAGTTGGCATCGGTCTGGCCAGAGGGTCTCTGGGGCGCTCAGCACCAAGGCATACGATCTCTTCCAGGGCACACGGGCCTCAGAGTGTCTCCTGGCCGCGGTGTCAAGTCCTGTTTCAATCTCCTGCCCTGGTGTGTCTTGAACACAAGGAGTCAGAGAAGTATCAAGGCATGGAACCCAAGCTGAAACCCTCAAGTCTGGCACTGTGAGCTTTGGGGCAAAAGCTGATGATGCTGAAGAGGGAAGACTCTTCGAAAGAACTTAGCCTTAAAGTCCTTCTGCAGAACTTAACCCAGAACATAATCCTTCCTAAAATGACTCTAGCTTCACGGTGAGTAATCCTGACAGGCGCTAACACCAGTGGGGTCTACATGCGGCAGACACTATTCCAAGTTCTTTAACTTCGTTTAACTATCAGACCCCATGTTAGCCGTCAGAGTAAAGTGCTACTGCACCATTCTCTCCATTTTATGGATGAGGAGACTGAGGTACAGAAAAAATAAACAGTAACAGATAAATGGCAGAAATGGACCCAAACCCAGGGCACATTTGCAGAACCTCTACACATCTCTCAATAATGTAAGGAAGTTCATCAGGTTTAGTATAAGATGCAAATGAAATTTTGAATAAATGTTATTGCACTGCCTATAATAAAAACAATTAAAGCTCTCAACATGTTTTCAAAAGTGTTCTAACACATATGATTTAATGAGAAGAGAGTGATTTATCAGCAATAAGCATCAGAACTAAGTATCTATAAATCAAGTGAATAGGAGTAAGGCCCTTATAAAACTTGATAAATGGACTCTGATGATGACACTATTGATTTAGCAAACCCTTGAACAAATAGTCAAAGGTTCATTTGGATGTGAGCACTCTGTAAATGACCTAGTTCCCCATTACTGAGGTCTGACTCAAATTATTGACATTTGACTATTACAAGGAAAACTTGGCAGCTTTACCATACTTTATTCAACTTTAGCAACAGCCAAAAATTAATCTGAATTAATAGTTACATAAATATATTCTAGGATACAGAATATATTTAGGATAGGATATTAGCATTCTTAAGACAGCACAAAAATACAGAGGTTCTAATTTAGTGATAAATATATTTCCTTGCTAAAAAACTTTTTTAAATATTTCTATTCTAAAAATCACTTAAAAATAACAAAGTCGATGAGCCCAGATCCTTCCCCGTGCCGACGTCAGTTTCCTTTCCCCTGACTATTAATTTACCATTTGGCATGTTCTCCTACATAGCTTCCTGTTTTCTTGATAATGACGCTCAAGCAACATCATCTAACATCAGCTGAGAAGGAAGTCTTCAGACTTGGCAACCTAAAATAACAGGTGACTCTGAAACAAAATAGCCCAAAGACTAGGAACTGCCTTTTCAATAACTATTAATTCCAATTAGAGTGAATTGCTGCTGGTGGATATTCTCCACATTTCCACTCTCCAGTATTAGTGGTTTTTTTTTCCTCTGTTAAATCTAACATCAATAATTCCACTCAGACTAACTCAGATACAAATGCATCATCGCTTCTGGCCTGAAAGGCAGCAGTCAATAAGCTATAAGACTGATTTGGATATGGTAGCTGCTATTTAATTAATATTAATTAATCTATTAAATGGGCATTCTACTGCAAACGCACTAGATTTTTCTGATTCACCAAACTTCAAACACCCTCAGTCCTGGAAGGAAATTATGGCACATCAAAACCTGTAAGGTCAAGCCTTAGACCTTCCTACAAGGAGACTCGTGAATTAAAACCAGTAAAGGAAGGAAGCAAAATTACAAGGAGGTGGTAATTTTAGATCCTCTGGGAGAATGCAACTCTCCTGATGACACAAAATGTTCCTGAGGCACCAAGAATATCCTCTCTATCTCTAAAGCCCAAAATCTATCTCTAAGTCCTACTAGAAAGTGATGAAATCTCAGCACAGGATTCCAAAACACGAGTACCAAAATAAGTGACTCAGCCCAGAATGTTAAAAACTATATAATTAAAAATTTCACCAAAATGTGTTTGCCAATTTATGTGGTAGCAACTGTTATTCCCAGTTTCTGTATTATGTCTCCATTTATAAAGGATAAATTGCAGCTCTTCTTTAGTGTCGGGAGTATTTTTAATTGTTTGTAGGTGTTTCTACAACAAAAATATGGCTTAAATTACTGCATGATTTCAATAGGAATGACGAGCTCAGATACTGGTTTTGACAGCTAGCTGGGGGAGGGGATCTATTCCCTTTTTCAGTTAGATCCTTGGCACATTAATGTTCAACCTTCTTTTCCACTGTTGCACTGAAATCACTGTCAACAGTACAAGAAAAACTTGATAGGATTATCTCATTAATGCAGGATAAAAGTTTGATAAAATTAACCATCCGTTCCTGATTTTAAAATTCTTCCCAAAAAAGGACAAAAAGGGACTTTCCTTAATACAATAAAAAGTCTTCTAGAAAAACTATTGCGAACCGGCCCCTTACCAGGGATGAAGGCCTGGCATGCAGCCGGCCCCGGTTCACTCCCAGCACTCGTGGGCCCTGATCCTCCTGGGCACCGTCTACACGAGGATCACACGCATTAACAAAATGCTCTTTCTGCCTTTGGGACAGAGAATGAGGCCACTCTGGCCACTGTGCTCAGCGCTATACCAAAGGACAACACAGCAGAGCACGAAACAAGGGAATAAATACTGGCAAGGAATAGAGAAAGGCAGTCTTATCGGCAGCGTAGGAAACTTTTAAACCTTCCTATGGCATACTTTACTGGGACCATGAGTTTAAGGAAGTTTCAAGACGGGAGCCGGAGCAATAGGACAACGGATAAAATGCTTGACCTGCAAGCAGCCAACCTGGGTTTGAGCATCAACAACACACACGGTCCCCTGGGCACCCCAGGAGGGATCCCTGAGCAGAGAGCCAGGAGTAAAACCTGAACACAGCCGGGGGGTTGTGTTCAAAAGAGAACTCCAACAAAAACACACTGTGTTACTTGACTGTGTATACACTTACAATCTAGTACCAATACTGTACTTACAATCTTATACTAAAAACAATCTTTAAAGATTTTTTCTCTTAATATCACCAAATACATAAAACAATGCCACAAAAGATGTTCACAATCTCTGTGCACAAAATTATAATTAAGGAGAAAACGAAACAGACACTGATGTCACATTCATGTATTAAAAGACATAAAGGGGCATGCAAAGATTCAGGCTCTAAATCTTTTTTTTTTAAGATATTTCAATCCAAAGGTCAGAAGAAGCACTTTGTAAAAGATGATCCCAATAACCAAAAAGTCACTGTCACTGTCATCCCACTGCTCATCGACTTGCTCGAGCGGGCACCAGTAATATCTCCATTGTGAGACTTCTTGTTACTGTTTTTGTCATATCGAACACGCCACAGGTACCTTGCCAGGCTCTGTCGTGCGGGCGAGATACTCTTGGTAGGTTGCCAGGCTCTCTGAGAGGGACGTTGGAATCGAACCCGGGTCGGCCTCGTGCAAGGCAAACGCCCAACCCTCTGTGCTATAGCTCCAGCCCACCAAAAAAAGGACTTAACTGAATTAATCACTAAGGAGAAGCAACTGAAATCTGTAAGATAGTCCTCAGGGTAGGTAAAATTAAATTAACAATACTAGGTCAGGAAAGTGGCTCACCTAGCTGGAGCTCAGGTGTGGGCGAAAGTCCTGGGTTCAATTCCCAGCACTGCATGACTCTCCCAGCACTGCCAGGAGTGACAATGCACTGAACTGGGTGTGCAAATTCCATCAAAAACATTAAATACTTGATAATACCAAACATTGAAAAGGATGCAGACACTTTTGGCAGAATGGTATGACCATTTGGACAGTCACTGGACAATCAATATTTCTTAAAGCTAAGTACCTGAATATCCTACGATCTAGCAATTTTATTCCCAAAATAACACCTTGCATATCTGCTCAAAGAAACATACAAAAATGGTCAAAAACTGCAACAGCCCCAAACTGAATGATTAAAATGTAATTTCACACCGACCTCTTAAATGTCCCACAGCCGTAGGACAGGGAAATAAAGGAGGCTATAGCCAAAGGGTGGAATATTATGCAAGCAGTGAAATAAATTACAACTCCACACAATCTGGATGAATCTCACACACTGATTTCAATTATTTAGAGTTCAAAAAAAAAAAAATGAAGTTCAAACCTAGGAAAAGATAAGGCATTTGCATATTGATAAAAAAAAAATATTACAGAGAAGCCGAAAGGTGCTGACTACAAATATCAGGATAGTGGTTCATCAGAGGGAGAAGGAAGAGGTGTCTGGTAAGAGGGACGCGTTGGTTTCTTCATCCGGGTGGAGATAAGATGAAAAAACAAAGATGTTCGTTTGATTAGTTATTTTTTATGCTATCTGCATTTGCACCCAGCGACTCTGACGCACACTGTTCTTTGAGAACAACTGTTTCCATCGGGGACTGTCTGGACTCAGTCACCATCACAGTCCTTTGAGCTTTGTGTTGCCATTTGTGGCAACTCTGTGTTGCCATTTGTGTTGCCATTGAGTGTTGTGTTGCCAGCCTGTGGGGCACATGTGTTCCTCCACTCACATTTTTCCCTTCCCATGACAGGACACCATGGGAAAGCACCTGGTCCCATCAGCTTTGTCAACTGCATACAAGAATTCCTTTCTGAATTATGGTATGTGCACGCACCATGGAATACGACTCGGCTTCGGGAAGAGGTGAAGGAGCAAGATTTGCTACTACAGGGATGGGTCTGGAGGGGATCATACTGAGAGAAGAGTGTCGGACGGAGAGAGACGGACACAGAACCACCTCTCCCAGTTTCGGGAGATAAAGCAACACACAAGGAAAGTGCTTTAGTGTCCACAGGCCCCCTCCCCCAAAAGAACCAACCAATCATACATACATTATGTAGGGAAAAAGCCTACAGCAACAGAGTAAGGTCAGACAAGTTTCCAGCAAAATCTTTCACATAGCTTGTGGACGAAACTGAAAACTAGTCTTAGAGTCCAAAATGTAAAGCCAATTGTGTACTTCTCATACTATTATCTCTATATTTTTTCAGATTTCCTTTTCAGGTAGCTTAGGTGAAAATATAATACAAATTAGTTTATATTCTTTTTTTTTTTTTGCGCTTTTTGGGTCACACCCAGCGATGCTCAGGGGTTACTCCTGGCTTTGCACTCAGGAATTACTCCTGGCAGTGCTTGGAGGGCCATATGGGATGCCGAGGATCGAACCCGGGTCGGCTGCGTGCAAGGCAAACGCCCTACCCGCTGTGCTATCGCTCCAGCCCCAGAAATTAGTTTATATTCTACACTTGATCTTAGCCAAAAGGCCGAGAAGCGATTTAGTTTATATTCTAATTTCTCTTACACTGACAACTGTAGTGTATATTTTATTTATATATGTAATATGTAAAGATATTTTATAGAGATGAATTTGCATCATTGGAGTTCAAGATCAAATTAATTTTAGTGTATAATAACCAAACAAATTTAGTCACTGCTCACAGAAATGAATCTCTATTCAAGAACCTTGAACTGGAATCAAAAGACAAAAATCAAACGTGAGAAAGTCAAACAAGGCACAATTTAAATAACAATTCAAGACAACAATAGATACAAGTCACAAGGCAATTAACATGATTAATTGCCAAATTAGTGGTTAAAGAAAATCAGCACAATAGAAGCTAAAAGAGCAGAGAAACCACTTCTAGCCACCCTAACCAAGCAAGGCGCACTGGGACGCGACTGGCCTGAGAACGAGCCGGTCTGGCCCAGAGAGATGCAGGGGATTCGGGGCTCGCATACCACCCAATCCAGCCTGATTCCGGGCACTGCATGCAGTCCCCCCAGGCACCGCCAGGAGTGATCCCTGAGCACCACCCAGTGTGGCAAAAAAATAATAATAATAATAAATAAATAAAAATAAATAGGGGCTGGAGCAATAGCACCGCGGGTAGGGTGTTTGCCTTGCACGCGGTAGACCTGGGTTCGATTCCCAGCATCCCATATGATCCCCCGAGCACCGCCAGGGGTTAATTCCTGAGTGCAGAGCCACGAATAATCCCTGTGCATAGCCGGGTGTCACCCAAAAAGCAAAAAAATTAAAAAATATAAATAAATAAATAAATAAATAAATAAATAAAACATCCTTAGGACAATGTTAGGCAAGAGAGCTCTCTGGTGTCGGGTGTGAGAAAAGGAAAAATATTTACCTTCAAATGCCCCTCATACAGGGGCAAAACGCAGGTGACACAGTCTGCCACGCGGCACACAATAGGACCAGATGTGCCAATCCCCAGGCCCTTCCTATCGGGCAGCACACTGAAGGCACGCTGAGGTGAGGCGGCCGAGCATTCTGGAAGCAGGACAGGGAACAAGAGGAGCTGGAGGGGACAGAACCCGCCAAAAGTGAGCAGGAATTACATGAACGTCCTGGACTGACAATTCTAGCACCTGTGCCAAAAATCCGAAGGGCACTCCACCTCAAACAGTGCTTTCATGAAACCCCTGGACTTGCTGGGACAGCAATTTTCAGATTTTAAAAAGAAACACTTCACAGACCGCCCAGACTGTGATGCCTTCATCACAAACATTCTAAAGGAGGTCCAGCCATGAAGAGACTGAATCAGAGCAACGAAAAGAATTCTCCTAGGTCTGAAAGAAGGTAATCCTAATGCACCCCCCACCCAGGTGGCACCGGGGAACAAAGAGAATATCAAAATGAGACAGCTAAGTGAGCTGAACAAGACTAGAAAGAGCACGAAAGGAAAACGAAGAGTGGAACTTCTAGTCAAAACCAGAGGTTTCTACATCTTTTTATATACAAGTAATCACTTGTATCACTTGTCATTCCATTGATCTTCGATTTGCTCGAGAAGGTGCCAGTAACTGTCGAGTGCTAGTGTAGTCCAATGGTATCTGCTCACTCCAGGAACACGAAGAGCCACAAAACATTCATTCAGGGTTTTGACAAAAAAGTCTGACCACCTCGTTGGTGGGCGGCCACGTGGAATCCAGTCGGTAACAGCTCTAGTCCAGCAGTCGTCTCTGAATCACATTATGTGTCCAGCCCATCTGATTTTTGATGCCTTGGCAAACAAGACAGCATCCCTGATTCTTGACCGTTGACAGAGGTCAGAACTCTGGATTCCTTCTCTCACTTGAGTGAAACATAGCTTTCAAGCATAGCTTTTTCGATTCCTCTTTGGGATACCCAAGTAGCATTCTCATCCTGTTTGCGTAGGGTCCAGGCCTCTGAGACATATGTTAGTGCAGGAAGAACCGTGGAGTCAAAAAGATGTGCCCAGAGCCAGAGGTTCTTTGTCCTCTTACCCACTTCTTTGACACTCTTGAAGGCGTTCCACGCTGCTCTCTTCCTCCTGCGCAGTTCTGGCGCCAAATAGTTCCACATGTTGAATTCTTGACCCAGGTACACATAGCTGCTGCATTCGGAGATGTTCATTCTGTTGAGAGCAAACGGAACATCAGAGACTAGTTTGTTTTTTATGAACATTGTTTTGCTGAGATTCAGCTGCAGTCCGACCTTTCCACACTTGCGGTCGAAGTCAGCCAGCATTTGTGCTGCTCGGCTAATGTTTGGTGTTATCAGAACGATGTCATCAGTGAAGCAGAGGTGGTATAGTTGCCGACCGTCTATCTTCACTCCCATTCCTTCCCATTCCAGTTGTCACATGACGTTCTCGAGGGTGGCATGAAGAGTTTCGGTGAAATGGTATCACCCTGCCGAACCCCTCTCTTTACGTCAATGATCACTTCCTTGTAGAATGGGGAGATCCTGGTGGTGAATCCGTAATACAGCTCTCGGAGGATCTTAATATACTGAGTTTGAATGCCCTGTTTGGCCAGGGCTTCGATGACCACTTCAGTCTCAACAGGATCGAAGGCCTTCTTTAAATCGATGAACATTAGACAGAGCGGCATCTTGAATCCTCACGAAACTTCAATGAGCTTGGTCACTGTGTGCTTATGGTCGATCATGCTGAATCCTTCTCGGAACCCAGCTTGCTCACATGGTTGTCCTTCGTCTAGTGTTCTGCCTATTCTATTCAGGATAACTCGAGTGAACAACTTGTAGATGACGGACAACAGGCAGATTGGGCGATAGTTGCCGATGTCGTGGATGTCTCCCTTCTTGCACAACAGAACAGTCCTGCTGGTTTTCCACTGGGACGGAACCTTGCATACGAACAGGTAGCGTTTGAAGAGCCGAGCCAGTGTATTGACGAGTACTGGGAGCAGATTCTTCAGGTGTTCGGGTCTGACCTTGTCTGGACCAGGTGCTGTATGCATCTTTACTGATGAAATGGCGTGTCGGATTTCAGAGGGGAGGACACTGGGAACGACATATCCATCCTGCAGAATTTGGTATGTGGGCAGGTGAACATGGCTGTCAAAGAGATCTGAGTAGAAGTCATGAATAATCCTCTCCATTGCCCTTCTGGAAGATGTGATATATCCATCAGGACGTTGGAGGGCAGTCATCTTGGTCTTGTAGTTGGCGAAGGACAGGTGAGCGTTGTGAATACTTTTCCCAGCTTCTGCCGCATTGGCCAACACTGCTGCTCTTCTCTCTTTGAGGTCTTCCTTTATCACTTTTCTGCATAGCTTTGCAATCTTGGACATAAGCTTGTGGTTACCTGAGGCTTGTGCCAAACCACATTGGCGAATGAGCTCAAGAGCTTCCGAAGGGGCTGGAGCGATAGCACAGCGGGTAGGGCATTTGCCTTGCACGCGGCCGACCCGGGTTCAAATCCCAGCATCCCATATGGTCCCCTGAGCACCGCCACGAGTAATTCCTGAGTGTAGAACCAGGAGTGACCCCTGTGCATCACCGGGTGTGAACCAAAAAAAGCAAAAAAAAAGAAAAAAAGAGTTTCCGAAGACAGGCGTCTGTTTGTGGCTTTCCCACTTCTTCGAGCAGTCATGGAGGTGCCCAACCAGTCGATCGTATTCTTCGTCTATGTTGTCAACGACGGCATCTCCCCATGTTGCCGCAACAGTGACGAAGAGTTCCCAGTTGGTGGTCATTCTGGGAGTTCTCTTCTTAAACTTAAACTTTGCAGACCTTTCTGCCTGCTCTTGTGAAGTAGAATTTTGCACAAAGGAGATGGTGGTCCGATCCCTTTTGGAATTTTGGGACAACAGGGACATCGGCCAGGCAAAACCTTCGATTGAATATGATGTGGTCAAATTCGTTGTGGAACTGTCCACCAGGAGACTCCCATGTTCAATGTTTAGATTCATCCTTCTGGAACTGTGAGTAACCATGGATGGTCTTGGTCGACATGATGAACTCAGACAGTCTCTCACCCTGTTCATTCCATTCTAGGCCATGGGTCCCAATGTGGAGTTCTTCGGGCGACCTTCTCGGTCCTATCTTAGCATTAAAATCACCGACAATGATCTTGTAGAAGGTGTTGTCTTCTTTAAAGAACTTCTCCAGCTCCATGTAGAACTCCTCAATTTCTTCTTTATCGTAGTTGGATGTTGGTGCATGGACAACGAAGATAGAAACTGCTGGCACTGAGCCATATATATTCAAGCATAATCGCACAATTCAGGTTGTTAGGAATTCGAATGAATCAATGCTCACGGCCAAGATCGTGTTGACAAGGACACCGATGCCACAGACGCCTCTGTTGTCACATGTTTCGAGGAACAGTTCTTCTCCAGAGTCGAAAATAGCATGATGTAATCGATGCCTTCTCGTTCGGTCACACCAATGATGTCGTACTTGATCTTCGGCGCTTGCACCATCAGGTCCTCAATGGATGCTTCTGATGCCAGTGTACGTGCATTGAAAGTACAGTCATTTTAGTCTTTCTTCGTTTTAGCAGTCTAGTTCGTCCTTGAGATTTTATCAGCATCTCCTAATTCATCCTTCTTAACACTGACATATTGGGGGTTCTTTCAGTGTCAGACAGATGAGGCCCATTGTTGTTACTGTTTTGGGAATATCGAATTCAATATTCGATTCGATATACGAGGAAAACAGTTATACATCACCATTTTATACCACCTCTTGGTATCCATCTATGTGCTGAGTGCATGTACGTACATTTTTTTATTTTTTTATATATGTGCACATAATAAAACAAAATTTTATGTAACAATATTCTAAAATACAGTGGTATTTTTTCATTCATCTCTATTTCCTATTTTAAATGTAAATTGAATCTCACAGATAACTTCACATACACCAAAGGGTCAAAAGCTAGACTAATTTTTCACAGCACTAATACTCCCATCCCCCACCCCTGCCCGTCAGGGATTACAGCTTCCAGGAAGACGGAAGATAATGGTTCTCTACACCACAGTGATCAAAGCATTCCTGCAACACATCATCTGGCTGAGGTGTTACATTCAAAGTGCAGAGAGTGACTGACTGGCCAGCAGCGGTCAGTAAGAACAGGGAAGCCACCAAGCCCGTGCCACAGGCACTGGCCACCCCCAGCAGGATATCTGTGTATCTGCAGGGTATCTGTGAATCTGCAGAAGAGGAAAACAGGAAGCATCTCAGCTGTCATCCCCTATCAGAAGGTTTTCTGCATACCATCTTGGAGTTCACTGACACTGGTCAGCAGCTGTTTACTGCTCTGGTGCATTTTTCATTTCGCCTAGCAGGTTTCTTCATTCTGTCGTTTCTGCTTGTAGTCACCAGGGCCAGCATGCACTCACTGAGGTTGGTGGGGCTCTGCGTCGCTTCACAGTGTGACTTTTACTGTCTGGATGCGTTTCTTGTGTGGCAGTGTGGCTAGGTGACTAGAGTCAGGATGTCTTTGTACACTCACAGTGAGATATGAAGAGGGGAAGAAATTGCTGGCCGCGTAGTGGCCACCCCCCTTGAGAAGGGTCCTAGCATGGGGGCCAACCTGGCGATGCTGAAGAACAAAAACCACTCTCCTGGAGGCTGGAGCAACAGCACAGCAGGTAGGGTGTTTGTTTGCCTTGCACACAGTCAAACCGGGTTCGATTCCCAGCATCCCATATGGTCCCCCGAGCACTGCCAGGAGTAATTCCTCAGTGCAGAGCCAGGAGTAAACCCTGTGCATCGCCAGGTACAATCCAAAAAGCAAACCACTCTCCTAAAGGGCTGTCACGCGGAGGACTAGCGAAGCTCATTCTCTATGGTGCTGAGGGACAGGATCAAGGCAGGAAAGTACTTTTTCCCAGTGTCAACACCAGAGAGAAGCCCTGGAGGACTGGGAGTTTCCTGGGCACTCGGAAACCTCGGGGCAGCCTCGACAAGGACATCACAGGGGACCATGAGGGCTCCCAGGCACACGCGGTCACTAATGTCTCGCGGCTTCCAGCCCTGCAATTCTATCACTTCAGCCTAAAGGGAAACACAACTGAACTCTAACTCCGGACACCAGGCACCACCCCTCCCCCCTCCCCCGCCCCGCCTCGCTCTTTCAGAAATGGATTTGCTATGAAGCTTGAAAGAGCAAATGACAATATTTCAATAAGGATTGACTGACTGTGCCTAACGCCGTCATCAAAAATCTTCACCAGTTACAATCAGAGAAAAGCTGAAATGTCACCCAAGTCAGTGACATGGCGTTAAAATGTTCCAGCTTAGAAAATATGGGTCCATATATAGCTTTAACAAGCAAACAAGATTGTCTGATCTTTAAAACTGTGCAGGAATAAAGAAATGTCTCTTTTTTTAAAGAACTGCATTGCAGGGCTGAAGAGAGAACATAAGGGGCTGAGCAACGCTTGGCATGCGAGAAGGCCGGGTCCGATCCCTGGCACCGCACGGCTCCCTGAGCACCACCAGAGACAAACACAGAACTGCATTACAAAACATTCTCTCCTTTCTCAAATACCAGGTTTCTTTAATATGGACAGAACAAAGAAGGCAAATGATTATGCTCTCCGTTTTTTCCAACCCAACTAATGAAAATTTTTAGCAATTCTGAGAGAATACCTACTATCTTTGCTCTATCTCACGTCAAAAGGAAAAGAAAATTAGCATATCATATCCACTATTAGTGTAGCAGATCCACCCATCGGGAATGATTGTGACTAATGGAGCACTGCCCCATCTCCGAGAGAGAATTCTAAGAAGGCTAAGCACTGGTATGCAATGCTTACAGCCTTCCAGCACACTCAAAACAGGTCCACAGACAGTGGGAAATCTAACGTTACTGATCCTTGAGGAAAAAAGCACACAAATGAAAAGTAAGAATTCAGGAACTTTTTCCTTCGGTTATTTAGACACCATAATTAATGTACGGAGTTGTTTACCATGGACAAAATTCAGAGACTTTTATAACAATTTAAAAGAATAGTTGTCAGAGGTGGGTGGGTTGAGTTTCCCTCCCTGCCCCAGCAGAACCCAGGCAGCCAAAACCTCCCAAACTCAACCGCAGCCATGCTCAAGGCCGCTCTCCACAGGCTCAGACGAGCCTCACCGACAGGAGATCCTGCAGAAAAAAAACAGGTATGTGAGATCCGTGACTGAGATCTCCAAGCTTGCTCGGAGCCCAACTTGGCTTCCTCCCCCCAGCACCCTAGTTTCCCAGTAGCTGGGCAGTCACACCCACAAACTGCCCCTGGCACCATATAATCTCAACGGCCAAGAAGAGACATAGGCTTTACCCATGAGTCAGTCTGCTCTATAATCATATTCTAAATTTTGGAAATCCTGGAGTAACCTCTCAAACTCTGGCCCACTGATGTACCAAGAGTAGCACACATTTGTTTGGGTTTAACATACATGCTTGTAATCTCTTAGACAAGGGCTTAAATGGCTCCAGGATGAAATACAACAATCTTCACACACTTTGCTCTTAATGTGGTGGTAAGGTGCAATGGTGGTGGGATTGGTGTTTGAATATTAAATGGAATAAATTATTATAAACAACTTTATAAAAATAAAACAAAATTCACTGTCACTGTCATCCCGTTGCTCATCGATTTGCTCGAGCGGGCACCAGTAACATCTCTCACTGAGAGACTTATTGTTACTGTTTTTGGCATACCCAATACGGGTAGCTTGCCAGGCTCTGCCCGTGCGGGCGCGATACTCTCAGTAGCTTGCCAGCCTCTCCGAGAGGGGTGGAGGAATAGAACACGGGTCGGCCGTGTGAAAGGTGAAAGCCCAACCGCTGGGCTATCGCTCCAGCCCAAAACAAATTTATTTAAAATAAATAAAAGAATACTTGTAAATAACCAGGCTTATATTTCATGTCTTTTATTTCATTTTACTAGTCTCAGTTGGAAACAGATTATTTGTTTCCTATTTGTTTTTTTTTTGGGGGGTGGGGATGGAGAGAGAGGGAGGCCCCCAAGCAGTGCTCAGGAGCTGGGGCCCTCCCAGCCATATGCAGCCCTGGGCCAGACGGGCCACGGCAGGGCTGCTCAGCCAAGCAGATTTCAGGACCCTCCGGGACTACATCCAGCAATGCCTGTGGGCACCACTGGTGCCAGGGCTCAAACCCGAGTCCCAGACCTGTCCCTGGCCACGGAATTAGCTTCCGGCCCCTTTTTTCTGCTTCTGCTGTATTGCTGTCCTTACTGTTAAGGGACATGCGTGACCCAGCAGGCAAGGTCTCCAAGCATGCACTCTAGCCCCATACTGGCCATCTGTTTCAACTCTGGTGTGTCACCACAGGCAGTGGAGAAACACTTCTCTGAAGATGCAGTTAAAAGCTGAAGTCCTTGGATGTGAAGATAAACTGCTCATATCTGATGTTCCCCAATCTCCCCATTCACCTTGGTTTTTCCACTACAATAACAAGCACTAATAATTTATTCCTTTCCAAATGTTCTTTGTGTATCGCTGCTAAGTTGACAGTAATATCAATACAGTTCACTGCCTAAAATTTATCATCCAAATATGACTTTCAGCTCAGAATCCGTAACGCAACCTCATTTGCATCCAGATGTAGCTCCAACATATTCTTGGATTCATTCCTTCTAAGAAGCTATTAATAACTCATTTGATGATCCAGTTTGGAGGGGTCACCCAATCCTGCAACATGATTGCTGGCACAATCCATAAATAAGCAATCTTGATCTCCAGAATCTGAGAAATAATAGAACCCAGTTTTCAATCCCAGGCCTCCGCAGCTAAGGGGCTAAGCTCAAGAACACTTGCGACCTCCACGATGTACCAATCTACCTCAGTTCTTCATCTGAACTGTTTCAGTTCCCTCCGGCTCACACACTGGCTGATTCCGTATTTCAATACATACAAAAGTGGGTATACTAAATATGTTCACAGTAAAAGGCCTATGACAAATCTAAAAGATATTTCAATTAGACTGATATGACAAATGATATACTTAAGAAAAATTAAAATGCACAGTACCATACTATAAGAAATTAGTCTATAATCCCAAACACTAGATACTTTTAGCTAAGTTTTGCAATGTTAAGTTTCTAATTCTTAAATAAGGTCAAGGATGAAGGAGGGGAAACAATATAAAGTGAGAGCCTGAGAATTTAATGCTTGTAACACTTAAGTTCAACACTTAAGAATGTTACCAGGGAGGCTGGAGCGATAGCACAGCAGGTAGGGCGTTTGCCTTGCACGCGGCTGACCCGGGTTTGATTCCCAGCATTCCATTTGGTCCCCCTAGCACCGCCAGAAGTAATTCCTGAGTGCATGAGCCAGGAGTAACCCCTGTGCAATGCCAGGTGTGACCCAAAAAGAAAAAAAAAAAAAAGAATGTTATCAGGGACGAACTTAATATCGTGTTTAAATTTTGCCCTCCAATTGTGAATTGTATTCTTCCCCCTCCCAGTCTTTATTTGAAAACAAGTATAAACTCTCATAAAACTATTTACACTGAAATACAGCCCACTTAAAGGAACTTACAACCAAGAAAATCTTGCTGATTTAGACAGGTTTTTCTGAGTAATTTCTAATACCGAGCTATTCCTGATACTTAGTTTTAGTCTCAACTACTCTTGATAAGACAAATTTCTATCTGAATTCTACACAAATCGTGAAGCTTCTCAGTGTTCACACCAGAAGATCTTTCACAAGTGTGGGTGGCTGGGACAGCCATCTAGGAGCTTCAGAAACCTCGGGAGTGCGGAGACCATCTCTTGCATCCAGCTCACACCTAGGGCAAGGATGCTCAAAGGTCGCTCACGTAGCACAGCCCGGACAGAACCACCTGTAGTCATTGGACAAAGTTTACTGGACAGAACAGGGGTTAAAACAGAGGCTGAAAGAACGTGCCCGGTGCGCTAACAAACAGGCGGGGCTGTCATGGCTAGAGAGAAGCTGCCGGAGCACTGTCCTTGAGGGTCTAAGGCAGAGGCGAGGCTGAAGCATGCCCACACCCAAGATATCTGCTTCCCACAGCGCAGGCATCAGCCACTGGCCAGAACGAGGCCAATTCATCTATGTTATTCCATGAACATACCAGGTTTCCCCAGCAACAGCCTGGTTCCCAGAGAAGTCAGGATCTGGGGCGTCCCACCGGGCCCGGTGACCTCTAGTGGCCAAGGGTCTATGCCAGGGAGAACTCCAACAACATACCATACCAGTGATTCCTTGCTTTCCCAGCCAAAGCTTTTCTTTAAGTAAAACAATCAAGGGTCCGAGAGAGCGTGCAGGGGCTGAGGTGCTGGCTGGGGCCTGGGGAAGCTCCGGCACTGGGGACCGAAACACCAGCACTATTGGTCAAGAACTGCTGAGGGAAGCCACCAGGGCTTCTGAGCATCCCGGGAAGACCCCCCCTCTCCCCCCTGCCTGTCCCCACCGCCAAAGAAAGAAGCCAGAGAGAGAGTACAGAGCTTAAGCACTTGCCTTATACATGGATTACCCAGCACTGCGTAAGGGCCCCAAGCACTACCAAGAATGACTTCTGAGTGCAGAGCCAGGCATAAACCGCATAAACCCTGATCACCACCAGGTATGGTCCAAATTCCCATCCATCCCCCCCCCCCAAAAAAAAAAGAAAAAAAAAGAAAATCCGTAACATTAGCTAGAGAGGGGTAGGAATCTAGCCCTGACCTCCACATTGAGCAGCCAAGTACCAGGGAACAGAGCACTCTAGCCCGAGTCAGGCAGCCGTCTCCACTACAGCAACAAACTATTTATTCACTGAAGAGTACACTTTTCTGAGCAACAAAAAATTTTGAGAAAACAAGGATTTCTTCTTAACTGGGTTGGGGGGGGGGATTCTTTATTAGCAACAGTCAATAATTTTGTTTCCCCTGGTGTGTGTCTTCTAACCCAGGCGCCTGCAGCCTTGAGCTCGAACCCAGAGCTTTTGTTTTTTCAGATCCCCCCTTTATCCTTACTGCACTGCCACTGGGCGCTGAGTCCCCGAGGCCAGAGCCGGGAAGAGGGCGGTGGCATGGAAGAGGCGGGCAACAAATCCACAAATCTAAGCTTGAAGGTGGCAACGGGGATGATGCAGCAGGGACAGACGCTGCTTTCCAGGGAACCTGGCAGGGCCATCCAGACAAGTCACTTCAACTCTCCAGAGTCACGCTGACCTCACCTACCTGAAGGGTTTATTACCTGGATTAAGTGTGATGATATCTTTCAAAGCATTTGTACCGGAACGGCATTATAAATGAGACGTTATTATACTACTGTCTTCACTTCGGAATCTAGAGCTGCTGCAGGAAACCCACGTCAGCGTGCTTGATCGCTAGTATGGTAATAATGAATAATCTCGGCCCGAGTAAATATGGGTCACTAATCCTTAACTGAAAGGCTTCACCTCTGGGCAGGAGACACATCGATACGCGCTCTGGGGTGAGAGAGTCCTGGCTGGATTTCAGGGCAGGGTTCTCCTGCCTTTTGTTTCTTGCTTTGTTTCCGGGCCACCCCTGGTGGGGCTCAGAGCTTACTCCGGTCTTTGTGTTCGGGGACCACTCCCGGCAGGCCCGCGTGGTGCTTGCTGGGGATCAAGCATGGGCCAGCTGACCGCAAGGCAAACGCTGTTCCTGCCGCGCCATCAACTTCAGCCCCAGCTCCAGTGGTTTGAGAGAAGGCGGAACAGAAAAACCGGCCTTGCCAGAGCTGTGATGTGGTCCAAACTTCCCCGACACACACACACACACACACACACAGAGATACTACTTCATACCCTTTAGAAGGGCTGTGATCAAACCAGTAAATTAGTCAAAAGCAAATTTCCATATGTCCTGTGGCAGCAGTTGACTGTGATTGACCGTGGGGCCAGGAGCCAGGGGGCAGCTAGGCAGCGCGCACTTGCTTTGTCCGTGTGACGCCCCCGGTGCAAGCCCAACACCACAAAACCCTGCAGAACACGACCCAGGTAACCAGGCCGCTCTCATGGGATGGCTGATTTCACTGACATAAGGCACCTAAAGGTGTCACACTCACAGACGGGAAACAAAATGTTAGGAGCTGGGAGGAGAAGGAAGGGAGGGATGAGGAACTGCCACTTAAGAGGTTTGGAGTCTCGCTCCTGCAGGGTCTCGCTGACCCCAACACTGCAATGTGTTGTGATTAAATCACAATCAAGTGTAAGCTAAGGGCGGTATGTGCCGAGCCGTGTTAAAAATCTTCTGGCAGGGCCCTTGCCCTTACGTCCCCTGCACGGCCTGAAGTCCCTAGAGCATCACTAGGGATGACTCCTGAGCACTGAGCCAGGAGTAAGCCCAGAACACAGTTGGGCTTGAGCCCTCCCCCAAAAAAAGCAATGGTGGAAACAATCCATTTATGTCATGAGTATTTTGTCCCAATTAAAAGAGCATGTCTAAAGGCCCAAACTGAACCTCCACGCTAACAATTTACTAAACCTCAAAAATGTTTTGTGCTTATTTAGCTATTTATTTAGGTTTTGGTGCCACTCTGGCTTTGCTCAGGGCTTACTCCTGGGTCTGTGCTCAGAGATCACTCCTGGTAATACTCAAGGAATGATCTGGAGAGCCTTATAGTTCATAGAGTTCATATAGTGCCTATATGAACTAACCCCAGCTCGGCTTCGTGCAAGGCAAGTGTCCAGCTTACGGTCCTCCCCTGCCAGGCCCTGTAATGTCTCTTTAAATGAAAGTCATCTTAAAATTAAAAAAAAAAAATTCTCTTGATGGCATTAAGCCTTTGTAACTGTGGGACAACAAAATGTTCTCCAAACTTCCACTAGATCTCTCATCAATAAGTTGGCCAAGATAAAAATAAATAAACCTTTTAAGGGAAAGAAAGAAAAAAAAGAAGTCATTTTTCAGAGTCAAAAGCAGCAAGGTCAACGGGGAAAACAACTTTCATAACATGCCATTAGAAAGATAACCAAATTACTCAAGGAAATCTGTCCCTGGAAAAGAAGGTTATGGAATTATGTCTTAAAAACATGGCACCAAAGAGCAGGATTACTCAAGCAACAGGGACGCTCAAAAGATGGCATTTCGACACAGACCTTAAGAGTCCTTTGCCACGAAGTGACTCCGAAGAAGAGTTAATTACGGGCCTGAAACAAATGGATGTGCCTATTAACATGCATTCAAGGAGCCCCCGCTTAGCCTCCAATCTTAAAGGACTTTGCAAGATTTCACAGGTAACAGTAGGGGAGAGTTTTTGTTTCCTTGAACAATGAAGAGCGGAGCTAGGAATAGATACAATGAATCTTCGAGCCCCTTTCCTTGCCACTGAGACTCCCTGCCTCCCTCAACAATTCCCCTGTGCCAACCTGAAGTCACCCTGACAAAGTCACTGCAAGGCAGTGACCACAAGGCCCCAGGTGCTTTTCCCGGCAGCCGAGCACTTGCCCTGCTGTCTGGGGAGACGGGCGTCGGTGCCAACACAAGTCCCCACAGCCCGTGATTTCAGAATTCACTGGGTCGAGGCTAAGTCACACCACTTTAACTTGTGTCCCCAAATCCTAAGCACAAAATACAAAATAGGTGTCAGCATTTTAAGAGCCCAAAAAACCATGAACCCATTTAACATTATTTTTATGACTATGCTGTGCTATGATCATTGGAATAAGGCTAGATGAGCAGCTGATAAGGTTAAAGATCTAAATGATGGGAAGAGCAAGAGGGGGTGGAGCAATAGCACTGGGGGGAGGGCGTTTGCCTTGCACAAGGCCAACCTGGGTTCGATTCCCAGCATCCCATATGGTCCCCCTGAGCACTGCCAGGAGTAATTCCTGAGTGCAGAGTCAAGAGTAACCTCTGTGCATTGCTAGGTGTGATGAAAGAAAGAAAAGAAAGAAAAGGAAGGAAGGGGGGCTGGAGTGATAGCACAGCGGGTAGGGCGTTTGCCTTGCACGCGGCCGACCCGGGTTCGATTCCCAGCATCCCATATGGTCCCCTGAGCACCGCCAGGGGTAATTCCTGAGTGCAGAGCCAGGAATGACCCTTGTGCATCGCCAGGTGTGACCCAAAAAGCAAAAAAAAAAAAAAAAAAAAGAAAGAAAAGGAAGGAAGGAAGGAAGGAAGGAAGGAAGGAAGGAAGGAAGGAAGGAAGGGGCATGAGAAGGAACTTCTATTTCTTCTGGTAAAGAGAGAGACAGAGAGACAGAGAGAGAGAAAACCCAAGTAGTAATTCCTGGGCTCAGGGCTCAGTCCAAGGACTCCCAGTCTGAGACCTGCTCATCAGCCAAGATACTGCCCCGTGACATCCCTGCCCCTCACAGCCCAGCCCGCACCAGCTCCCAGCAGCACCCAGAGGGCTGCCCACTGCCCTCTATGCCACCGGAAGAGGCTTCCCGGGCAGGCTCCTGACCACAGAGACCGTCAGCACGTCTCTGCCCGATGATCTACATTCAATCTTTCGACGGTTCAAAAAAAGAGACAGAGGCCTTGCATGTGACCAACCTCAGGAGGACTCTGGCCCCCCGAGCACCAGCGGACGCAGAACTGGAGGGCCCCAAGCATCTCCGGGTATGCTCCTGGGCACTGCAGCGACTGGGAGCCACCGCATCCCCGGGCGCTTCCACTGAACCTGGCTGTCTGAGGGTCACCAGCATGGGCCCCGGGGCCCCAACCCCCCACCACACACACCCACCCACACCCACACACACACACCTCTGCTGAAAACTGATCTGACTGTTTTTAAGCAACATCTCTATGCCATTCATTTTTCAATCTTTTCTGTTATTATGACCAATTATTATTTCCACAGTGTCTAAGTCATCCACACAGGTCTGTTTTTCTGGCCTCCAAGGATTGCTAAAAAGCAATGAGCAATGACAGAAAATTACCCAAAAAACAGATGTTTCTGGCTGTTCTGTCCTTCTGGACTATGATTTCTGACTTGTGCGATACATAATCTAGCATCTACCTTGCTCGGCTTGCTGGGTCACAAACACGGTGGCTCATCCTCTACCAAGTCCCTGATTCTCAAGTGCCCACCTGACCCGAACAGCCGCCTTCCATCACAGTGCAGTGAAATGATAACATGAAGACGAGAGTTAATGGACACTGGTGGAGGGACTGGTACTCGATCATTGCATGACTTGCATGACTGAAACATAAGCACATGAAAGTTTGTAAGTCTGTAACAATGTATCTCACAGTGATTCATTAAAAAAGAAGAAAACACAGGTATACACACACAAAAAAAGAAAGAAAACAAGAGTTAAGAGTCAGGGCAGGCGTCATAGCATAAAGGGTTAAGTGCTTGCCTTGCAAGCAGCCCACCCCAGTTCAATCCCTGCCATCACATATGGTACCCCGAGTACCATCAGGAATGATCCCTGAGCACGAAAGTAGGAGTAAGGCCTGAGCACCACCAGATATGACCACCCTCCCCTCAAAAAAAAAAAAAAATCAATGTAAAAATTTAAAAGGTGAGTTCAGACTCTGAAAATGATACAGACCAGAGAAGAGAATCCAGGGGTGGGGTGGGGTGGGGTGAGGGAAGGCCCTTACCCACATGTGACTGCAGTCACACCCCTGGTTTGATCCTTATTTTTTTTTTCTTCAGCAAGACAATTTTTAAGAATTAGACCAAGATGGATGAGGAGAACCTGTCCTACGCATCACAGTAACAATCTAGCATTTGAACAGTTAACATGGGGTAGAACCAGCCCAGATGAGGAATCTGATGACCAATATGGCCTGGCTGCCAGCGGCCAGACCGCAGTTAAGGCCGACGACTGGCAAGTCTACGGCTGCTCAAAGAACTTCAGATTCTT